>NC_051298.1:0-600000 GCF_900681995.1 Plasmodium vinckei vinckei
ACATTAAAAATATACATATTTGCCTGAAGTATATTATAATGTAGATAAATGTTGGAAATGAACCTGATAATATATTATAGCTTCATATATAAGATGATTATACTGTTCGGTTATCAAAATAATATTTGAATTAAAATAATAATGATACAAATAATAAGTTTTGCTAAGTAATATCTTTCATCAAATAAATAAACATATTGTGTTACTCATGATTCGATATAGTTATGGGATAGCAAGTCTTATATAATAGACAACAGAGGGTCTTATGTATAGTTAGCCAAAAATTAGAAATCAAATATAAATTGTGAAGTTATAATATTACCACACTTAATATATATAAGCGAATTCGATAGAAATATTATAACTTATGGGAAATATGTTGATGACCCTTTCATATTAATGGATGTGTCCCTTTTTTGCAGTATATTTAGACATAATCTCGAGAAAAATCACACATGGCCGTCACATATATTTAATTAACATTTGCAGACAAACAAATATGATCAAATTATAAACAAATTAATAAAAATATTGCAATAACCCAAAACATATATTCCATAAAACCAAACTATAACCCATAGTAAAGATCTATGGCCCAAAATACGAGTTTCCCAAAATGCAGCTCTAAACCCGAATCCTGCTTTTTAGGGGTTGTAATATATCGGAAAATATTAAATAATTAAATATATTAAATACATTTGTTTTTTCACGTCTTGGTAATTTAAAATATTACGAACAATAACACTTAAAAACACTATATTATATACATTTTTATAATATTTAAAAATAGCGATTCAATTTTTTTTCTTCTATTTTGAATAGTTTTTAGTTTGTTAATTTATGCTAAATATAATAGTATGAATTGATTCAATTGTTATAATAATCTAAATTATAAACACATAAAATGAAAAAAATTATTTTTTAGATATGTTTGTAAAGCTTATGGTTAAAATTATATCATACATTTTAACAATATGTTATTAATTGTAGACAATAATTTTGAGGTAAATAAAATGTTTATTGTCTTAAATGAAAAAAATATGTAAATATTTTTATATATTTTCTTATAGTGTATAATTAATGTCATAAATCATTAACAGTTGTAAAGTATTATGCCTATTATAACATTTCTTTCGAGGAATTATTATACTTATTATAATTAAAAAATTATATTAATAATATATATTTTTTTATTTATGTTAACTTAAACATGATTGTTATTATATCGAAGTAAAAATAAAAAAAAATTTTTGGTTGTCGTTTTTTTTCGTTACTTTTATAAATAAATATGCTATGCATATCGTATTTGATCGTTATTATTTTTTAAGTAAAAACATTATATAAATCATTATTTATTAATAAAAAAATACTATATAGAAATTATATATTTTAAATATATATTTTTTATAAGACCAAATTTGAACTATCGAAATTAAGAAAATTAAAAAAATATAAAATAAATTACCGAAAAACAAACAATACATAATTATTCGTATTAATCCTATTATATCAATTGATATTTCATCTGGTTACATGAAATACTCTAAAAAGTATTGAAAATAAAATAAAGAGCTATAATTATAAACTTTTTTCTATTTTTTATAATTTGTTTATAATTTGTTATATTATTATAATATACATCCAATTCTATTAATATTATTTGATCCTAATTTAATATGTATGTAAAGTTTGCATATATAAATTTGTATAAAGCCATAATATGATTTAATATGGTATATTTTGTGTTAATAATTTGTATACATACATTTGAAAAGTAAAATTTTAATTATATACGCATATATGTATACAGTTTATGCGAAAACAAAGGCATTCACTATTTAAAATACCTTATTAAAAGGGAAAGTAGTATATATATATATTTTTTTGGATGTATATGGATTATTATACTCATAATATTGCTGATGGAAGAAATTGAATTGAATAATGATGAATTAAGGAATAAAACATGTAATTTAGATGGCGACCCTAAGGTAGGTTGGTTACGTAATAAAAATGGTTTACTTTTAAAAACATATGGATGGTTAGTTAAAAATGCTATAGGAAATATATTGTTAATACATGGATACAAAGTTAATACTCAATTAACTTTTATGAGAACAAATTTGAAAACGCCAACTAACAATGAAAACTTAGTAATAAACAGTAATAATTGCTATATTTATAAAGATAGTTGGATTGAAAATTTTAATAAAAATGGCTATTCAGTATATGCATTAGATTTGCAAGGACATGGGGAATCACAAGGATGGAAAAATGTAAGAGGCGATTTTAGTTGTTTTGATGATCTAGTTGATGATGTATTACAATATATGAATCACATTCAAGATGAAATTTCAAATGATAATCAAACGATTGATAAATCTCATAGTATAGTAACAACAAAAAAAAAACTTCCTATGTATATTATTGGGTATTCGATGGGAGGAAATATTGCTTTAAGAATGTTACAAGTATTAAGGAAAGAAAAAGAAGATAGAATTAAGGCGTTGAATTCAAATATCTATAAAAATAGTAATATCATTTTAGACAACTCTACTAATGTTAATGAAACTGAAAATGATATGCATAATATGAATAATGCTAATGGTTATTATTCTGATAATTCCTGTGCCAGCAGTTCTGCTACGAAAAATGGTGTTGCTATTGATAGTGACAAAGATGAAGGATTTTATGATTGTTTAGATAAATTCAATATTAAAGGTTGCGTATCTTTATCTGGTATGATAAGAATAAAATCAAAATTGGATCCTGGAAACAAATCATTTAAGTATTTTTATTTACCTCTAGCAACCTTCCTGTCTTTTGTCTTACCTCATATAGCGATTTCATCAGAATCACGTTATAAAAAGTCCGGATATTTTGCTAACATATCTAAACATAATATATTTCGAAATATTAATGGAAAAAAATATAAAACGATGTCTAAATTTATAAAAGCAACGATCACATTGGACTATAATATTAATTATATACCAAAAGATATTCCTTTATTATTTGTGCATTCAAAAGATGATAGTATTTGTTCATATGAATGGGCAGTTTCGTTTTATAATAAATTAAATGTTAATGATAAAGAATTTCATGTTGTTGATGGTATGAAGCACGATACAACGACAAAGCCAGGAAATGAAGAGATTTTAAAAAAAATTATTAATTGGATTAGTAATTTAAGAACCAATGGTGAAGATGAAATAGAAGATAAATAAGAAAATTAAATATAAATCGGTGTTAATAATGCTTATATTAATTATTATTTTGTATTTTTATAAACATAAATGTAACTTTTTCGATGAATTTTTTAAACTAAAACAAGAAAAAATCATAATAAATATATTATATCTTTTTACATTATATATATGCTTTTTGTTATTTCAATTTGTTTTTAAATTTAATTTGTATATAATGATTTTATTTGCAATTTGAAGGTGTATATATATAATGCTAATTTGTGAATTCATACAAATTAAAATTAATTATGTAATAACCTTACTTTTAATTAACTTTTATGTTCTTATAATTAATAAAAGGGTAATTAAAATAATAATCATTTATTATTTGATGGTTCTTTATATGTAAGACAATTTTAAGGACGAACAAACGAAGAATCAAATTTAGTATTAGAATATTATTTTTAAAATAAAATGTTATTGAAGCAATTTAAATTGGATAAGCATTACTACGTAAATATGCGGAAAAACATTCTTTATATGTGTATATATGTTTTTTATATAATAGAGTTGATTAGTGAGTATATGTATTTCATAAGGAAAATAGACAACCGTTTTCTTAAAACAATAATATTACTACTTTGTGTATGCAATATAGGTACATCTGTAATGTATTTAGATTAACTTAACCATGTATATGTTATTCCATTTATTGTGCTTAATACAAATATATTTTGTAAACTATCAATAGTAAAACAAACATAAAAATAAGCTATAAAGCATAATATATATTAAAATCGCACAATTATGTATTTTGTAAATATGCACATGAAATATAAACAATCTGTACTATTTATAATAAATAAATTCATGAAATTATATATTAATGTTCTCAGGGTTCAAGGGTTCAGAATTAAGAGTTATATTAAATTATATATATCATAATATCCCATTTTGTGAATATTTTTATTTAACAAAACCTCTTATTTGTGCGACCCATTTCTTAACTTAAATTATAGTTTCCCCGATAAAACTATAATAAACATTTTATATATGAAGTTGTAAAATTATAATCGGATTCATTTTGAGTAATTTGTATACTCTATAATATGGGCGAATTAATATGCATATTTTATAATATTATGAAATAATTTTTTGTATATTTTAATATACAATTATAAAATACAGATACCCCAATATAAATTAAGATTCGACAAATCGATGTTATTTATAACACAATAAAGATTTACGAAAGCATTTTTTATAATGTCTAAAAAAACATATATTAATAAAAAAGTATATTATAAGAAATGTTTCATTTCCATAAAAAAATCACTTTTTTTCATTTCATTATTTATGTTGTTGTTAAAATGTTAATTTATATTAATATAA
Organism: Plasmodium vinckei vinckei; assembly: GCF_900681995.1. NCBI lineage: Eukaryota > Apicomplexa > Aconoidasida > Haemosporida > Plasmodiidae > Plasmodium > Plasmodium vinckei. The sequence continues at coordinate 4,581 of NC_051298.1, forward strand.
ATAATTTTGCATACTTTTGTTTATTTACCATAAAAATATAATATTTAATTGTCATCCATCAATTAATAAGATTTATGGTTGACATATACTATATTTTAAAACCGTTAAAATTAACATATTATGATATATATAATTTAATACAACCCTAAGCTTTCCATGTAAAAAAAAGGTATACAAAATTTATATAGCTATACTTTTTTCTTAAAATATAATAAAAACCATTTTTTATATTTCCATTTAATTTTTAAGTAATTAAATTAATTTATATAAAGCAATAAAAATATAATAATTTTTTAATTATAAAAAATATTTTATAAAACTATAATTAAGATTTAATAGAATTAATCTTGTTCAAATATTAAAACATAATAATTAAACATTATTTTTATGTAATAATTATATATGCTTTTTATTTTTTTTTGGGTTTTGTAATATAAATTTTTAATCTTTTGCCGTTTTGTAGCTCTCTCAAAATGTTTGCTTAAACCTATATATATGTTATATTGTAATATTAATATTAAATTCAAGTTATTAAAATATATATATTGTTTTTTATTTTGTTACTAGTATATATATATAAGTCATGGATTTGAAGTGAATATCTATGCAATAGAATCACGTAATCTTATATTTAAATTGGTAATAATATAAAATAAGTTTTATATATGTATAATTTCAAATAAGTAATATTGAAGATGAAGGTAATATCAGTAGGCCTAATCTCCTTAATAATATTTAATATAGTTTTAGCAGAAAATAGTTCGGATTCAGAGCCCACCACGGGTTGCGTAATATAAGAAAAAAACACAAAAATGCATCATATAGTATATATATAAATACGTATATACTAACTGATTTAACTAATTTTGTATATAAATATAATAATAAATTAACATAACAATATTTGTTATATTTTTTATTTTGTTATTTTTTTAGTTTTCATTCTGTAGAAAAAAAACAAAGAAAAACGATAAGATAGATGAACCAGTTGAAAATACGGGTTATAACCCTGATCTTCAAGATATCGAATTTATAGATGAATTCACTCCAACGGTAATAGAAATTTGCAAAGTGAAAAAACCTAGATTAAATGACCCCTTTACCTCAGAAAACGATGGTACTACCGTTGATAAAGTGACCGGATTTTTAAGAAGAGAATATGACCCCCTGAGGGCAGGGCGCTATTATAGACCATATGAAGAAGCGTTTGAAAAAAGAAATACTCATATTTTGATACCTTTTAAGGACATTAATGAATACAATGAAAGGGTCGCATGTAATAAAGCTTTAATACACCGTCCACCACCTAAGATACCTGAAAAACAAGAATTGCCAGTAGAACAAAAATTAAGTACAACATATGGAGAAGACTCAAGTACGCTATGCAAAGATACAGAAGAAACTATAAAACCGATCAATTTTATGAACGAAACCGTACCACATTTAGAACGTCATGCTACTGGTAAAAATGGTTATGAATTATTTAAAAAAAATAGTTTTTACAGTATGCATTCACATAAAATCAATTTGCAGGCCAAATAGTTCAAAAAACTAATTCAAAATATTATAATTTCGATAAGGTATCAACTAACGAACAATGTTAGGTTATAAACCAAATTAAAATTAAAAATTTATTGTAATTTATATAAATATATTTCTCCGTGTTTCCATTAGTATAATGAAATAATAACCAGTTTCTGGAATCCCGATCACCTATATTTTTTCGATATTATCTCTGTTGAAAGTATATAAAAAATAAATAATTAGCCAAATTAACATATGATTGCTACTATTTATTCGACATTTGGTGATTTATTATTGCCATTGCTATATGATACTATTTATTGCTTCCCATATCCTCAAACTTATGATATTCTAATTTCATATATGCAATTTTATAATATTGGTTTTTCGAAAAAATTGTCCGTGTGTACAACCCAAATTTAGTAATGCTACAATAACGTTACAACGATTCGATTTTTGCCCGTTGGAAATATTTTTATGCTTTAGCTGCAAAGGTTGAAGTAAGGAATTATTTTTTTTTGATCTTCTCAAAAATCATATTTTTCATATATTTACAATAATTTATACAATATATTTTTATTGATTTTGTAGATATCAGAAGACAAAACTATAATTGTCATGACTTCAGCAAATATAAATGATCATAACCCTCCAGTAAAGAATATAAAACACAATAATAGAAAATGCAATTTTATTTAAAATTGACATTGATTCTGAAGATGATATTAGAAAAGAAGAATTAAAAAAACGTTTGTTAACATAGCTGGATGCATTGTTGAAAAAAAATCCGGATATGTTGATGCCACCTATATCGAATCTGTAAGCGATATACAAATTTTAATAACACAATAATTTATTTCAACAATTGTTAAAAGAATATTGTTTTGAATAAATGTACATACTTATAATATATATTATAATTTGCAACAAAATTTTATATATTCATCCATTTATGTTTTTTTTCTTAGATTGATGGCCACGCTCCCAGTTACCTAAAACGCGTTATTAGAAATGTTTTATATTTTTTCTCCTGATAAATAAACATATATTTGTATATATTTTTAGCATCTTAATATTAGAAGATTCATGTTAATAAAACTATTTATTTTCATGAATGCGATTTATTTAAATTGCCATCATAAAGTGTTTTATGTGTTTTAAGAATGTTTTATTTGTATATAATTTGTTTATGTCTTTTAACATTATGGTACATCTATATGCATTAATTTTGTGAATACTACAAAATAAATGTTGTTATTTATGAAAATATGTTATATAGCTCCTTTTTTAGTTGCATATTTAAGCTTCACCTCGTGATTGAGCATATGGGTTCCCCAAAACCCAACTCTAAACATGAGCATAAACCGTCAATATAGCTTATAATTTTATTAATGAATATATCTCAAAATATACAACACCAAATATATAATTTTTATTAAAACAGTATAAAATATACAATTTTTCAAATTCAATTCAAACAAATAATCAAATTACATATTAAATCACAAAAATAATACATATATATCCAATATATTGGAAGATATACTAATTTTTATTATATGAAACCAAAAAATGAAGTCCACTTAATAAGTAACGCTTTATTTTGTCGCATTCATTTAATAGATGCTAATACACCTTTTGTATTTAAACAATACAATATTTTGACTTTTATAAATAAAATTAACGATAAAGAAATGTTATATTTCAGTTATAATAGAGAATTTCATCATATAGAAAATTTATTTTATGTTTTATTATAAAATAGGGAAAGAGCCTTAATTTGGCTCACACATATAAATATTAAATATATTAATAGACAAATTTACTATTTAGTATTTTTAAAATTTATACATTTTTTAATTCGAGTTAAAATAAGAGTTAAATTTATTATTCTATGGAATTGCGCTTTCTTTTATAAACAAAAAAAATCAACAAAAAAAATAAATTAATAAATGGTACAGGATCGGCCTGCATAAGTTTGTATATATTTAATAGTGTTCTTTTTTCCCCATGAACGGGTTTTATAACAGGGGTTGTCATTTTGTTCGTATTAACTGACTTTATAATTATTTGCACCGATCTTTTTCCTCCAATTGAATTTATAACCTTTTTCATGCTTTTTTTTCTCTTCATTTCCTTTCTCCATCCATATGACAAATACTAGCGTAAAATTATGAAAAATATATAATATTTTATACTAAAGAAATATTTTAAAAATTGTATACTTCATAATTTTATTTTTATTTACCTTATACATAATAGCCAAAGCAATTGGTATTAAAAGAACTATAATTGAAATACCAATTTGTTTGTATTCTTTGAGTACATATATATCACCTATTCCTGTTGTTCCATTTCCTTTTACTTCATCTCCTGGATTTCCTGGTTTAACCACTGGTATTTTAGATCCTCCTTGATCGTTTTGATCAGAACTTTGGTTTTGAGGTGAGTCCTGGAACAATTTGGGTACATTAGTTTGATCCTTAACATTTGGTGACGGTAATGAATTTTGTGATGTTCCTGATGGAGTTTGTGATAATTGTTGGTCTAATGGTTGCGGTGAATGTTGCGTTGATTGTGGTGTTGATGGTGGAGGTATTGGTGGTGGTGAAGTTTGCGATGGATTTTGTTGTGAGTAATTAGGTGTGTCTACCACACTCCCTGAACTATTGAATCCAGATTGGTTACCACCTAATTGAGAAGAAATACTGAATGAATTCAATTGACTAGTTACACTATTAACAGCATCACCAATATAATTACGAGATACAATGTAAACATTTTTTACAGTGGACACAGTTTTATCATAAGTTTCTTGTGCAATGGTCATAGCACTATTATATGCACTGCTAACTTGATTAGTGGCACTTAATAAAATATCCTTTGAAGATTGATATATATCGGGAACATTAGGGATATAATTCATGAGATTTAAATGCGTTCTCCAAAGGTTTGACAAATATCCATTGGACGCTTCTGATGAATGCGTTGTAGCCTGATCCCCTAGTGTTTTTGATCCACCAATTAAGCCACTACCTGATCCATCTCCTAAACTTCCAGGCACACCACTTCCACCACCACTTGATCCACCATTTGCCCCACTATCTTTTCCACCTCCTGTTCCACTACCTGATCCACTATCTGTATTTCCTGGGCCACCATCTGAACCCTTCGACTCACTACTTGTACTTCCTGGGACACCATCTGAACCCCTTGACTTACTACCTGTACTTCCTGCTTCATTATATGAACCTCCTAATCCACCTCCTTGGTTGGGATCTGAGGCTGGGGTATGGATGTTTGGGTCGCTTGGATCTTTTTGTGAGTCTTTTTGATTTACATTCTTCCCCTCTGAATCTTTTTGTTCACTTCCTTTAATGTTTGCTTTTTTTTGAGAATCATCTACTATGCTGCCTCTACTCCCTAATGTATCGGTTCCATTGTCAGAGATGCTTGGTGAATCTCTTGTTCCCGATGGGGGATTTAATGTTTGGTCCCCTGAACTTTGTAGTTGTGTGGCCAGTTTGATATCTCCTCCTTTGGTCCCATTATATTTTTTCTCCTTTTGAGCTTTTGCTTTCATCAAAGTTTGTACTATGTTATCATCATATTGTAATTTACACCCCGAATCACTGAAGTCCAATTTATTATAACCTATCGCAAAATATGAATCTTCTCCATTGAACGTTGTAAATGTTTGAAGAAGTTTTAATAAATTTGGATTTTTTCTTATATTGCCCCTAATAACAGAAAGTCTAAATGAAACATATATTTTTTTTAAATTATCCAATAAATAAAGGTATGATTTGCATCCAATAATATTTTCATAAAGGAGCATATATTGATTAGAGGCCTCAGTAGAATTCATAATAAGATTCGTACTTTTGTCATGTTGTTTATTATATTCTATAATCGTTTTACATATACGCTTAAGTAACTTATAAAATTCGCTCATATGCCTAAGATCAGCATCTTTCAAACCCCTTACATTATATAAAAGAGCCCAATAATTAAAATTTTGTATATTACTCTTTAAATATTTATCATAAGCCTTATCTAAAGTAATTTTATTGCCTTTCCCTTTCCCTTTGTTGTGTATCTTAAATAATTTATCGGCTAGCCACATCAAAAAATATTCATCATACGTGTTTTTGGAATATGTTATTAATCTCATAAATAAATACCTGCTCAAAGCAGAAATACGTTTCCTATTTGTATCACATTTTCGGTTAGGACAATATTCTTTGTATAAAGAAATTTTAGAATCAAATTTGTTCGGAATTACAACATTCTCGTTAAAAAGCGCATCAATTTCACCAAATACATTACACTAAGAAAAAATATATATAAATTAATGAAAATATGCATTAATGCAAATTTTATTGAAATAAAATTTAATATGATTTGTAGGAAAATCAAAACCAATAAAATAAAGGATAGGCGTACTTTATTTTAAAATAAAATTGTTTACCATATATTTCGGGTCCATTGTAATGGAATTTTGTTTTTAGTCTGTAGATTCGCATCATATTATTTTTAAATAAAATATATATGGCACAACAAAGTAGGTTAAACAATGCCTCGATTCCGCTATATAAAATTGTCAGTAGTTAAACGTGTTATTAGTATTATTCTCAATAATGATATTAATTTTAAGTTAATATACAATAATATAATGAAATAAAGCATATGCCCCCTTTTATTGCAATTTAGATAAGTATCCTTATTTTATGATTTGTTTGAATCGTTTTTATCATATGCGAAATATCGCTATTCATCATAATATTCGGAATAGTTTCATTGTATATTTATGTGTAGCTTTTCAATGAGTTTAAATAAAGAATATCTCCTAATTATTGTATTTTTGTACATAGATAACTATGCATTCTCTATATTTATAGTAAAGAGACCACCAATTCTCTATTATTATAAATATATAAAGAATTAGAAATCCATTGTTACTATAATTGTTAAAAATATATTTGTATCTCATTATTTGAATGCCATTTATTAATATACGTTATTATTAAACGTGAAATATTACACATTTTATATTATTTCTAATAAATATAAAACACAATTTGTGTTTAAATTTAATATTTTCTTTTTTCTAAATAGATGGCATATAATATGTTTATTTATCTTAATTAATATATGTAAATTAATAATTAAATTTAGAACATGTAATAACTTTGTTTATGTGCTAACATTATTTATATATAAACATAATTAATGAATAGTTTTGAGTGCACATCTTATCTAATTTTTTAAATTAAAAACACATAATATACAAATTAAGTTGATTGAGCTATTACAATTAAAATAAACATAAACATAAATTATTTTTATGATAATAATTAGTATATACAAAGTGTATATTATTATTTTCATTCTTATTATTTATTTAATGTATAAATGATTAAAAAAGATATTCTAAACATTAAACCAAATATAATTGTTTTCGTACAATTTAATTTAAATATATTAATTTTTAATTTAAAAATTGTATTCATAATTTGTTGGAATAATGAATTAATTTGAGAAGCAATATAACATGGTTAAAATTTTAAATACACACTTATACTTATAACCTAAACATATTTATGTATTGCATATTTTGTAATAAAAATTTGTTTATTTCTATAATATGATAGATGCATTTTTAATAAAACCTATAGAATTATTAATGAATTAATATTGTGTTTTCTTGGTAATGTTAATTCTAATATTACCACGTTAAAGCTTAAATAAGTGTTATAATATTTCATTTGATCTTGTATGCATACAATTTTAATATTATCCCCGTTTAATAATATATATAATGAATTTATACTCCTATATGGCATCAAATGAATATAAAATATTTGTTCGTATTTAATAATATATTAATTTAATATTGTTATTGTTGCTACTAATGATATACCACTGTATACTACAATGAGATAATTAATGCACTCAAGATAGATAACTTAAATCAATTAGTAACTTCCCCTGTTTCATTGTTTTAAAATACAACATTTTAGAACATATATATTATTTCGTAGTAGCAATATATTTAAATTATATATTTAGAGTTTGTATATATATAATAACTTAATAAAAATGTTATTAGTTCAAATAAAATTTATTACTTTGTGCCTTTTCGATAAAATTAATATTTAATTATATAAGATTTTACAATAAAATAATATTTCAATATTAATCATCGGTAGAATAGTTTACTATTTTATATGTATAGGGATATAATTACGATATTCTATCTATCATATTATTTATACTGAAAAACGATGATGTTTAAAAATTAATAGTGATTAATCTAATATTATTCCTTATAGTAAATAAATTAAACGATATAAAATTATTTCTATCAATATGAATTATAACTTTAGCATAAAACGATACTATATATAATCGAAAATCAAAAGGATAATATGTATATATTTAGAATGTAATTTTTTATACATTACTAAAAATGTTATAATATATATTTCTTAAATTTTTTATTTTCGAGTTGTCATATTATTTATCTTATATTAAATTCCTAAAATAATGATAATTGAAATAAATGCAACTGAAATGTAATATATTTTATTTCCATTAAAAATATAATGCAATATTTGTGTTGATTCACTATTTAAATATGATTTCGAATGCTATAAAGGGCTATCAGAAATTAAAGTTGTAGTTTTTCGAAGTAAATTTACATTGCCCTCTGACGTGGTTGAATTACTTTGGGGTTCAGGGTTTATGAATATGAATTTAAAAATTTGCATGAATTTTAAATAATACTAAATCAGTTATATTTCGTTTATCATAAGTAATTCAGTTCGTTATGATAATTAAAAAATACATTTTATGTAATATTATATGCAGTTATATGAATTTTCATATTACATATAAAGATGACACTGTTCAAAAGGATTATTAAATTCCTATGGTCAGTCAATTTTTCATGGTTATAGCAATAAGAGTATTACTAATATGCTAAGGTAATTCAAACATATATTTTTTTTATAAATTACTTCAAATTAAAAAAATCGTATTAAAAATTTTAAAAGTTGCAAAAAGGCACCACCTAAACTCCTACATAATGCTATAACATACCATTGTTTTCTGTATATATCCAATAAGATGTTATATAAAAATATATGTTTATACATTGTAAAAGACATTTTTTAAGTGCATAAGAACTATCAACTTTGATGCTTTAATTAATCTATTAATAAACATTGGGACAAAGGGGGCATTCACATGCATCTACGAAAAAATGGATAAATATATATAAGAAATGTTCCAATTTTTTGGAAGATGGATATCATATGTTATAAATTTGCGCATTTATTTAGAGTATATTTTTTGATAGCTGTTAAAATGATAATAATACACCAAACAAGTGAATGATGAAATAAGATTATTATGCTATTAAATTGTTTGAATTTCTTACAGAGGTGACATAGGTAATATCAATTAATTCGTTGTCTTTTTTAATTATAAATCCAGATAAGTTAACAAATTTTTTTTCTAACTCTTCCTTTTTAATACCCTCTTCCGAATCAATGTCAATTTTTAATGAATCTGCAATTTCGGAGATAGTGTCTATATATGTTTTCTGACTGGAATTGTTGTGGTCAGTTATATTTGTTGAACCACAAACCATTATAGTTGTGTCTTTTGATATCTACAAAATGGATATAAAAATATATCATTTGCATAAAATATAGTGTAATCATTTAATATGAAAAGAAAGGACTTTTACTTCAACTTTTGTGACTAAAGCATAGGCATATTTTGGAGATGATTGTGCCGAATTTTGGTAGTGCTGTTGTATCATTATTAAATTTGGATTATATACACGAAAAATTTTTCCTAAACAAAATTATAAATGTGCATACATGAAAATAAAATAGTATGGAATTAACACAATAAAAAACAATATTCTGTAGAATAGAACATTGGCAATAATAAAGAAAGAAATGATACATAAGGAGTAGCAACCTTGCATTAAATTGAATAATTATTTTTTCTATATACCATTAATAAAGTTTTCATCATAATATTGATCACCATGTGGATTCCACAGTTTTTTTACTATATCATTATACTAATGGCAAAAAATATATAATAATTTTTTTATTTTGACTTAATTTTATAGCTTGGAACGTTTTTTCTTTAATTCATACCTTATCGGGGTTTCGAATTTTAAAATTAAGTTTTTCAATATCTGCGTTTTCATGCTTCTTAAAATATAAATTTGTATCAAAATCAAGATCAGTAATTAAATCGTAATTATCTGTATTTGTACCATGGTATTGTAAAAGTGACACAGCTATATTCATAAGTTTTGTTGCTTTTTCAGTTTCTTCAGGATCTGTGCATAATAGGGGGTTGTTTTGTTCATGTCCTTTATCCAGCTGATCGTTGGGCAAAGCGGATCTGCTTTAATTATTGTTTACATTTTTAATTGCAAAAAAAAAAAATTTGTAAAATGGTATATTAATTATCCAAAGCTATACAGGTGTGTATTTGCATAAATATGTATATAATATTATCTTATATAAAACATGGATATGTATGGCTACATATATTGGCACATTTTATTACACAAATTTGTCTAGAGTAACATTTCCTGGGGAAGGTTCAGTTGCAAGGGTTTGATCGTTCACATATATGAATACGCTTAAAAGAGACAAAAAAAATTTAATGTATCCTTTATTCATTTTGGACATGATAAATAAAACGTTAAAAATGTATTAGCATTTTAAAAAAATTTAAATATAAAACCTGAAAAGTTGTACAAATATAATTAAAAATGAACAAAAGACCTTCCAAGAAAATTGTAAAAAATTAATATTTATTAAAAAAAATAAAAATGAATACAACTATTTAATTATTATTGTGCATACTTGATCGAATTTATAAATTCAATATATTTTTATTTAAATTGTCCTTTACAAGGCAACAATAACAACCAATGTTCTTCCAAATAATGAATACCAAAAATAAATAATATAATATTATATATTATTAATACACAAACTTTTTATCATACTCCATTAAGCTAAAATAAAAACTAAAATTTATAAAATATTCACACATATGGGGCTAATGTACCTTATATTTGCAAAAGATCGAACAAAACCAATGTTATGCGCCACCAATTATGTGTAACTAATAGCAAGGGGATCATTAAATACAAAGAGGGAATATAAACATATACTAACTTTAATGTAAAATTTGATATATATGATTTGAATATTATTATATTTGTGGATACATATGCAAATGAATAAACAGTTACAGCAGAGATACATTATAAGATTATATAAAAGTAAGAGTTTTGGTATTTCTTTTCATTAGTTTTGAGTATAAAGCACACCTTTATATTTTAAATATTAAAAGAGATTAATTCAGGCTAGAATTACTTATTTTATTATGGTTGCAATTGCACAACTATAACAATAATATTACAAATTCACCATAAATTTATATTATAAAAATCTTGCTTTAGTGATTTTTTATTATTTAAAATTTTGAATTTAATAAATAAAAGGTTTGTAATTTAATTCTTAAGTTGATAAAAATGATACATCCTCAATAGTATTGATACACATTTCTATGTGAATTAGTGTGAATTATAAAATATGTTCTTATATGCAAAACAAAAAATAACAAAAAAAAACAAAAAAAACAAAAAATAACAAAAAAAACATAAGATTGCAAATATTTAACAATAATAATGGTATTTTTTTAATTTATGTGTAATTATAATACTCCTTGGTGTGTTAATTTGGTATTATAAATTACAATTTTATAAATAAATATGTTTACACATATAGCATTCGACAATTAGCATTTATATGTGCAAAGCAAAAAATATTTTAAACATAGAATTGTTGCATTCATATGGGAAATATTCATATAAAATACTTTTTGTTATTTATAGGTGTAAATTCGCTATAATATTAACTTTTATAAACAATTGATTTTAATTAAATCATAAATCGTCATTCATGGTTATTTCTATAACTTCTTCTTCTCTTTCAAAAAACACATTTTCATTGTCATCATAAAAACCTTTAGATTCATCATAATACATTGCATCTTTATCATTTTTTTTTTTGAATTTTGTAACTGCATAACATACTACTAAACCAATTGCAATTGCTCCGGCGAATCTAACAGTATTTTCTGTATTTTTTTCTTTGGACGAGCCTTTTCCATTTGAGCTTGAATGTTGACGATTTTTATTTATATTTTTTGTATCATTAACATCATGAGGTTGCGTATTGCTAAAATGTTTTGTTTGCGTTATTTCTTGCTCCCTATTAATAGTATATAAATTACTACGACTTTGTATGTGTTGCTTTCTATTCCTTAAATCGTTTATAATGTTTAAATTTTGATTTATTAAATGATTAAGTATATTTTGACTATTATTTAAATCAAGAATTATGCTATTGGCATCGCCTTCATATTTTATGGCAGTATTGTATTCCGATTCGGTTAAATTAGTAGTGTTTTTAATATGAGAAATTATTGACATAGCGCGATTTTTATTATCTACAATGGTGTGTCGTTTTATTTCTATTTCTTTATTATAATTGATGAGTTTTTGTATTATATCATCTATTTCATCTTTATTTAGATTATTTTGAATTTCTTTAGCTTGTTCAACATAATTCTGTATAGTATTGGCATACTTGGCTATTTGATCGCTTCGGATTTCATAAGTAGAATTTTTAATATTATTAATAGATTTTGAAATATTATCATATTTTTCATTTGCTTTTATATCATCTAAATAGGATTTGAATTTATTTTCATTTTCTATATTTTCAATTTTGGAATTGGCTTCATCTAACTCCTTTATTTGGTCTTCAATATTTTTTTTTTGAGATATAAGAGATTCTAAAAGTTTTTGAACGGTATTTAATTTATCTTCGTTATCTTTTAGTTTTGTTTCTTGGGTATTTATAGATAAATTTGATATTTGATTTTCTATGCTTTCTACCTCTTTTAAACAAATGCTTGAATTTTTTTTGATATCATTTATTTTTAATGATATTGTTTCTAATTGCTCTAGGGACATTTGAATATCTATTATTGCTTTATTAGATTTATCATTGTGAGCGATTTCATCTTTAATATGAATTTGTTCTTTTTTTATTTCATTCATTTTTTGTTCAAATTTGTCTACTTGCAATATAAAATTGTTGTGTGTGTCTTTTATTTCCTTTACGATTTGTTCTGAATCTTTTTTTGTTTTATCAAATTTTTTTTTTAATGCTACCGCAGAATATTTATTTAAAAGTGACGTTATTTCTTGTTTATATTGTTCAAATAATTCCTTATTTTTTTCGATCGCTTTTGTATTTTTATCAGCTTCATCTTTATAAGCATTAGACTTATCTTTGTGGTTTTCCAATTCGTTAATATTATAATCATGGTTATTAGTGTCATTGTTTTTAGTTTTTAATATATATTGAAATTTATTATCTGCCATTTCTATATTATTCAAATTTAATAATACATTTTTATTATACTCTTCGGCATTTTTAAAATAAGTGTTGATGTTAGTTTCTTCGCTTAAAATATTAGTTTTTAAATCTGTAATATTCTTTATACATTCATCAACATATTTATCGTCTGTAGTTGATTCTATTTTTGATTGACATTCTTTTAAACTTAAATTGTCTTTGAGTTTTGTGATTAGTGCTTCTGAATTACTTAATTCATCATTTATTTTTTTATTATCATTTTCAATTTCATTAGTATATTTTTTTACTTGTTCAGTAATATTTTGAATATCATTTAACTTTAAAATATTAGATATATTCGAAATTTTGCTTAAATATTGATTAATATCGCTATTATGCTTTTGAGAGTCTGAAACATTTTTCTGTAACTCGTTTTTAATATTATTTATATTTGATTCCTTAGAAAGGTCTTGTATTATTTTTAAAGATTTATCACGGATATCAGAAATATTTTTTTCATGATTCTTACTAATATCGTAATCATTTTTGTTGTCATCATATGATATATTAAGCATTTTCATTTCTTTTTCTGTTTCTTGTGATTTATTATTATTATCAAAATCTCTCATATATTCTTCTATTGTTTTTATCGTATGTTCAGCCTTTTTCTTTTCTTCATCAATTTGATCCAAAAATAGATTGCCTAAACTTTTTCCATATGATAAATTTATATCTTTTGCTTTTTCTAACGAAGTTTTATCTTTTTCTATTTCTGATATTTCATTTAATAATTTATTTAATTCCTCATATATACTTTTTTTTTTATCTATTTTTTCTACTATGATTTTTTGGTTCTTTTCTATTCCTTCTGTATAATCGTTAGATATTACGCTATCTGTTACCTTTTCGAATTTATCTATTGGGTTTTTTATTTCTTCAATATAGCCCTCTGACTTTTTTTTTATTTCCGTTAATGCCTCTATGTTTGTATCGATTTTTTTGTCTAAGGTCTCAATATCATCCTTAATTTTGTTAATTTCACTAGTATATTTAGTATTTTCGTCTTTCCCAAAATCATCAAAATTATAATGTTTTAATTTTTCCTTTATTTCATTCAAATTTGTTATGTTTGCTTTTACCTTTTCAAGTATTTGGGTATTTAGTGATTCGATATTTTTTCCAATATCATTTTCTACTTCTTCATTAATATTTTGAATTGATGCGGAAATTGTTGTTTCGATATTTGAAACATTTTTTTTTATATCTGCATTTTTTTGTATCATATCATTAAAAACTTTTTCTTTTTCATTAAATTGTTGATATAGTTTACTTTCTGGATTTTTTCCTAAATTTTCTTTTAAATTATTAAAATATTGTTTCAATTCGTTGTTAACTTTTTCGTAATCATCTAGAGATGCATCTATGAATATTTTAACTAATTCGTTTTTTTTATTTGTTAGTGTGTTTAAAAAATTATCTGTATATGATTTTTTTACTGAACTAGTATCTTTTATTTTTTCAATATTTTTATTTAAAATTCCACTTAACTCATTTTGTTTATTACGAAAATTTTTTATTAATTCAGTTGTATTCTCACATTCTTTTATATATTCATTTGCCTTCTTAAGGATATTGATATTTTGATATTCTTCTTCAATGTATTTGCTGGTTTGAGTAATTAAACCTTTACTATCATCAAGCCTCTTTCCATATGCACTCAATTCATTGTTTGAAACGTCTGTGCTTATTTTATTTGTTAATTTAATAAATTGATCGTGTTCTGAACCAACATTTTCTTTATAAGTATTGTCAAAATTAATATATATATTTACTTTATCTAAGAATTTGTCTTTCATATTTTTTATTTCATTGATATTTTTTAATACTTCAGTTTCGTTAGCTGATACTGTCACCACACATTCTTTGGATTTTTCATAGATTTTCCTTGTTTCATCTTCCTGTATATTGTCTATATTAATTTTATCATTATATTTATTCCTGATTTCTGAAATAGCGGTTTTATAATTACTTAATTCGTCATTGTGCTTAGAATAATCATTTATACTACTTAATAAATTGGTTTCTTTATTTTTAAAATCGTTTAACATTTTATTTAGATCGTTGTTCATCTCGTCATATATGTATTTTTTAGTTTCCGAAATGGTATTTAAAAGCGCATTTTTGTTATTTTCTACAGTATTTAAATGGGATGCGTCTATTTTAATTTGCATGGATTGGATTTTGTTACACTCATTATCTATTTTTGATTTTAAAGCTTCAAGTTTTGTTTTGTCTTCTACATTATCAATGACGTTTTCATTAACTATGGAAGATAATTCATTATAAAGTTGATTAATATCACCTACGTAGATTTGGTCGAAGTTTGATTTTATTGTGTTGAATATTGTATTTTTTTTTTCTATATATTTGTTAATTTCATATGGTGATTCCTTAGCCAACTTATCAATATATTCGATGTTTTTTTTTATTTCCTTCTCTAATTCAAGTGCTTTATTAATATATTCTTTTTTGTCAGATATGCCTTTTATTTTTTCGTTTAATTTTAATTTTAAGTCGTTCACATATTTTTTTTCAGCAATTATTTCTGAGGATTTTTTAAATAAATCTTTAATTTGTTCTTCCAATTGAACAGTTTCATTATTTTCTTTATTTAATTTTGTTAATATCTCTGCTTTTTTTGTTTCCCATTTTTTTGCCAATTCTAAAGACGACGTAAATCCTTCTTTTCTTTCGTCGTAAGTGTTTTTATCTAATTTATTGGATATTTCATCAAGAACCTTGTTTTTTTCTTCTAAACCGTTTTTTTGAGAGCTCTCCATAGAATCAATCAAATTTTTAAATTTGTTCATATGTTTTGAAATTAATATCATATTATTATTTATACTATCTGACCCTTCAATATCTTTGTTATTATAAGATTCCCACTCCTCTTTAAATATTTCAACAAATTCATTTTTTAATGATGTGAATTTAGATTTGGGGGTGGAGATATCAAATTCATAAATATCATCTTTAAATATTAGATTGTTTTGTGGATCAGGATTGTCTATTAATAGTTTTCCTGTCATTTTAAAAATATGAAATAACACTTCGTTTAGGTACTTATATAATTTTTCTAAAGAACTTAAACGTTCATCATTATAAACGATAATAGAAAGTTTGCTTGTTATTGTTTTAAAATTATTAAAATATTCACCAGATAAACGTGGAAGTTTATATATTACATAACTATTAAGAAATATAAGAATATTTTGACATATTTGATAATGCCAGGTATATTTTTCTTGAACATCCTTAAATTGATTTAGTAAAAAATTTAGTTTATTTTTAATACTTGGTAATTTGTTTTCAGAATTTAAAGTATCAATTAAAAATTGTGTAAATGGAATTGTTTTGTCGTCACCGAGAAATGAACGATCATTTATCAAACCTATTATTTTAATATTGTAATTTACTATATCTTCAACATATTTTTTAATAATGCCATTTAATTCGTTAGTATTATTTATACCTAAATTTTCATATGTATTTGACATAGATGAAATAGTTTTTTCGATTTGGGATTCTACTTTTCTAAGTGCTGAAATTAAGTCGTTTACATATTTTTTTTGAGATGATGTATATAATTGATAATTATCCACTGGAGGTTTATTATAAAAATTATAAAGAGGATTATGTAAATTGGTCATTTCAGTTATTAATTCGTCTCTTGGGGCTTGATAGTTTTTAAATATTTCCTTTAAATCTTTATTTATTTGTTCATGATCACTTATTACATCTTTTAATTTGTCATCTTTTAATTTGCCATCTTTATCTTTATAAAATTTATATAATATATCTCGAAGTTCTTCTAAAGTTCGTAGTTTCACGTAAATAAATGATATATTTTCTTTTGTTATATCTACACCATATATCATATCTGTTATATTAAAAAAATTAGAATCAAATTCTGGTGCATTAAAGGTTTGGATAAATGAGTTTTTAGCTATAGTTACTTTTTTATTTGCCTCTTCATTGTCATGGTTAAAATTTTTTAACGAACCAAGATAATTTTTATTTTGGGGTTTATTATATAATGTGAATTGCGTATTTTGAGTATTATCTTTATTTTCAAAGGATTCGATATTTATCGAATCGAATTCCCCATGGTTTTTATCATTAAAGGCATCATGATTATTATTATCTTGCTTTTCATTTGATGATTCTGATTTATTAAAACCCCAATTTTTTAAATTATTATATGGATTAAAATCGTTTAAATTCTTACCATTGTTCGGTTTATTTTTTTCCAATTGGTAGCCATAAATGATCTCTGCATATAAATGTTGAAAAATAATTATGTGTGATAATATAGGAGTATATAGAATTATACAAGTAATTCTAAATAAAATGTGTGTAATATAAAAATTGTAATTATTAACTAAATATTTGTATTATTACCAGGTGAAACAAATAGAACAACATAAGCAGTTGTAATACAAATAAACTTCTTCATTATTAAATATGGCATATATTTTAGAACAAAAAAATTATTTACATTTATATATGCTTACTCCCTTATGCAATGATGGTATTTCATATAATTAATTTTCCCCAATTTGTAAAAAATAAAAAAGCATTTGTGTGTGTAACAAACAAGTAATTTATAAATATGAATTAAAAAAAAATAAACATAATCGATGATTACTAATAAAGAACTACATATTTGATGTGTAGAAATAAAAAAAAAAATGAAGTGAAATTATTATGCTCTATTTTTTTTAATTTATATAAATAAAAAATTTAATAATTTCATTATATCTTTTTTTAAAGTATATATGTACAGATAAAAATTCAAATAACGAAAAAAATTTACACGAATTAATTAAAAAAATTATAATTATACATAAATAAAGAAAAATAGCTATTTGAAATAAAGATTTTTCTATTTTGTTTTTGTACATGCAGAAAATCAATAGAGATTTTAATAAAAGCTGCTATATAATTCAAATAAGAACGTTTCACGTTCCGATTTTGTAATAAATGATCGGTGTCATGTATATAGAACCAAAATTAAGATGGATTCCAAGTTATGATTGTAGAGTTTTGTTTTAACCTAATTTGGAGATTTTGATTATATTTATTGATTTTATATTTATTAAACAATATATATATATAATAAATTATTAGTAAAAAATATTAAAAAAAAGTGTTGTAACCTGAATTTTTAACCTCTAGAAAAAGACTAATTTTGAGCATTGAAAACGTGTGTAAACATTAACATAAAAATAATATCGTAAATAAAAAATATACAATAAAATTTTTAAGATTAAATTTTATGAGTTCATACAGACTAAACATTATTAATGTATAATATTGGTATATTATATTTTAATGGCAAGTTTTGGATAATCACATATAACAACTTTACAAATTATCCAAAAATTGCAATTATATTATTTTTTCCTAAATTTAATTATATGAATAATAAATAATGAAAATTTGAATTATATTAATATCAATTTTTGGAGTTTAATTATTTAAAATTTTTTCTAAGTTTCTAATAATAAGATAAAAATAGTTTATATGATTTAATTTACTCTCCATAAAGGTATAACACTATACTGTTAATATTCGTTCTTAATTTCAATAGATATACATATATAGGTTGGGACGTGTAATTTTATATAAAATTAATATATTTTAAAATGGATATAATATAATTATATTTTAATTTTTCATAATATATTTTTTTGTAATAATTTTATAATAATTAATAAAAATGAGGATATAAAATTGGAATGATTTATTCTACTATATATTTTTTTAATGTTACATTGATGATTAAATACTGATTATTATTTGATTCGGATAACTTAATGTATTTGTATAGCAATTAATTTGTTTTTATCTATATTTTATGGTATTATAGATATAAACATTCGTAAATATATCGTTTTCATTTAAACATATATATTATCCTAAATATGTTATTTTAAAAAAATTATAAATGGAATATTATAGATTGATTTAAAGTACTATATTACGTTCATTAATTATACCACTTTAGTATACAATAATAAAATAGTACTAATATTAAGTAAATAAATAAACATAATTTTCATTCATGGGGAAATGGCGAATAAACAACTACTTGATCGACGCCCATAATATGTTATATACTTATTTATTTCTGTTCTAACAATGTTTAAGTATATATTCATTTAAAAAATGAATTAAAATATATATTATACATTTGGCATGGTATTTTTTAAACACATATTTTATTATTATATATAGAAGGCAAGGGGCCGTACCATGAGCTATAGTTTTGTTCTATGGAATATATATTTTGGATTATGGTTATTGATTGTATTTTTATTTTATTTTTTATAATTTGATAACATTTATTGGTCTGCATATGCTGATCAAATATATGTGCTGTCCCGTATGCTTATAACCATTAGATGAAGTCCAAAAATCCAAAAATGCAATCAAAAAAGAGGAAATAAATCATTAATAAATTATTCTGAGTGTGATAGCTGGTATATTTTAAGACATTCATATATTTGGAAATAGCTAGTTTTTAATCTATATTTTAATATTAATTTGCTAATAGGTAAAAGTAATGTAGGAAACGCTAATATAGAATTTTTACGACATGCGCGCAAATATAATAATTTCGCGCGTAGCTACATATTATATATATATTTCATTTTTAATTCATTGAACTATAAAATAAAAAAGAGTATACTATATTTAATTAAAATGAATTGTTTCTAGACATTATGATATAACTAGATTAAAAATCATAATATTTATGAAATTATATATGTTATCATTGTTTTGGAATTAGATTATTTAAATAAAAAATATTCACGCATTTGTAAGCCATACAAATTAAATAATTATGCAATTTATTTTTGAATAATAACTTTTTTTTAAAATAAATATGAATTTTTATAGTTTTCTCGAAAATAGTTTTCTTTGATTTTAATTATATTTATATAATTTTTAAAAAATACTAATATATTTTATACTTTTTATTTATCAAATTAAAAAATGAATAAAATATAAATGAAAACCGTTTTTGTTCTGTTGAGTTTGTTCGTATATGCAAGCAATAAAACCATTGCAAGTGATCTTCATCTAAGGAGACAATCTTCAGGCAACCTTATGTAAGAAAATATGATAAATATATTATATATATCACCATCTAATCTAACTATACATATAAACGAGAGTATTAGAATATATTAATGTGTTGTGCATTTTTATAACAATTGTATAATGTGCATGCCATTTTATAAATAAATATATTTACCTTTTTTTTTCTAATTAAAAATGTAAATAAAATTTAAAAATAGATCCATTTTGGCCAATGGCATTTCGGACGATATATATAAAAACAATGCACATCTAATATGCACAGATGCTAGAGAAACTAAGCAAGCAGAAGAAATGATGAAAGAAGCTGTAACCGTTTTACAACAACAATTCAAAGTGACGACGATTACAGTTTATATAATACATATGCTGAGGACGCAACTGTATATTTTAAACAACATGGCGGTGTAGACATTGGGAAAATCGAGCTTAAAATCCCCGATTCAGATAATGTATGAATTACCCAACTTATTTTTTTATGTTATAAAATTAATTTCAAATAAAAAAAATTATTATATATATATATATATCCGCACTTTTTCGTTTTTATTAGTATGATGATATCGTCAAAATATTATGGGATCCCAATGGTGCCCAACAGTTCGATGGAAACTTTATTAATGGTAATTAATAATATAAATACATGATTATAATATTTATTGATATTTTTAATTTTATTATTTCCACCGCCTATGATATTGTTTTTTTATTTCCCTTTTTGTTAATTTACATAATATTTTAGTTCACGATTTGCAAAATTATTATTTTTTTTAGGGAAATTTGTCCGTATATACAGCCCCAATTTAGTAATGGTTCAACTTCGCTCCAGAAGTCTTGTAGGACTAGCCCAAGAATATTTATATGCTTTAGCTCACAAAGTTAAAGTAAGGAAATATGTTTTTTCTTCGTTTGTTTATAAACAATGTTTTTTCACATTTTTACATCATAATATATACAAATACACATATATGCAATTTTTGTTAATTGTGTAGGTATCAGAAAATGAAACTATAATTGTTCATGCATCAGCAAATATAAATGATCACAACGATACTTATGAATATGGTTATAGAAACGCAATTTTAGAAAGTGCAAATTCATTCCAAACCGAAATTGAATCCGAAGAGGATATTAGAAATGGAGAGATTGTAAAAACATATATTAACTTATTTGGATGTATCATTAAAAAAGAAGATGATTGTGTTAATCTTACTTGTGTCAACTCTGTAAGCAATATAAACATATTAATAACATAATAATTATATTTCAGCGTTCATTCAAAATATATATTTTCTGTATAAATGCCATATTTATAATATATGCTATTCATCCATAAAAATATATAATTATTATATTTTATATATTTATCCATTTTTTATGTAGATTGATGTTGAATCTCCCAATATGGAAGACCTTATTCTTAAAGTGGTTAAAGCAACAAAAATGGCAGCTCTTACCAACTTAAAAAATATAGTTGAAAATAGTTAATAAACGTATATATGGGATAATAATTTGATATTCTTTAATATTATGATCCATATATTAATAAATTAAATTATATTTCATGGATTATATTTATTTTAAATTATTATCATGAAATGTCTTTTTTCTTTTCAAACATTTTTAATTTGGATATAATTTATTCATTTATTTTTATGTGATTTATATACATACATTTAATTTGTTTAACGTTACAAATGTTAATATTATAATTTATGAAAAACATTTCTTTACGGGCTATCATTTGACATTAATATTGATAGTTCTTTTTTGTTATAAATTTAAATGTTTGTGTTTTTTTATTTATTTATATAAAACTTTATATTTTTATTAAAACCCTTTACCGATCATATAATAATATCTTATATATCAATCGATACCATCGAAATAGTTTATTAATGGTTTATTTTATCTTTCTTTTTTATTATTTTACATTTTTTCCAATAAGTATGCTCCCTTTTATACATGTCTGCCAAATGCGTAGCACCTCAAGTTATTTAATTTTCACCTTATTGATTTAAATAAAAATTGACACATATTAATTAAAAGGGCAAATAAAAAAATATAGTAAAAATAGAGTTTCATTTTAATAAGTTTTCCTATTAAACATATATATTCCGATTTTTTTACAAATTAGTAGCAATAAGAAAAAATCTAAATAAACAAATTTCGTGGAATAGTAACATCACTAGTGTTATATCTATATGCATAAAATATAACACATATTAAATACATTTCAAAAGTTTATTTTTTTACTATTTTTCACCCATAAAAAAGAATAGTAAATTAAATTAAAATAAGTTATTTCTTAGTATAAGTTTTATATTTTTTTAATTTACAATATATATAATTTTTAATCATAATTTCATTTTTTTCCCGCCAAAAAAAGCTGCACTTTAAGAAAAATAAAATCAGATAAATAAATATATATTTATTCCTTCATCTATTCATTCAATTACTTATGTATTTATTTTCCTTGAATTAAAATAAAAAATGATCCTTTATGCCATGTATTTTTAGTATACTCCTTTAATGGAAAATAATTGTTTTTTTGAATTCAAAGTTTGCTAAAATTATATATACCGATTTTTAAATAAATTTGTTTGGTTTTATATTTTTTGCTTCGCACAACATTTCTATTAACATAATGGAAGGTAAAAAGGGAAATACTAAAGAAAGTAATCAAGAACAAAATGTTAATAAAATTGATAATTATAAATTAAGTAATAATGCATTAAATAGTGACACGCTAAAAGATAAGCAAGGCAATGATATATCACGTAAAAATCTTTTAATAAAAGAAAATTATGATCGTACTGAGCCCACTGACAGCCAAATGGATAAAAATAAAGAAAGCTTTGAAAAACGAGAATGCAGCGATACAATTAGTGATAGTTATGATAAAATTAATCAGCCCACGGAAACTGAAAATATAAGTAATACATCAGAAAAAAAAATTAACAGTGATATGCAGGCCAATCAAATCGATGTAAATTCTATAAATGAAACGGCAAATAGAATAAACGAATTAAAAGAAAGCAATCCAAATGTATTAACAAACAGTAAAACACCGGAATCTATTAAAAAGGACGAAAACAGCAAAAAGTTAAAAGAGTCATCAAATAGTGAACACCCTTTAAATAATAATGGAAACATGAGAGACTATTACAAAAAGCTACCAATCGTTATAATTGCTATTGGTATGGCAGGAAGTGGTAAAACAACATATATTGGAGCATTATATAATTATTTAAAAATCCAAAGAAAAAAAAAAGTATATACAATTAATCTCGATCCAGCCGTTAAACATTTACAGTACCCAACAAATATAGATATAAGAGATAGTATAAAATACCATGAGGTTATGAAAGAATATAAACTAGGACCTAACGGTGCCATAATGACATGTTTAAATTTATTTGCTACTAGATTTGATAAGGTTATTGAAATATTAGAAAAAAGAAAACATAAATTAAACTATATAATTGTCGATACGCCCGGGCAAATTGAAGTGTTTAACTGGTCAGCTAGTGGGAATATAATTTTAGAAACATTATCAGTTAGCTTTCCAGTTGTTATTAATTATATTATAGACACTGTTCGATGTGAAAGACCTATTACCTTTATGTCTAATATGCTTTATGCATGTAGTATTTTATATAAAACCAGATTGCCTTTCTTAGCTTGCTTTAATAAAATTGATATCATTAGGCATGATAAATGCATTGAATGGATGAAAAATTATGATACTTTCAACGAAGATGTTTTAAATGACGAAACATACATGGCTAGCTTTAGTAGATCTTGTGCATTAATGATTAATGAATTTTATGAAGGAATAAAAACTGTAGGGATTTCGTCAAAAACAATTGAAGGATTTAATGATATTATAAAACATCTAGAATGCTTAAAGGAAGAATTTATTGATGAATATGTAGCTATAATTGAAAAACAAGTAAAAAGAATTAAAAAAAGAAAGGAAAAAGATATCAAGCTAAAGATGGAATCTTTGTTAATTGAAAAACAAAAACAAATGCCCATTTCTACAAATAATAATAAAAATTAAATATATAAATTGAGAAAAATATACAATAGTTGCATAAAAGTTAATTATATACTTTTAACATTATATGATGAATAAAGGGACATACCTATATATGTGTATCCCTTTAACCCTATAATTATTCAAATGTGTTGTTATTCAGTATAATAACACATAATTTGAAAGTAAAAAAACTTTAAATTCAATTTTTTATAGCATACACATACTTACTAATTAAAATTATAATTAATCATATATTAATTTTCGATTTTTTGTATTAAAAAGGTATACCCATTTATATAATTATTTTTATTTATTATTAATTTACAAAGACCTTTTATTTTATACAATTTATTTGTTTGTTATTTTTTTATTTTGTTTAAACCTTATAACTTTTTCAATTCTAATTATTTTCACCTTTTCGAAAAATGCAATGTGGCTTATCAGCATTATCCATTGTAAATAAATGAGTAAAAAAATATATACTTACATATACATTGCTTTCAAAACAATTTAATATGGTTTCGTTTTTTCTTTATAATTATTTTTTAATAAAGGTTTAATATAATCTTTTATGTTGTTGTTCGTTTATTGGCAAATGATAATAAAAAACAATTATTACATTTCCTCAAAACTATTATTATAGACATTATATCAATATAAACACATATTTAAATGTATTTTATTAATGTAATACAAAAAAATAAAAATATATATAAATTTAAATTATGTAGGTTTTAGAAGAATGTTACATATTCATTAATATATGCTATTTTAAATATATAATAATATAACCATTCTCCTGTCCTATTCTCTCTCTATATTATTTTTTTTTTCGGATTTTTAGTTTTTTTTTCTTTTTTTTTCGGATTTTTAGTTTTTTTTTCTTTTTTTTTCGGTATTTTTTGTTCTGTTTTTTATCTCCTCGCTTTTATTTGCTTTTTCTTGTACAATTTCTTCTTTTACATTTTCCAAATTCTTATTGATAATATGATATATTAACTCTATTAAATTACTATATTTAAATCAATTTTTAGATTTTCATTATTTTTATATGCATATTTATTTCTATATTTCAATGCCTAATTTGCATCTTTAATTTTATTCATCATCATATATTAATTTCTTTTAGTTTCATGACATTTCTTATTCTTCATTATGGCAGCATCTTTCGAAAATTTACATTTTTTGTTTGCACATCACTTAAATATTTTATCCTTTGCAATTGCACTTCACTTTTATTTATCACTCTTAAGGAAAAATCCTACTTAAAGAAAGTTGTAAATGATCTATATATTCCTTAGAGCTTTATCTCCATCCATAACTAGGCACATTTAAAATTGTAGAAAAAGACATTTTGCTAAATCAACAACTTTTGAATAGCTATTCCCTTTATACTCTTAATTGGTTTTATGAATAACTACCCCCAAAAAAAACATTCATAAAACTTATATAAATTCTAGCAATATCAACCAACCAATTTCGAAAATATGATATTTCACTTTCTTGTATTGTCTAATAAGGTTATGAAAAAATATTTATTCAAAAATATATTTATTCCATTTTTTATAGACATATTTTACAATACCTATTTTGAATTTATAATAAAATACATCATGTAATTTTATTTTTTTTTCGTTTTTTTAATTTTATATGTTATCGTTTAATCTAAACATAATCCAATTTGTTTGAACAAATTATTTTGGTATCTTCGTTTCTTGCAATATTATAATCAGAAATTACTTCTAACCTGTCTAGCGCATTTAATGATAATAATTTTGAAATAATATCAACTATTTGTATAGAATAAAATGATGAAATGTTTTTAATAATATAATTTTTATAATTTTTATCTTCAAACAATCGAATCATATCATTTATATTATTAGCAGAAAAGGGAGAAGACAAAGTTACTAATTCATATAATATACAACCTACTTGAAATAAATCACTTAATTTATTTGTTTTGTTTAATTTTATAGATTCATAACTTAAAAAACTTAATGTCCCTAAATTTTTATTTGATCCTTTTTGTGATATACCAAAATCACCAATCTTAATTTTACCATCTTTAATAAATATATTTGTACTTTTTAAATCACCATGGATTATACCATTTTTATGGATAAAACTTAATCCATTTAATATCTGGTTTAGTATATTAAATATTTCATTTTCTGAGTAATGGTCACTATTTATTTTTCTTCTTAAAATATCCGAATATAAATCTCCTTGATTACAAAATTCGATTATGAAAGATAAAGAATCATCTTTCTTAATAAAATCAACAATCTTAACTATATTTTCACAATTCTCCAACTTTTTCATTATATGTAACTCATTCATATAACCTTTTAAATCATTTTCGTTTATTCCATACAGATCATAAACTTTTGAAATAAATGTTTCATTTGTATTCAACGATCTTACTAAATGAATTTCACTGTTTGATGTCATTATCTCTAAAACAGTTTCAAATTTATACCCGTAATCCATATATACATTCTGCTTTTCATATGTGTTTCTAATAGTTGGTAATAATAAAGCCAACATTATATAAAAGAAAAACAATATGTACAATTTTGAGAAAAAAGCCAAATAAAATAACAACAGGAAACAAGGGGATACACAAAAAACAAAAAAAAAGAAAGTAACAAACAATAAAAGAAACATAAAAAAAACAAAAAACAATCAAATTAAATAAAAAAAAAATTAAAAAAAATTTAAAAAAAAAAAAAAAAAAAAAAAAAAAATGGTTCTATAAATTTATAGGAAGTAGTATATATACTTTTGAGATATACACTTCCAATTAAATGTTAAGCAAATTTTTAAGAACAAAAGAATTATCAATTAATATATTTAACACAATGTATTGACAAAAATTCTTTATATATAATTGCTAATAACTCTTTAATACTATTAAAATTTAAACAACAACAAATTTTATAGTAAATTAAATATTTTTTAAATTTTTGACATCAAAAAATATATTAATATTTTTTCTTTATAATGAGGTTCAAAAATGGCACAAAAAAGAAATGCACAAACAATATAGATAAATGTGAAATAAAGGGTAATTATACCAAAAAATGCATCAAATATGTGTGCAAATCTGTATGCACATATGTATATATTAATTCAGAGAAAATATTTAAAAGTCTGTCTTATTTCTCCTTATTTCATGTATCATCCATTTTTCATTGTGGATTCATTTTTAAAAATAAAAACTCGGGGTTTGTATTCACTTTGCTAATTTGTAAGGAATAGAATACCTTTTAAGTTATCGACGGTTTCTTTATGTATGCATAATTAACTACATTAATGATTAATTATATTTTAGCTCTACATTCCTTTCCTTTTTAAAATAATAATTCGTGTGTGTTATAAATATATAAGTCTACTTTTGCCAAACATAATAAATTAGAGTATACAAATGAAAAAACGAAACTTTTTATTTAGCATATTCGAAAATATTCAAGTAGGAAAAGGTTTATACCATTAAAATATAAACTATAATGCATAAGGGGGAAAGAGCTTATGAAAATATTTACTTTTCCTTCAGACTATTGAATAATAATTCATTTATGCTAATACAATCATTATTAATTTGTTTTGTATAACGTCGGCTTAACACTTTTTTATTGTGGATAGGCTAACTGTGGCAATATACTATATAAAAAATTTGTCTACTTTTAAATAAAAACTTAA
Organism: Plasmodium vinckei vinckei; assembly: GCF_900681995.1. Taxonomy (NCBI): domain Eukaryota; phylum Apicomplexa; class Aconoidasida; order Haemosporida; family Plasmodiidae; genus Plasmodium; species Plasmodium vinckei. The sequence continues at coordinate 32,499 of NC_051298.1, forward strand.
TATAATATATTGTTTTTCTCTATAATTTACAAATTATATTTATTGTTCCTTATTCGTATCATAATTTTTGTCATACTTATGCAAAACTTATAAATTCCATTATATTTTAAACTATTTCATGCCCTTCATGTTCATTCCCTAATTTGGGAATCCCTTTAAATTTTTTTTTTTTCATTTTTTTTTTCTCTTGTTTATCTATAGCCTCATTATCTTGAGAATAATTATTTCCAATTTTTGTATTATTTTCTTTATACACTAGAATTGGTTTTATTAATTTTTTAGAATAATAAATTGATAAACTGTTTAACAATGTAGACACAAGGGAATATATAATTAATACTATTGAAATAATATAAATAAACCCATCATTGCTTTGAGTGCCTGGTGCTTTTTTTATGTATATTTCGGATATTGTAAATATATTGTAAAGCGGAACAAAGGCGATTAAAAAATTTAACATTATGTCAACGTAAACTATTGTTATGTATATTTGTGTATGTGTATAAGAAGGGGTATTTGAAAGTATTCCAAAATATCCAAAAAACATAAATAATAAACATAATGTAATTGAAAGAAAGGCTGCCAATCCATCAAATAACAGCAAAATTACTTTTATAAAATTACAAAATAAAGACATAGTGAAAAAAATAACTGCCCTTTTTTGGGCATCATTATACATATTCTCATTTTTAATTGATTTCATTTTAATTTTTTTCTGAAAAATTTGTGTTATTAAACATAAATTAAATAAAAATAAATGGGTAAAAATTATAAATTGGGCATACAAAATATATTCTTTGTTGTCTTAAAAAATGAGCAACAAAAGAAAAATATATAATTTATGGTGCTATTGTATGCTTTATGAGCATACCAAGGTTATATTTGATTTAAAAAATAATAATATAAATGAATATGTATATATATGTAATACATAATATCAACTAAAAAAATTAAAATATATTAACAAAAATTATTGTAAATAAGGATACAAATAAAACAAATGTATAAATATATATTTCTATATAAGCAGGTTGTATAAAAGCATAAGCCATCAAAAATATATGCAAAAAATATAATTTTATTTTATTATTTACCAAATATTTTTCAACGTTTTACTTAAAAAAAAATATATACTCATGCATGATACGATTTTTCAGCTAATATGCATAATTAATCATGTCTACAAAGGATGTTGCATTCGGTGATTTTTTTTAAATAAAACATATAAAATTTAGCTTACAAACATGGATATATGTTTTGCTACTTTTTTCCTGTATATTTTTTCAATGTTATCATTTAAACAACCTTTAGACACAAAATTTATAATATTGACGTATATAAATCGAAAAAATAAGAATGTCTCAAAACAATTGCTATAGACAAGTTAAATATACCAAATAAATTTTTCTTTAATTTGAAAAATACTATTCTGAAGTTATTATTAAGCAATTTCGTTTTTTTTTTTTTCTAGCTAGCTAAATTTATCTTTTTATATTTCATACAATATGTAACTTTTTATTTTTTTATTCTTTAATTATGGTAATTATTATACACTAATCAATGGAGTTAATTTTACAACATATGCCCCTTTCGCTTATAAAAATTGCCTTTATTTTTAATATTAATGTTTTATTTCATACAGAAAAAAAGGCATTTTTATATTTTTTATATTTCCCAAACTTAATATAGCTAAAGCTTATATATTTTTTTAATATTCATTATAAATGCCATTTTGCTTTATATATTTAATTGTGTTAAATCTGATTTATTAACTCTATTAAATTGTGTGTATATATATATTCAGGCTTTTGTTATGGAGTAATATAATGGAAATAAAATAAACTTCTTCAAACTCATTGAACATATAAGAAATTATACATAAGTATATTTATACTTACACATAATATCATATATGCATCCCTTATTTCAGTAAAATAAGCCGTATTCCCCCCACATGTTCTATGCCTTAATGTGACCATTTTCTTATTATATATCTTGTTTTAAGCACATATTATATGGGTGTGTACCATAATGCTTTTGTACAAAATTTATATTCATCAGAGGAATTAATTTTTGTTTTAGTAGTTCTATATAGTCATGTATTGCTATTTTTAAATAGGCTACTTAAAAATGATTTTTTATTTTTCTTTTTTTCTAACAATACTTGTAAATATTCTTTTCCAGCTAAATATCCACTTTCCTCCTTTCGTTTTATTGCAATTTGTTCATTCGATTCCATTGGTATATTTTCTTTTATGTTATTGCTACCACTTACATCGTTTTTTATAGTTTGTAAATTTAAAAAACCATCGCTATCTTTTAGAGCTATTTTGTCTTTGTTTTCTATATCTTTAGCATGATAAATAATGTTTTTTTTATTATCAAATTTTGCATCATTATATTCTTTCATTTTATTTTTTTCTTTTGAGGCTTCCATTCTTTCCTTGTACGCATTGTAACTATATACATTCTTAAAGTTTTTTAATCGACTTTCGTGATCTGATTCATTTTCATAAAAACCTAAGTTACTTAAATCTTGCTTCTCTAGTAAATTGTTATCAATTCTACATATAAAATACTCTTTCGAATATTTTTTACAACTAATATGATCATTTTTATGTTCCTTTAAGCATTTTAAATAATTGTTTTTTATTGATGTACACTCGTTGCTATGGTCTAAGGGGAAACTTCCTCTATCCGGCTTCTTAACGATGCTTCTTTTTGTATCCATTTTTTATATCTTTTTACAAAATATATATATTTTATAATTTAGCTATTTCACCCTTTCCATTTTTAATAAGCTTTTTATCAGTCCTATATGCATGTGTGCATTCCCAATTAATTAAAAAATAATTAAATCTTATAAAGGAGCGTGTATATAAATCTTTATTATAGCTAAAACGCAATGTTTATAATGAAAAGCAATTCTTCATCTCTTATCATTTCTATTGGTATGTATATTGCTGCAAAACATATTTAAAATTGCTATATAAATTTATTCATAATATTGGCGTAAATAAAACAAATATTTTTCATTTAATTGTACAACTACTGTCCTGCAAATTTTATCTTATTTATGATCTTCCTATATTTTTGCCTAAGGAAAATTGGTGTTGATAATTGTTAAAATTCTTAAAAATTCACGTAATAAATTAAATATAAAAAATAAATAAAATAATATTTAAAGATCTGTATCTACAAAAAACAAATTATGGTAATTCTTTCAAATTTTTAAAAATAAATTTTTATAAGGTATACAAAAAAATACATTGTATACATAATACTACATATGCGTAATGTGTAAAGATAAAATAAACCTTTCTTCATTATACTTTCAAAAAAATAAAATCATTTAAAAAAAACATACTCCCCTTCATTTGCGCATAAATACTTTTATTAATAATATTTACATTGTAATTATTTTTAAATAAGCATTTTATATGCGTTACTGATAATAAAAAAAGAGATAGATCAATATATACAATATAGTGTAAGAAAAATAAAAATGTAAACGAATTTTCATAAAAATTCAAAAAATATAACTAAACATCATTAAAATATGAAAGATATAAAAAAACTCTTAAAATTTAAGAATGTATTTTTTATTTTTTTAAATACGGAATAATTAAAATATTTTGATAAAAATTGTATCAATATGATAAAACAAAAAAATTAAAGATAGAACAAATGAATGTGTTAAACTCATTATTTCTTCAAAGCAACAGTTTTAAAGATGGTAAAATATGTTATTTTCCATTTTTAAATCCATATATCAAACTATGTATTCCCACACAAGTACTATATGTATAGAAATCATACAGACATATACTTGTGTACAATCTCTTTCATAGATTTTTATTTTTTGTTTCCCCATAGTAATTAAAATTTATCTTTTCATTAATTCTTCATAGAAAGAAGTTTATCATTTTTAATCTTTTCTAGCATTTCAACAAATTCACATTTTATGCCTCCAAAATTATTATTTCTAAATGCATTATTTTTCTTTAGCATATAATATTTATTTAAAGTTTCGTGATGTTTTGTACCACTAAGAACTCCATGCTCTATGCAATATTTAATTGCGATTATTGAATTTGGATTTTCATCTAACAAACTTTCATAGAAGGCTCGTGTGCCATCTCCGTTGGGTGGAGTTATAACCTTTTGGCCTTCTTTAAAATATTTTGTTATATCATTTATTTTCATATCTTCCTCATTTTTAATATCTTCTTCACCCTCCATCATTTCTTCTTGGTCTAATTCACACTCCTCTTTTATGAATTCTTTACTTGAGCTTTTAATTTTTTTAACTTTTGTTTTTTTATTACTGTTCTTTTCAGATCCTATGCTATTACTTTTAATCATTTCTTCACACATTTTAGACTCTTCATTATTATTACATTCGTTTTTTTCACTCTTGTTCATATTAATACTAGTTTTCTTTTTTATTTTTGTTTTAGAGCTTTCTTCTTTTTTCTAAATAAAAAAAATGAAATGAATAAATGTTTAATTCATATAATTGTGTCTTAAAAAGTATAACAAAATATTTCAAAAATTTTTATGTATTTTTATTGTCTATTTAGGAGTTCGATGTGAATGAAATGAAATTTTATAGTAAAAAAGAAAAAAAAAATCGTATTCATCATGTAATTCCATTTCTCTATACACAAACTTCTAGTGCGACTCCTATCCACATATTTATACATAATCAATATATTTTATAAGGTGTAAGTCAAAAATACGCAATTATATGTGCTTACCTTAATGGATATATTATTGGGCGATGGCGCTTTCATTTTTGAGAAATATTAATAAGAACTTTTTAATATAGCTTCCCTTATTTTATATCGAATACTTTACAATTCTTGATTTGTGATTTTTATAAATGTTTTATTTTCTTATAGAGTGCTACATATATATTATAAGACTGAATGCATCTATAATTTTTTTTAGCGTTCTTTATTCATAACTATTTTTTATATAATGAATACATAAGCGAATTTCTTTTATTATTTAATTTTACTTAAAATTTTACACGATAAATAAATACTCATATATATAATATTGATAATACATGCTTTAAAGCTGGTATCACATTTTTTTGTTACACATTCTATAGTTTTTTTATTTTTTAAACTAAAAAATTTATGTACCAATTTTATTTGCAAATTCATGGAAATAAATACCATTAAATCCACAAATATTAAATTACATGCATTTATATTCAATTATTTAAAAATATTACAAAGAAAACAATAAATTTGTAAATAAATGATAAATATATAATTAAGCGTAGGAAATCATAAAGTGGCGAAATGCCGAAACGAAAAGTAACAAATTGTAAAGAAAAAAATAATAATATGGGAAAATAATAAAATTAAAGAATAACAAAATAATAATCATTATGTGTATTTTAAAAATACCAACAAGTAGCAATATAACAAATTATGTATCTGTAAAATGGATCATAATAAAAAAAAATTCTTATAAAAACAAATAAGCACTTACACATGTTATTAAAAGCTAAATTATCTTAACATTCTTCGGAAATTATATTTTTTTAATTCTTCAAATTAACCATTATTATATACATTTTTTTTCTTTTTACACAAAAAAATAATATAACATATAGAATAAAATATTTCTGAATTATTAATTAAAATAAAATTAGACGAAAAAAAAAAGAAAGAAAATATAGTAAAACAAATGTTGCTAAATGGGCCTGTTTATGTCTTTTATGAATTCGGCAGTTCCTTTCTTCTTATGTTTATCCTCCTTTCTTCCTAAAATTATGACCTTCTTTCTTTGTAATTTACTAAGGAAAAAATTAATGCATACACAATCATGTATAGTACAATATATACACAAGTATAGCTTCAATTCCAATTAAAGCATAAAAAATTACACAAAACATGATGCGAAAAATATGCATACATGCATACAAATAAAAAAAATATATATATTTCTAAGCATATATAAAATAATCATAAACCATTTATATATTTAAAAACAATAAAAATTAATATAACATTAGTGCGTACATATAATACCATTCCTTCATGTAACATATATATAACTGTTATAAGCAAATACATGTCTTATAAAAAAGGAATTACATGAAAGTACAATTACATAAATATATACTTGCATATTCATATATCATAAATTATATTATATCGATAAGCACTCATTGAAATAGAAGGATAAAAGTCTAAATTAGTATAACAAAACCAAATATATATATTTCTTACTATTTTATCCAGGGTGTTTTTTTGTTCTTCTTCATGGCAGGTTTTTTCTCTCGAACAATTTGAGGTAACTCTATTATTGTATTGATTTCTACCCCTTTATTTCTGTAGTGTGAATTTGAATTGTTAAATAAATTTATAATTTTATTAACCGAACTACTACAAATATCTGCAATATAACCTTCATCACATTTTGCTACGTCTCCGACAATCTATAAGCCCATTCATATACAAAAAGAAAAAATGTTTTAAAAGTTTTTTATGTGTATATTATTTTTTATTTTATATAGTAATATAATCCTACGCTTGAAAAGTTTCCACTCCCTATTGTAGCTTTCAGCATATTAATAATATCATCTTTATTCTTAATAAGCTATAAAAAAAAGGTTATATATATAAAATCTATTTTTCCATCTTATTCTATATTTATGGTTATATATGTGTATTATCTTTTTTTATAAAACGACGAAAAAATAAATTGGGTATTTCATAAAGCCATATATTACCTCAAAAAATGGATCTTTTATTAAAACAGAAGTGTAATTTTTCTTTCCTGATAACAAAGAAATATCTTGACATTTTTTATCGAATTTTAATAAAATAGACAATATTTGAGCTATTATTCTTGTATTATATGCTTCAAATAATTCTCTCGATTTATTATGAAGAAATTCATATTTTTCAGGAGGTATTTTCATTATTGTATCTGTGTAAAAGATAAATATTTATAATATCAATAATATAACATGCTGTTTCATAGTTTATACATTATGCATAAAATTTTTATTTGACGTTTTTTGAAGTGATAAATTTGCTAATGTATATTGATTCAAACCTGTTAATGTATCCACAGAAAATTTGTATACTTCATCTGCATGTGGACATAGAATAACCTGAAAATTATTTTTTGTATATTTTATAACTTTTTCTAAATTTTGGTATTCATATTTATGGTAAATTGTTAGACAAACTCCCTTTTCCTTTCCTCTTCCAGTTCGCCCAGACCTAATAACAAAATTGTAATTAATTATTTATCAGTTTAAAAAAGTTATAATCATATTTTCCATTTATCTTAATGTATAATTTTACTATACATGCATTTAATTAACCTGTGTACATAATCATTTGGGGACACTGGTGGGGAATAATTTAAGATGAAAACCACATTCTCTATATCCAATCCTCTACTCACTATATCTGTTGTAATAAGTATTTTTTTTTTTCCTAATTTAAATAAATTTATATTTTCATTTTTTTGTGCTGTCAATAAATCTGAATGTATCATAACTGCATGGGGTTTCAAAAATGAATTTTCGTACAACTTTTCCACCTTTAAAAAAAAAAAAATAATAAAATTAAAAATAATAATTTTCAAATAATTTATCATAAAATGGGCATACATACGAAAATACACAAACTTACAATTCAAATATCAACAAACCATAACCAAAATATCACAGAAATAAAAATATGTATGAAGAATAAAAGAAACAGACACAAACTATAATCTTGCATATATCGATAAGACACATATAAACATATTTTACCTCGTCTTTTGAGTTCGAAAAAATTATGCATTTGTTTATTTTGCTATCATCCTCAATAATTGTAGATGTATCTTGATTCATATAATCAGAAATTAGCTTATTACTATCATATTCATCTTTATCTATATCATCAAATTGTTTTGGGTGCTCAAGCATACTTTGATTTTTATTTGATAAACCTTTTTGGTTAAAAAAAAATATATTTAAAAAATAGGGGACATATTTATATTTTGATGGAGTATTTATTTTGCATATAAAATGAGAAATGTTTAAATTACATAAACTATACTTTTTGTTTTCTTTACTTAATAATTGAAATGAATTATCATTCTTATTTTTATTCGAGCTACACGAAGCTATATTTTCATTTTCATTATTTTTAATCACTTCTTTAATGCCATTAACAAAATCGAAAAAAATAAAATCAGACAAATGCTTATTTATTTTTTTCATCATTAATTCATTTATATTAGCTGTAAATAAATACATATTAAAATCTTTATAATTTAAATTATCATAATTATTATTATTTTCTTTCTTATCTATTTCATTTTCTATGGAATTTAATCCATTTTTTGAAGAATAATAAAATAAAAAATTAAATATCAATCTTCTATTTTCTATAATATAGTCAAACTCATCAACAACAATAGTATTAACACAATTCAAAACATTGTTCATAATGTTTTTATCATTTTTTTTCTTGTTTTTATAATTTTTTATATAACTCTCAAACTTATTAGGTGTACATAAATAAAAATGTATTCCACTGTTTCCTATTTCCATATCTGTATTAAACTCTTCCTTATTTATAATACTATTTTTAACAACAACATTTGATCTCATCTTTTTCATATTGCTAAAAGAATCATTCTCATCACTTAATATACACACATTTAAATTAGGGTATATAGACAAAATATAAATATATAACTGTTTACATAAATATATATTTTGTGTAAGTATTAATACATTTCTACTACAATCAAATTTATCATTTATTATCTTTTGTATTAATGGTAATAAATAACATAAAGTTTTTCCCGTTCCTGTTTTATTATATATAAGTAAATGCTTACAATTTTTTACAACGATTTCATTAAATATGATATATTGATACATATATAATTTACTTATTTTTAAGATTAATTTTAGGTTGTTAATAATTTCTTCTTCGACATTTAATATACTTACATCTACATGTTTGTGTCTATTTAATATTTTATTATCTTCATTATTAAATATATTTTTATCATTTACATTATTTCCTTGTATGAATCTTCGATCTTCATATTCGTTACTATTCAATTGGTTCTCTTCAAAAGCTGTACTTTTATTCTTACCATTCCTTTTATTATTACTTGCTTCAGTAACATATCCTATAGATAATATTTTTACTATTTTATTATTATAACAAATTCTATATATATTTCTGATCATATTATTTTTCCATCCATAACTATTAATATACTCCTTCCTACTAAATATTGAACCTTTACCTACTATACCATTTTTTCTTTCATTTAAATTTGAATAATTATAATTTTCCAAAAAATTATTGAAAATTGTTCCATTTAAATTTATATTTCGGCTTATTTTCTTCTTGCTTTTTAAACTTTTGTTTAACACATTCATATCAGTAATTGATAAATGAGTTGAATGGTTAATGTTTTGTATATCAATAAGTGTGTTCATGCCATTTTTCACTCGTATCATTTTAGACGCATAAACAGTACACTAATATGCCTTTCTTATAATATTCTTTATATTATTATTTTATATTTTTTCAACGTCCTTTTCTACCCTTTTCATACAATCAGCCTTCATATTTCACCATATATATTTATTTACGAAACCGTATCACTTAAATATGGAGTATTCCCCTTTATTTTTTTATAAAAAATATACAAACAAAATAAAATATTATACAAAATCGAAAAAAAAGGGAAAAATAACTCATTTATATTTATAATATAATAACTATACATGTAAAAAAACGACAAATCAAAATTTTCACATTTTCCCCCTTCATTTGTATAAAAAAATGCAACTATTTTTTAGTTTCATTATGGAATTTAAAATACAACAAATTCCCAAAGAATAATATAGAGTTAATTTTGGGATTATTCTTTATTATTATTTCCTTTGCATATTTTTATTCGCATCCATACATATATATGTAGGTATACTTAGGTTTATATTTTTAAAGGAACAAATTATGCTAACACCTTTTTTTTTATTAAAAAAACATCCAATTTACATATATTCATGATGTTATTATAAATATATTGCAAAGGCGCGACTCAATTATTAATAATTATAATTTATTTCTCTTTTTTTGTGTTTCATCCTTTTATACAAAATTTTCAGATTTAATGATAAACTATATTTTTATAAATACAATTTTTTTATAATATTAACAAATCAAATTAATACACACGCATGAAAATACATACAAAATTTTGTTTTCCAACTATACAATATTAAATTTTCTCCTTTGAGAAACACCAAAAAAAAACAGGAAAAAATAGTAGACGAGGGAAAAGTAAATGAAACCATGATCACTAACAAACATAAAAAAATTAAATAGAACAAAATTTATAAGTTTTATTTATATATTTTTTTATTTGTTTATATTTTTCTCCACACAATAAAATAGTATTTCTCCATATAATAATTTATTATCTCATAAAAGAAAATGAAAACAACTCTCCATACATAATAATGCAAAAAAATATACATTATATACCGTACCATATTTTTGTGTGTAAAAAGGATAAAAAAAATTGTTAATATGGCTATAGAAATGCAATAATTGCAACCCCAAATGAAAATATTAGTTAAAGGGTATCCCCAAGCATTTTCCAATACTTCTATTCCATTATATATGTACCTATATTTGATTTATGCGATAATACGCTTAAATATAAGGTTTATTTTTATGTTTTAATACAATTTTGTTTGAGCAAGTTTTATTTTTATTTTTACAGTATAAAAAACTATTTAATGTAAAAAAATGTAATAAATAAAAAAATAATAATAAATAATGAAAATTATTTTTTTTAAACAAGCTATGCATATATACATATATGTGTGTGCATATACACACTTTTAAAGAGAAGGGCATCTATAAAATTCAAATTCCCAATTGCAATATGCTTAAAGCAAAACAAAATAGTCTTCGATTATTTGCATATAAAAATATACATTTTAATATGCTTCTAATAAAATTGTAATGTTTAATATATATACTATTAAACTATGTTTCTATATCCTTTAATTTATTAAAGTTTCTTTTTTCTTATTACAAATTTTAGAAAAAATCCATTTGATAAATCATTTTTTAGCACCAGATCCTGATCCGGATGTGCCTAATCCCATAACTGATTTAAATGTATCATATATCCACCACTGTAAACCTGTTAATGTTCCTATCATTAAAACCCTTGTACATATACCTTTCGTAAATAAATTATACATTCCCATCTCTTTTGTTATAATAGACAAACTTTTCCCCTTGTTTTCTATCTTTCCTAATTGGGATATCATATTATCGGCAGGATGTGAAACTAGTGCACATATAATACCAGATAAATATCCTGACGCGAAAGTTATACCTAATTGGGTTGACTTAGAATAGGTGTCCTTTGGTTGGGTAAATACATTATCATACATTGATTGAACAATTTTTTCAAAAAAATAAAATTTAGCCATAGTATATGGGATTTGACGACACCATAAAGGTGAAACACTACCAAATGGAAATTTTGTTTCGCTTCTGTTTTTTAACATAAACGAAAAAGATTCTGATAATTTATTTGGAAATGTACCAGGTTTACTTGTTTGCATTTTAACTTTAATCATTTCAAATGGACATAAAAATATGTCTGCTGCAAATTCTGCTGATGCTGATGCAAGTAACCATGTTGCCCCTTTATATTTATATGCATATTCTTCTCCTAAATAATTTGAATACACATCTTTAAATATTTCATAAAAACCAAATTTACATAAACCTTGAAGAGAATATCCTATAAATGTAGGCGTCCATCCTAATGATAAACTTTTAACTTTTTCTTCTTTTATTATTTTTCCTATACTTTGAAATAAATTTTTATATATATTTGGATATGTTTGAATTCTACATTTTGTAACATCTAATGGGGTTATTAATGTGTGTGTCAATCCACAAGATAATATCCCTCCAAACATACATTTACTATAATACGACAAATTGTGATCGTGTGGGTGTTTTATTCTAGTAACAGGCGTACTATATCTCGAATCCCAAGTATCTGATCCTTGCATTTTCACAAATATTAAAATCTGATATTAAAAATTGTTTCAAATATAAATGAGCATGGTAAATAAATGGTAACATATGGGAATTCTATCAATCTTTGGCATACATATATACAAATATTATTTTAAATATTTTATATATACCCCAAATTGTGTAAAATTTAATATAATTAAATTAAGCAATATAACTTATAATTATAAAGACTTTGTGTTGCAATACATATTTTAAAGTTTTTCACAAAACAAACTGTGTTTAAATACGTGTTATATTAATGCTTTCCGTTTATTTCACCTTCAAAATAATATAAAATAATACAATAAATATATGTGCGTATTATTATATGTTCATGTATTAATTAAGGCATATATTTTTTACATTCCCTTTCCCAAGGATGTGTTTACGTATTTTCAATTTTAATTATTTCCTTACCTTTATTATCTCTGTTATTAGTACTTTATTGATTATTATATATTATGAAGGACCATTTATTATTTAAACATATTTATATATATTTTTTTATTTTAATTTTTTTTTTTACAAATATATTTCACACAAATTTATACAATTTTCAATTGGTTTTACCACTTCCTTCGTATGCTTATATATTTTCCACGTATTTTTATATAAAATGTAATATATTTTAAGTATTCATTGTATTTTTTTGTTTTATTATTTTTTTTTTAAATCACGCTAATACAGGGTGTGCACATATTTTTAAATATATTCCTGACCATGGTACATTTCCTTATACCCATACAATTATATAAATTCCTTTTGTTTAATACATAATATAAACAAAGTTTAATTGTGTAAAAAAAATGCGAAGAAAAACTATTCTAAGCGTTGGATGTTAATTGAAAGTATATGCAAGACCTTAGTTTTATTGTAACATTCAGGTATATTTAAAGAATATTTTCAACATTGTTCTAAAACTTAAACCCTTTCTCACACTTTTGGTATTATATTTTTTAACGATTCCTAAATAATTCACAATATTTTAATCTATTCATTTTTATTCCATGGTTTTAGTGAATACTTGTGTACTATATTTTTTGCTATTACATTCAAAATAAAAAAAATAATAAACATTTCTTTAAATCATTTCCATCCTTAATAACATACCAACGAGGGAAATAAACAAACATTACTATAAAATAACCATATCGCATTACCTTTTCATTATATACTGATCTCTATATTTTCTACCTAATTAATACAAGCTTTTTTTTACTTGTCCTCAAACCCAAATATATAAAATGTATATAATTTGTGTGTACATTTTTACAATAAGTTTGATACCTTAAGTGTGTTATTTAAAAAGATATATAGAGACTTTGTATAAAACTAAAATGAGTCTATATTTAACTAATTTATTCATAGGAACTTAAACAAATAAATATGTTATTACGTATTTAAAATAATTTCAAATTTTATTCATAAAAATTCTTTAATGTTTTATTAAAAAGTATTCATATTTTTACTATTATTTGAAGCGTTAAAAAAAACTAGACACGGTATATTGCACACGGCTTAAACGGTATTATTATTTATTCTCACTTTTATGACTTATCAAAGAAAAATATTATAATATAAAACTGCACGGATATTTGTAAAATTGAGACTATAAGATACTACTTTTATATATGAATTAATAATAATAGTTAAAAAAATTAATATAGTCATAATTTCAGTGATATTGATAATAATAACGCTGACAATAATAATTACAAGCCTCTCTATTTTCTTAATCACAATGCAGAGTATCTAGATGGAAAAAATTAAGTTTCATGTTCTGCTTTTATCAAAAAAATATCATCCCGCATAAAATTGACATCATTATAAATATAATGTACATATTTTAGCGTATATTTCAAATATATATAATCATATACCTATAATAGTTTCTCCTTCGCTCTCTTTTATCTCTCTATATATGTATTGTCTTGTGTGATTCAATATATACGCTAGTACTATAACGAGGCACCTCTATTACCCACTACCAAAAATATGAATGATGATTTTGAATGCTTTATAAAGAAAAAAATCACATCACTCTTGAGGATTCGAGAGAATATTTTTACCGCCTGCATGCAACATGTTCGTATACATACATATTTATCTATTTTTTTACTTCTTTCATATTTCTTTTCTTTCTTATTCACCTTTCCATATTGTAAAACTAGTAACACTCTATTTTTAATACATTCAATTTTTAGGGGACAAATAAAGATGAATTAAATAATTTTTTTTTGACGTCACCTGTTAATACTGTCCTGTTTTTCGTTCTTTACAAGCACACATATGGTATGAATCTAAAAAATAAAATTTTAATAAAATATAAAAATGGCATATATTAACAGAAAGTTCTGTTCCTTAATGACCATCTCATTATATAACAATTTTTTCCTTTCATTTTCAAAGATGGTGAAACAGGTGATCAAGCAATTTTGGAAAATAGTATTGCCCAGTCAACGGAAGAAACAAACAACAATATAGAAAAGGAAGAAATAAATAAGTCTCCAGAAAATAAAAAAGATATAGATAGTCAAATCCATTCCCATAATAGCACCGATGAAACAATAAAAAACCAAAATGACGAAAGTAAAAAAACTGAAAAAACAAATGAAAAGGAAAATATTTCTAATGAGGAACTACGAAATAATACAAACCAAAATGATAATAAAGAAGAAATTACATCCGAGGCGGCTAATAATAATTGTGAAGGAGAAGAAAATGCTGACGAGACAAAAAAAACAAAATGCAACCACTATATACTAAAAATGAGTATAAATAATATAAACATTGATGATCATGAAAAAGAAAATTTACAATCCCCGAGTATTCAACCAATGACTAACAAAAAAAATATAACTACCTCTAAGCAAATTGTTTACTTTCTAAAAATAAAAAATGATAAAATTCAAGACAACTTAGATGAATATTTTAATGATAATTACACCTTTGGAAATTTACATCATAATTATATTAACAATTTTAAAACATATTTCAAAATATTTTTTATACCATTTTTTTTGTCTTTAGTAAAAAAAAATGATGCATTTGAATATCTTGGTAAAGAAATCGAACATAATGAAAAAATGGATGATATATTAATTAAAATACAAAATTTTAAAAAAAATGAAATGTTTTACAATAAATTATATAATCTAAATGAACTAAACGAAAATAAATATTTGAATATCATAGAAAAGGAAAAGCAAGAAAACTCCCACTACGAACTTGAATGGCAATCTACTTATTCAGACATAATTATAAACCCCCCAAATTTAGACACAAATAATTTTATGCATCAACAAAAAGATTTCTCTAATATAGACGACAAAACTACCATACTCAACAAAGATTGTGAAAATAAAAACATTGACGAAATAAACGCCAAAAATGAATTAATCCCTAATACTTACGATATTATAAACAATCTACCTGAACACATTGATGAGTTAAATTATAGGGAGAATGAAAATGATATAACAGTAGAAAAAAAAGAAAAATTTATACGAAATAAAAATATTTTAAGCGTATTATACTATTTAATAAGCTACTATAAGCAAATACTAAAAGTAGAGCAAATGTCATACAACGAAATAAATACAGACATAATAAAACTTAAAGACAATGCTATAAATATAGATAACTATTTAAGAACAATTTATAATTTAACAAAAAATTTTATGTTAAAAGAACAAAAAAATTATTACAAAAAAACAAATGACAAAACACATCCTGCATATTGGAAGGAAAGATATCATAGAATTTATAATTTTCTTGAAAAAATTAATAGTAAAAAATTCGAAAAAATTATTGAAAATATCAAAGGGAAAGTATATAATAATGAATTGTCTAATGAAATTAAATCCTTACTAAAAGAAATAGAAAGTATTCACATAGAATCATTTGAAATGATTAAATTTAGTAAGCTCTTAGAAAATTCTTTTGAAACATTAAGACACAGTAATATAAATAAAATGAAAAATGGTATTAAATTAGTTATACGTAAAATAAAAAATATATGGTTAAGTTCAAATTATTTTAGAAAAGAAGAAATAATAATTGCATTTTTTCTCAAATTATCAGAAATCATATTTGAATTTATACATTTTCTAGCTATCAAGGTAAAAAAAATAAATAATCCTAAAAGTATTAAAAAAAATATGTCTAAATGCATAGACATTTTGAAGTTTTATGAAAAGGAATTTATTTATGCTAAACTAGACATAGAAATAATCGATATTAGAAAAAATTGGTATTTTGATAAAAGTCTTATATTCAAAAATATAAGACATCTTCAACATGTTTTGGCAACACTACATACAGTCTATTCAGAAATAATATATTTCACTGATTTATGCTTGCTAAAATTAAAAAAATTAGTAAATAATAAAAAAATTATGAACAGTATTATGGTAGAAGTTAATAAACTATATGAACCATTCAATGGTGTACTAAAAAATATTTATCAATACGATGACGAATCTATAATGCAACTAATGAAAAATTTAAATGAACAATGTTTAAATATAGAAAAGAAATGTATCAAAATTATTAGTATGCAATTTTCAAATTTAAGAGATACTAAATCTACTTATTTATTAGTTGAAAAATTCCAAAACTTAAAAAAAAATTATAAAATCGATAGACTTTTAATAAAAAAATTATATGACATATTATTCCTATATAAAAGAGAACTATATTTATATATAAATTTATTTAACAACATGTGTAATAATAAAGATTTAGATATTTATAAAAGGTTTCTTTTCTGCTTAAACATATATAAAAAAATTAAAAAGCCAATCCTAATATTTAAGACAAATAATTATATAACAACATCAAATGAGTATAAAATTATCGTCAAACTATATATTAACTTTTGTAAAAAAATGTTCTCATATATTGTAGAGAAATATGTTCAATGGAAAAATAATTCTTTATCACAAATGAATAAATTCTTATCATCAAATATTATTACTATCAATAAACAACTTAATTTTTTTTATGTCATAAATTTTGATAATAATTTCTTTAAGACATTATATGAGTACGCATATATTGAATCAATATACGATTTTAATGCCCCTATTGAAATATTAAATATGTATAAGTTAAAAAAAAATTTGTATAAATATCTTTACGAGCTAGATGAAATTATACTTTTTTATAAAAAATTTACAGAAAACACTTCAATCATTCAGCAAAAAGTATTAATAAAATATTTCCAAGAATTTGAACAAAAATTGATTTATATTTCTAATAATATTAATTGGTTAAATTTAAACATATATCATTATATAAACGATCTAAATAATTGCAAAAATACAATCCAAAATGTCCATTTATCTTTATCCTATTCACTAAATAGTATAGACAAAATTATTTTTAATATGCAAAATATTAATGTAGTCAAATATATAGAATGGGAAAATATGAACCCACTAAATATACAACCATTTTTTAACTACTTTGAACAGTATAGAATAAATGAAATTAAAAAAGCAGTTGAAAAATATAAAGAAATTTCACAAATATTAATAAAAATCGAACAAATTATAGAAAAAACAAAAAATGGAAGAAGTGAAGTTATGGATGAATTATATTATCTTTATCAATGTAAAATTTATAAATGTCTAAGTTTAATTATTATAAAAGGTTTATGCACATATGAAACATTAATAGAAAATGATTTTCCAAAAAAAGTATTGCACAATTATAAACCATGCTTATATATAAAAGAAGACATACATTCTGATGTTTTTTTAAATAATTCAATACAAAATATATTTAAACTTATATCAAAATTATTAACAAATCTATTATTATCTTCTTCAGAATTTATTAGATGGCTAGATTATTCATGCATTGAAGTACCTATATCTTTAAAAGAAGACTTTGAATTTTTTAAAACTAAATTTTCATTTTATCAAAGTGTTAGTAAAAATAAAATTATTATTGACAGAATAATACATATACATCAACTTATTCAAAATGTTTTTCAAAAAGCCAATAAATATATTTATAGTTTTCTAAAATACGATAACATCATAAATTCAATTGTTAAAACTCAAAATAATTTCAGCATGCAACAAAATATTACATATCCATTAATATATTATGATAATATACTAAAATATATAACTAATATTCAAAATAAAATTGACAAGGAAAATGACAAAAAAACTATTCAGTTTATTTCTTTAAATATTTCATTTGTTCTTAATGCTATCAAAAATAAACTTTTTGATTCAAAAAAATTCTTCTTCAACAATTTGCACTACATATTTACCACTCTCAAATGTTCGACCTTAAGTGAAATCACGAAGTATAGGTAAAATAAATTATTATTATACATAAGAATAAGAAAAGACACTATTTTGTTTCTAAATAATTAACCAATGTACATTTATATATTAAAGTAACGCATTACTTAAATAATATGTTACTGTATAACTCATTTTTATTTATACATTTATTTGTTATTCTCATTTCAGTGGTATATTAAAAACTTCATCTAACTCTATGGATAAATACGAAAATATTATAAAAACAATCAACAAAATAAAAGCAGAAAATATAAATATCGAAATAAATATCCAAAAGACAGAAGAAATTTATAATATGCTATCAATATACGAAGATATTAACATAAAGGATGAAGAAAAAAACAAAATATTATTACTTTATCCCTTATACTTAAATATGCTAAACTTAGCATTTTTCAATGATAATTTAATGTTTACAGTAAAGAAAGAATTCTACGAAAAGACAAAAAAAAAGGTAATTTTTTTACCATCCAATCATTATGCTTATGTGTCCATTACTTTAAGTATATACATATATTACGGCTTTATTTATCAACCTTTTTTGTTCAAAAAATAGATAATTTTATTTGAAGAAAAAATAAAAAACATTTTAGAAAAGTTTCATTCGGTTGGTCCATCATCTGAAAATATCGATTTAAATGAAGGTATTAACAACTAAAAATATTTTGAATCACAAATTTAGTATAATACATATTCAACAAAACAAATAAATAATATGCACATATAAAACAACAAAAAATTCATGTTTTAATATAATACCAACAACCTTTTATATCCTTTTATTTTGCATATCTACAGGAATGGAAAGCTTAAAAAAATACATAAATGATTTTAAAAGCCTAGAAATTGAAAAAGAAGAAATAATTAAAGATCAAATATTATGCAATATGAAAATATTATTATTTGAAAAATTCTATTTATTGAAAAACACAATCAAAATTTATAATTCTATTTATTCTATATACAATTATTATGTTACTAGAATAAATGATTTTCTAGACATTACATATTACAAGCTAAATGTTAAGGTGAGCATTCCAAAAAATGAAACAATTTTAATAGAATTATGCACAATTAAGAAGACCATTTACAACATATATATAACTTATATTTTTTTAATAAATTGCAGGATGTATATAAATCATTAAAGGAAGTCAAATCCGAGTTGCTGAAATTGCAAAAGGAACAGCCTGGTGCCGAAAATATCGAAGTAAGTCGCTTCATCATATAAATAGTTATATATATATATATATATATATATATATATATATATATATATAGAGAGAGAGAGAGAGAGAGAAAGAGAGAGAAAGAAACATAGGACCAAATATTATCCTTTAATACGCCTGAAAACTCGAATTTTTATTGTACCTCACACATTTTCAATACATATTATGTGCTCACTTAACTTTTTAGGCTTTTAAAAAAATTAACGAAGAATTAAGAAAAATGAACATAACATTAATCATTGTATATTTATTGCAAAATACTAATATGAAACTAGCAAATTGGAATGAAATTTTAAATCTCCATTTGAAAAAAAATAATACAAAAGATCCGAGCGCATATGAAAGAAGTATTATTATCAACTATAAAAATGATAACATCAAATCAATAACACTTTATGATTTACATGAATTAAAAATATATCTATATTTTAATGACATAAAATATATTATATATAAAATAAAGGTAATATTATAATTGATAAACTATAGTTATTCCTGCAAATAAGCTAATATATATGCCAAACGACTTCCCTATAATAACATCGTCGATAAAATAAGGAAAGGGAATATACACCTGGGTTAAAATCATTAATATTTTACATATATCCATGTCTATTTTCTTCAAATTTATATTTTATAGGAAGTAGAAAAATTAGAAAAATGCTTGAACCAAATTGAAAACAGATGGAAACATGAATCACTAAAACTTATAAAATTTAATGATTATTTAATATTGGACAATAACAATAACAAAAATATTTTTAAAAATATTAAAAAGACATTTGAAGAATTACATTTAATGAGAGGTTTAAATTTCGCTTCTGATTTAATACCAAAAATAAATAATTTAGAAAATAAACTCCTTTTTATATATGAACTCTTGGTTTTATGGATGCTAGTATGAAATAAGCAAATATATTAATACATAAAATTTTGATAATCCCTAAAGCTATAGCCTATATATCCATTCATTTTTAACATCTTTTATAGATACAAGAAGCCTGGATAAAATTGGAAAGATTCTATAATAAGGAAAATTTCAATAATTTAAATACCTTTAATGACGAATTTAAAAATTTTGATCAAATAAATAAAACATATTATGAAATAATGAAAAATACTAAAAAAAATCTAGATTTATATCGAAATTGCAATACTAAATTTTTTTATTTTCTTAAAAATTATTATGATCGTTTATTATTTCTGTCTAATAAAGCAATAACCATTTTACAAGAAAAAAAATTTAACTTTCCAGATTTCTTTTTTCTAACAGAAGAACAGCTATTTGATCTTTTATGTAATCAAAAAATAAAAAAACATAAAATTATACCCCTAAATATATACACATTTAAACGTATACATATTTTATTCCTCCTTTTTAAAAACATATAAATGCAGCTAATACCCAAATACAGAATTTAAAAAAATATTGCTTTATAATTTATGAAGAAATGTCCTCTTTCAATGATGTTGATAAAATTGTATGTTCAACATAAATCAATCCAATATTCATTTTGTTACTTATTTTGAATTATTTCATATGTATGAAAATACATATATATACTTTTTTCCCCTTTTCAATATTTTATTTCCAGATAATTGAAATTGTTACTACAAAAGGAAATGTTCTTGTTTTAAAAAATGGAGTCAAAATAACAGGAATAGACACATATGCTATATTGAAAGATAAAATAAAAATTACCTTGAAGGAAAATATTATTACAAACTTGAATAATTACTATACTACTAACAAGTAAATATATATATTACTCTATAAATATGTAAACATGTTCATGATAAAAATGTATCCTTTTCATACTATACTTTTTTTTGCTTATTTATTCAATTCTTATTTAAATTTGTTACCATATTATTTTTATCACATATTCATAACTTTTGTAGTGCCTGCATATATTAATGCTTCTTAAATATATTTTTATCTCTTTATTGTAATTTTATTCATATAAATATTTAGGATAATCCCAATAATCAAAAATAATATATCAGTTGTTTCGAATATTATAATAAAGATCCTATTAAGTGAAGAAATAAAAAATATTATACAGAAAAAGTCAATCGAATATACAAATCAAGTCTTGAATAAATTCATCGAACTGGTACTTTTATAATTTATTCAAAAGGGGTTGTAAAGCATGTGAATAAATAGATTTCCACATGTTTTATGAAAGTATAAATTTGTATAAAGAAAAATATTCTATCGAAATGTTGTTACGAATTTTCCAATTTTTTATAGTGCAACGATATTATAAAAGAATTAAAATGTGAAAAAGACACAAATATTATGAAAATAGAACAATCCTTAACTATTTATTTAGAATTTGTACATATATTAAAAAAAATTATTCAAGAAAATATATTTGATGAAAATTCCTTTTTTCTATATTATCAATTTTTATATTTTCTCAACAAAAATAATGATCATATTACAGTCAAATACGGAAACTATGCATTCAAGTATGTTGAAAATAAATATTCACAAAATTCAATATGTATATATTTCCAGACACATACAGTTCAATTAATCAGATTTACAAATTAAATTATGGTAATAACTTTTTCAAATTTTTCATAATTAATTTTTTTATTTATTCAGATACAATTATGACATATTGGAGAGCAACAACCTATATGTAAATTTCCTCCCAAATAATAAATACATTTATTCAATATGCTCAAATATATACAATTCAAACTATAATATTGTATCTGGGACTAACAAGACATCAACAATTAAATATATAACATCAACATTAGGTAAAACAGACAGAAAACTGTTAAAAAAACTAAAAGTGTTTTAATCATCTATTTGCATTTATAATATACAACCCCTCGTATATATATATTTCCCTTATAAATTTTGGCCATTTCTTTTCAAAGGTTTACGAACATATGTAATTCAAAGAAATATAAATAACATAAAAGATTACATATTAGGATCTATTCATCTAGGTACATACACATAGTCATATAAATCTGTACAGGAAAATTATTATAATTTAGGATTATACAAAAAACTTTGAATAAATATTTTTTCTAATTATCTTAGGATACGCCTTAATTTTGCAAAACGTTGATGAAATAAAAGTAGAGATATTATCTGTATTGACAAACACTTTTCGATCTATACAAACATGTAAACAAAATTTTGTGATTCATTTATATATATATATGAATTTGTATTATAAAATACTGTAACATTTTTCATTATATATTGCTATCTTATTTTATTTAAATTTCATAGGTTTAAAAAATAAAGAAAAAAACATATATATATTTAATAGAGATGTTATTTTTAACAACAAATTCGTTTTATTTTTTGTCACTAAATCGCCAAGGTTAGCCAAAATATAAGAAAAAAATTGTCTCATATAATTTATAGTATATATTTATTTGCATATAACATCTTATACAAACATATAAACGACATATATGATTATGCACACATTTTTTAACAAAGCAGACACAATAGTATCCCAACGAACTTAAGAAATTTGTGTAAAGAGACAATCATATATAACTATCAAATAGTAGAAATTGTTGAAATATTATTATACGTAAATAATTTCCCAAACACTAAAACACTTTCTATACAAATTTGTAATTTTGTTGATTATATTAATTTTGTTTATTTCAATCAAGAAAATGATACATTAAATGAAATAATTAATATCATCAATTTATGTAAAAAATCAAATAACGGTTGTAAAACAGAAGAGTTGTTAGGACAAAATTCCTTTATATATTACTATGATAAATTAAAAAATGTTAAACAAAATATAATTCAAGATTTGATAAAAAAAATTCTTAACATTGATTTAACTATTACGTTTGACATGGAGAATAAAAAAAGCCAATTAAAACAAGTAGGGAATATAAACTGTTTCATGAAATATGTAGCTATAAAATTATTATTTTTTATATTAAATATATAGCTAGTATTGTTCTTAACAAATTTTGTTAATACATACAACATCAACACCTTACCCATTTTAGATACTACAACAAGAAAGGATTCATTTAAAAGATAAATTTCTAAATGAATATGAAAAAAATTTATATATAATGAAAGAAAAACTTGATGATCAATTTTTATCATTGGTATTTGGAAGACCCTATAGTGGAAAATCGACGCTACTTAAAATTTACAACAATCTATACAATTCAAATTTCTCCTTTGTTTATTTGGATTCGTTATATGGTATGAAATATAATAATCTCCTTAGTTATGAAATAAATATAAATAATTCAAATCCAAAAATAGGCAAATATAAAATAATAAAAAAACAGCTAGCAACCCTAATATGCACCCCCATTTTACCCATATATGCAAGTGTCTAAAAATGTTGAAAGTTTCTTAATTATTCATACGCACAAATATATGTATATTTTCGCTTTATAGATTCACAGCAAAATTTAAATGAAAAATTCATATACGATTTAATAAAAAAGAAACAAAAGAAATATAATGAATATACATTTATAATGAAGATCAATTATATGACCCCTATTATTTATGATTTTTTATCCACCAAAAATTTATTGTACTCAAATAATATGAACAACCAAATTAACTCTGAAAAAAAAATTAAAATAATCATAGAGGTAAAAAAATTTTCATCATCCAATAAGCATGGTCCTCAAAATAGGCAACTAACAATATACATAATATATAACAACTATAATATTTATATAATATTTTTCTCCTTTCTCAGTGTAATAATATTTCCTTCCTAGATCCATATTTGTTAAAAAAAATTAACAAAATATATATAAATAATGATTTTAATATATATAATTATTTTAAAAATCAATGCTCCAAATTAATAGACAATATTCTCGATTTTAATATTTTTTTTGAATTGGGATCAGATGATAAACAGATGTCTATAAATTACAAAAATAATTATGACGAGAAAAAAAAAATTCTTTTAGAACTGTATGATAAATTAAAACAATTTTATAAGGATTTTTTTCTACCTATTTTTAACTATATAGAAAAAAAAAAGGGAAATAATTTTAATATAGATTATTTTTATTATAATAAAGATAATGATATAAAAAATATCAACATGGGAGACATTTATTTTACACAATCATCTTTGTTTCATATAAATATGGATGAAAAAATGATCATAAATAATTTTATGGATATATTTAAAAGTCAAATTTTATTTTATTTAAAAGAAAGAGAACCATACAACGATTTTACACCTGACCAAACTAATACACTTTCTAATTTAATTTCTCATTCTAATAAATCAAATATTTTAGATAACAGTAAAGTTAATTTAGAAAAAATTAATAGTATCATAAAAAAAGAAAATTCAATTTTATCCCCTATAGACGAATCTAATGAAGAATATGACTTAGATGTTTTAGACAAAAGTTATATTGAAAATGTATGTATAACACAAGCTGAAAGAGAAAATAATATACAAATCGAAATATCCAGCAAAAAAGAAATTTCTAAAATATCGACCATACAAAATAAGTCTATCTTTATATTAATAAGTTCTATTTCCATTCTATTTAATAATCTACTAATTGATGACGAAAAAAAATTATTCTTTTCATTTTTTAAAAAATTAATTATATCTAATGGAATAAATATTGATACAAATTTAGAAAATTTTATATATCATATACAGAGTAACAAATGGCTTCCACTTAATTCCCTTTTTAATGTAATCCCTCTTCCAATATATACCATTCAATTACATTATTTACATGCCCAATTAATAATTTTATTTTCTCCATCTTTTGTGTTTGCTTTATTTAAATGTACATATCAATTACTTATATGCAGCTACAAAAGGATTCCAACATTGACGACAAAAATATAACATTTTATGATGACGAAATGAAGAAACAAATAAATTCTATTAGTCTATTATATAAAGGGGAATCGAATATATGCCTCATAGGAAATCGAAGTAAGTCATACACCCTAAGATACTTCAAACCCTATATAGTAATGTCTTATTTTTTTTATAAAAATTATTATAAATTAATACTACACATAATTTATATAAGTAATAAAAAAAATGTTTTATTCTTTATCATGAATTTTTTTACAAAATTAAATATTACCATTTATATTACTTTCTTTATTTTTATTAAATTCAGAAAATTCCAAGACAGCCATCTTAAACGAAATTGTTAATAGTCATAAAAAAATTGACCACCTTAAAATAGACATACTCAAATATTCAAACGTTCTCAGTTTCACAATGTTACATGAAAAATTAATAAAAAAAAATATCAAGAAATATTTCCATTCTTCCGTTTTTTACATATGCATAGATGATGTTCACATTAACTATGTAAGCATATACATAAAAAATGAAAAAAAAAATAATTTCACAACACGTCAACAATATTGCACTATCACTCACCATTTATTTTATGAAAATTTTTAGGACAAATTTAATAACCCATCAATAGAATTTCTTCAAAATTTACAAAGAAAATTATGTTATTTTGAAAACAAAACTATTAACATTGAAAATATAAAGAGTATTGTTTCACTAGATTTTGATCACATTAAGAACAATAATTATTATGAGTATGTTTCATATTACCATTCCTATTTCTTTTTAAATACTAACAAAAAATCCTTAATTAATTATTTTAATGCCTTGACAAGCCATTCCTTAAATAACAATTTTAAGGTAATTTGCAACCAAATCATAAATATATACATATCATTATTCTATTGTAGAAAAAAACAGATAAAACGAATACACTTTTTTAACTTTTGATAAATATGAAATATTTTTACAACTTTTCAGAGCATACATACAAAAATGGTAAATTATAGTATAGACCTATTCTGGAAAATTCATGAAGAGATTAATTTTAAGACTCAAAAAGAAAATAATATACTTTTTACAAAAGAAAGTATTTTTTTGCTATATCAAGATTTTTTTCATACTAAATATAATTTTCAAAACGAACACGACATAATTCAAACATTTTGGTATGCCCAAAGCAAGCACAATAAACTAAAAAACATTTATCATTTTCTATTTATTTCTTAACATATATATATCCTTATTTTTTATTTAGCGAACACGCCGAAAATATGATTTTAAATAGGATACTGAAAAAGGAGTATAAAAAAGACATAATGAATATAATAAAAAGTAAGCAAAGACAATATTAATTAATATATATGTATATTAAAATGTTTCAGTTTTCCATTTCTTCAATTATGTATTTTCTGCCATTTATGGCGTCATAAAATTTACCATAAATATATATATTATTGTTTTTCTTTTCTTTTTTATTCTTAGATATTGAAAATAAACATTTCCCAAACATAACCAGAGGAAACACATATACTTACATAAATTATTATTCCAAAAATGTAAAAAATTATCTACATTTACAATCATGCTTTTTTCACGCATTGCAATTTTTAAAAACATTTATTTGTGCCATAACCTGAATTTTAAATATTATAGTTATATATATTTTTTCCCATATTCTATTTTTAGGTCTATGAAAAATTTGATACTTGCTTCCTAAAAGACGAATTTATTAAAAATTTAAGCAGCTATAATAATTTATATGTTAATGCAAAAGTGTTTGTAGAATTTTATTTTAATAAAATTGTTGAAGTTTACAAAAATATAAGTAAAAATATAAACTCCTCTATGATCATTTGCAGAAATAAAAAGAGGGCTATTACATTATTAAATGCTGTTGGATTTATTTTAAATATAAATTCAGTTATTATTAACAGATCATATAATTTAGAAAATATCCAAGATAAAATTAATTATTACAACATATTACGATTTAAAAAAAATATTTTTATTTTAATTAATAATTCTAATAAATATGATGATTACTTTTATTCTCTTATTTATAAAAAATTTCCACCTGTCTTATTTGACAAAAAGGAGTTATTCAAAATGTATACAAAAACAAACCTCATTGGTAGCGATATTATGTGGGAAAATATTAAACAAATGGTAAACCTAAAAAATTGTTGAATCACCCATATGCATCTACATATATACCCTTGTTTATATACCACACCTCATAGTTAATTTATATAGGCATAACATATGTATTGTATAATACCATGAACAGATCTTATATACTTTTTTTTTCACTTATTTTATCAGATGAAAAATAATACATATGTTTGCATAGTTCACGAAAGAAGATTTGATATGAGCATCTCAAATTTCCAAAATTATAAAAAAATATATAGTGATATAAATATTATGCATTTAGACTGTTGGTATAAAGAACAGTATATTCAATATTGTCACCTTTTTTTGAAAAATTCAAATGATAATCATTTTATTGATAATATATTAAATAATTTCAAAAAAAAAGTTATTTTAAATACTTTAGAAGATGATATAGATAAACAAACTAAACAAGTAGTACTTGATAAAAAAGACAAAACAAATGTCCAAGAACTATTTACAAATTTAGTAGATCAAATTAAAAAAAAACAAAATAAAGAAAACAAACAAATTATTAAAAATATTCAAAAAGAAAATGATACACAAATTGATGAAAATAATTTATTGGCTAATCTAAATGAAAAAGAATCAGAAAATATTGAAGAAAAAACAAATATCACTGAAACAAATTTAATAGAAAATTCACAAAATCTAGGTATTAGCCTACTATATAATGAAAATGGTGAAACAAAAGTTGATACAATAATAAAATCTCGAAACGGTGAAATTAAATCAGGAATTGTTAAACCAAAGAAAAATGTTAAGGGACAAAATAAACCAAATTCAATACCAAAGACAAAACAAAAAACATATAAAATGAAAGATGATATAAAAAATAAAATTATCACTGAAAATCTAATTAAAAATAAAAATGAGAATATCAATCTAAAAGATAAACTCAAAATTAAATTACACAGTAAAATCAAAAAATCTGTAGAAAATATTTCAAATATAAAAAAGAAAATATTATTAGAAAAGGGAATAAACCGAAAAAATAATGCCCCCATATCTATAGACAGCAAAACTATACCCTCAAAAGGAAATCTCAAAGAATATGACACCATAGAAAATTTGAACATTTCTAAAAAAGAAAAAATTAAATCAAATGCAACTGTAAATAAAAGTATCAATTTGTTTACACGCTTAAAATCAAAGCTAAAAATAAGTAAAAAAACAGACGAAAAAAAACTAACAAAAAATAAAATTATTACAGAGTCAAAAAATGATATCATAAAAGAAAGTCAAACACATGATAAAATAAAAAATATTGCAAATAATAATAATAAAAAAAATAAATTAATAAAAAATAAAAAACAAAGTGATATTAATAAAGAACATACAAAAAGAAATAATGATAAGACAAATAAAACTGAGAATGTTTCACAAAACGAAACAAAAGAATATGAAAATAAAACAGAATTTAAAAAAAATGCCAACTCAGAAAATGAAAAAGATAAAATACAAAAAATGAAAACCAAGCCAAATCACGAAATAAAAGAAAAGGAAGGAATATTACCTGACCATAAAATAAATAACATGGATCTACACAACGATATTGAACAAAATAATGATGTGTATAAAAATGATAAAAGTGAAAATGATTTCGAAATGAATACAAATTATTATAATGATCTAAAAAATATGAACACAAAAGCAATAAATGAATTAAATGCAAATAATATAGAAATACATAAATATAACTTTTATAATATTATTGAAGAACAACTTGAAAACATTGTTGACGTATTTATACAAGTATATTATGATCTAAAAGCCTTTTTAAAAAATGAAAAAAATCTAGATTATATACGAATTAACAAATATAACTTTGTAGATTCACTAATAATGTTTTACATATTAATTAAAAATAAATTAAATTATAAAAATAAACAATTGTATATGTTTAAAATGGGCCTGAAAAAACTTCGAAATATATTTAAAAATTATCAAGAAATGAATATAGAAATACAAACAATAAATAGCCAAATAACTCAAATGGAATTAGATCTTGAAAAAATTAATGAAGACATAAAAAATAATTCAAAATTCATAATAGACAGTGAACAAAAATTTAATGCAAACAAACAAATTCTAAATATTATCACAAATGATATAGACGAACTTATTGAAAATAAAAATGAATCAGACAAACAAATCGAAGAAGAATATATTAATATAATATTCAAAATACAAAATGTACAAGATAATGAAATAAAAAATATACTAAAAATAAATACACCAACTATGACTGATATATATATATCTATTATGATTAATACATTAATAAGAAATTCATATTTAAACGATAATAATGATAATTGGAATTATTTTAAAGCATTTATATCTAAAGACAAATTCTCAGAATTCTTTTTTAATTTTAAAAAAGAAAATGTAACAGATAAACAAATTAAAAGAATAAAAGAATATATGGCCAAAGAGGAAATTGTCTATAGTGTTACCAAAATTAATAATCAAAATAATTTACTTACTCATCTTTTTAATTATCTAAACTTTATACTAAAATATAAAGAATACTATAAAAATGTATGTATCATTAATCAAAACTTAGATGACAAAAAAATTAAGAAAGAACAATATGATGTAGAGAATCAAAAACTGTTAGAACAAATGCATGATATAAAAATGACCATAGTTAATGATAAAAATAAAATTAATGAAAAAAATGAAATGATCGAAGATTTAAAAAAAAAAATATACATAATTAATAAATCATATCAACCTATTTTAGAAATTAATACATTCTTAGAAAAAATAGAAAAAAAATATTGTTACACCATTAAACAGATTGAAAATAATTATAAATATCTTGTATCTGAAATTTTAATTTTTTCTTTTTTTTTAAATTATTCATCCTCATTTAATTATAAATATAGATCTTTCTTACTAAATAAATGGAAACAAATAATTAAACAAAATAATATACTAATTAAAGATAACATCAAAATAGAAACTATATATTCTTGTGATACAATAGTTCCATTATTTCTTTCTGAAAATTTCCCAAGACATATATTTTATATTCAAAATGCATTAATATCTATGAATCATTTTAGATGGCCTTTATTTCTAGATCCTCAAAATGTTGGAATAGATTGGATAAAAAAAAGTTATAGAAGCAATTTAGTAGTTCATAATTTTGATGAAAATTTAAACAAACATTTAGACATGTGTATAATATATGGAAAAACATTAATTATCTCCTTTTTTAATTTTCAAAATCTTTATATTTATGATAAAAAAAATGATGAAAATTCAAATTGTGATTTATGTGAGTCTGAAAATTTTAAACAATTATCTTCCAATATTCTTTATAAACAAAATTTTCTTAAATTTAAATTGAAGAATAAACAAATTCTAATAAACTCAAATTATAGTATCATCGAGCCTGTTATAGAAAGGAATGTTTACCTTATGAATGGGAAATACTACATAAATATAGGTACGGAAAAAGCAAAAAAAAAAAACTCAATTGTTTACATTCTTTATGTGTGCTTACAAAATTTGCATAATCTATTTTACTTACAGGAAAGAAAAAGCTCGAATACAACAATCAGTTTCGCCTATTCCTAGTGAGCGATACTAAAGACAGATTCTTTGAGGATATTGAAGATTACACAAACATCATAGACTTTGAAATAGAAAAGAATCTAATAGTAAACAAAATAATCAATGTAATATTGAAACATGAAGATGAAAAAAAACTAATAAATTTTGATACAAAAATTAGAAACTATTATGAAACAAAACAAACATTAAAATTTTTAGATGATGGTATGGTTATTGAAATGTGCACATTCAACAGAAAAAT
Source organism: Plasmodium vinckei vinckei (assembly GCF_900681995.1). NCBI lineage: Eukaryota > Apicomplexa > Aconoidasida > Haemosporida > Plasmodiidae > Plasmodium > Plasmodium vinckei. Next base: position 63,999 of record NC_051298.1, read on the forward strand.
AAACAGTAATAATAATAGTAATAATAATTTAATTAATATAATAAATAATAATATCTTAAAAAAAATAGAAATAAAAAAAATGATGAAAGAATATAAAAATGAAATAAATAAAATAAAAGCATCATCAGAAAATATCAAATTCTTAGGATATAGATTTTATACAATATATAAAATTTTACAAAAACATTCAAAAATCAAATCTATATATAATTTCAATTTTAATTATCTACTTAATATATTAAATAATTTAATAAAAAATATTAATAAAAAAATGCTAATTTGTAATTTTAATCAATTAATTAAAAAATTTACACATGTCTCTTTCCTATTCTTATTAAATACCATTGACACTAAAGATAAATTATATTTCTGTTTTATTTTTTACACATCTCTTATTTTTGAAGAAATCAAATTAGAAAATCCTAACAAATCTATAGAAATAGAAATTAAAAAATATTACTCATTATTTTCAAAAATAAAAAACATTCAAAATCAAACAATAGAATCCAATTATTTAGATGAAATAGAATGGTTAAGTATACGTAAAAAACAACAACTACTTTATTTACAAAAAAAACTCAAATTCTTTAGCTCAATTATACAAGATATGAAAAATAATACAACTAAATATTTCAATTGGTATAAAGAAAAAAAACCCGAAGAAAATATTTTTTTCTTAAAATCTGAAAAATTAGATAAAGTAGAAAATTCTGAACATTCAGATCAAACCGAACAACTCAAAAAACTAGAAGTCATAATGTTTATTCATGTAATGAGAAAAGATAGACTATATTATTATATATACTCATTAATAGCTAATTATTTAGATATACAAGAAAATTTCACATCAAACTTTAATTTCTATAGAGATTTAAATTATATTGACACAAAAACATTTTTATATATTAATCAACCAAATGAAATACATAATATTAACTTATCAAAATACAATAACATAAAAACTATAAGTGTAGGAAATAATTTCAATAATTATATACAAATACTAATCGAAACTTCAATGCAAAATGGAAAAAAATTATTACTAGAAAATATTAACTTAATAAATTTTAATATTGAAAAATTATATGAAATATATAATACTCAAAAAATCCATTCAAATTTTCAATTACATCTAACTACAGACAAATCAGCACCCATATCTGTGATAAATAAATCCATAAAAATTTATCCATATCATAATGAAAATTTAAAAACTTTATTAAACAAAATTTTTAGTTATGTTCATAGTATTTACAAAGATAAATTAAAAAATAATTTTATAAATTCTTTTCTATTCTCTTTGTCATTTTTTCATACTATATTAATGTGCCGATCTAATTATCAAGAATATAGTTTTGATCACTTCTATAAATTTGATACTAAAGATTTTCAAACTACATTTGATTCCATTCTATATTATTTTGATTCTATCCAATTAAATAATCATTATGAAGACCCACAAAATGATACATACAATAATTTTCAAACAAATATAAAAGTTAGCTCATTACCAGAAGTGAATCAAATTAATTGGGATTTTGTCAAGTAACCAAAAGTTAATCCATAATTATGCATGTAAAATGTTTATTTATATGGACCCATAAAAAATGTACATTTTTTTTTTCAGGAAAATTATTTTAAATGTATATGGTAATAAGGCTTCTTATGTAGACAGAAAAATAATAAAGAGTTACGTTTTAGAATACTTTAACGAATACTCATTTAATGAACGGAATGAATTTATTTATTCTACTGATGATAATTATAATTATAAATTTGTACTAAACAAATCAATCAAAGAATATATAACAATGATTAAGGTAAAGAATAATATCCATACCCAATATATCCTTAGAAAGTTTATTATTTCCTAGTTAGATACTTTTCTATTCCCTAATATACATTTTTTTTATAAAATTTATTATGTTTTATCCATTTTTACAACTCTTTATATATATACTACTTTTTCAGAACTACCCACACTTCAATACTTGTGAAGCATATGGAATGAAAATCGAAGCAGACAAAAAAAAACATGAAAAATTTAATAACCAAATGATTAAAAATATAGAAAAAATTAACAGTGATCATGTCTTAATATGTAAACCACAAAATGGTAGTTGTATAGACATTTTCAAAAAAAGTGAAACAAATAATTCAGAATATTTTGACAATAATTATGATGAAGATTGTAACAACAACAATACCCATCAAAATGACACATTTTTTAATTTGGAAAGTGATTACTGCTCAAGTTCTTTAATAAATACAGATATCGAAGAAGATGAAAAGGGTGAAAATGAACAAGTAAGAAACCCTGATACTTTTATAAACAAACAAAATAACTATAAAAATAAAGAATACATATACAAAATTATCAATAAAAATGATACAATATCAAATTACGAACAAATTATTAAAAACAAAAATACATTAAGTGATAATAAAAGTATAGATACAAATTTAAATTTCTTAAACAATATAAAAAAAATTAATAAATTTTATGAATTAATAAAAAAATTAAAATTAGTATTTAAACATAATATAGCTATTAATACAGAATGGCGTACAAAATGTATAACACCAATACAAGCTTGTTGTATAAATGAAACAACCAATTTTATAAATATAACTAATGATATGTTTTCCGATCTAATCAAAATTGAAAAACAACTAAATAAAAATAACACCAAACAAAAAGAAATAAATAGTAAGATCAAATTAATTATGGACGAATTATCCTCAAATAAAATGCCTATCAAATGGAATAATCTTTTTAATCAAAAATTTAAAATAATTGATAATTTTATTATATATTTTGAAAATATAAAAGAACAATTATATTTTTGGAATATCACAGGAGAATTGTCATTTTATAATATACAATGCTTATTTTATCCTTCCAATTTTTTTAATGCTTTATTAATTAAGTATAGTATTATTCAAAAAAAAAAATTAGAAGACTGCGTATTTATTACAAAAATAAATAACAATTATGAAATAAACAAAAAAAATGAAAATCTTAACTCTCAAAAACAATTATATTATAGCAGTGATGAAGAAGATACATTATTTTCAACACAAATCAATTATGCTAATTATATTAACTGTAATATAGATAACTATATTCCAATAGATATATTTGGACTTTCTACATTGGTGAGTCTATATATATATTCTAAAATGTGTATTCCCTATTGTGTGTGCAAATGCATATAGACATTTCTCTCGATCTTCATTTACAATAATAAGTATATTTTTTTTTCCATATTTTTGAACTTTTGTAGAAGGACAATTTTGAGTGCTTAGGAATTAAGTCAATGAACAACAAGAAATATGATCAAGTTCCAATATTAAGTTTACACATAATTGAAAAAAAAGAAAAAAATATTTTAATGGATAAAAAAATACCCCTTTATCAATATAAATATAATGGAAAACAAAAAAATAATACCAATAAATTTATAACAAATTTATATTTCAAATCTGAAAAACATAAATCATTTATTTATATTAATAAAATTTATTTATTCATATATAATTAAAAATATATTATGTACAAATTTATATACACCCTCTAAAACCGTTTGCTATTTTTGTACATTTTTTTCAACTCGTTAATGTCTGAATTTTCATTAAATTCAATTTCTTTTTCCAACAATGGCATTTCTATTTCCTAAAAAAGTATAACCAACAAAATAATAAGCTCAATTTAGTATCTCTAAATTAAAAAAAAAAAACGCATGCCCAATATAATAAAAAATTATACTATGAATTTATTGTATTGTTATATTTTTTTACTGGTATAATATAATCGTCATGCATATTGGTCCGAGACTTATATTTAATTCTGTCCAATGGAATAGCTCCGCTTTTAAAATGAAATAATAATATGTACATATGAATAAAACCCGCTTTTTTTTAAATATATTTTTGCAAAAAAATAGTAAAACATGCACACGTACACACCTTAACATAGCAACCTTACCAGTTGTATATGTAAACTTGCTTTTTGGGCTTCCCAATTAATGTAGCTTGCTCTTCAATATATGATAGTGTATCAAACCCATATTCAAGGTGCCCAAAAACGACCTACATAAAATATAAAAAAAAACATTTTCATCCCCCCAAAATAAACAATTTTTATTTACGCTTCATTTTTTATTTCACTTACATGCTTCTTGTCTAGCCAAGGACAACTTTTAAATGTCACAAAAAACTGAGAATTATTTGTATGCTTTATACTAGTTTGACACATTGATAAAATACCTAATAAAGATGAAAAAAAATAAAGATAAATATATAAATTACATAAAATTTGCACAACCACGTATTAAAAATGTACTATATATATAGCAATTTAAAGCAAGTTCCCCATCATTTTATTTCTATTATTTTATTTTTTATGTAACCTCTTTTTGAGTGCTTGTAAATAAACTTTTCATTTCGAAAGTATTGGCCATATATTGACTCTCCTCCATATCCATTCCCAAAATTAAAATCCCCTCCTTGAAACATCTAAAAGTTGTAATAAAATGAATAGTATATGTATATATAACCAAAGAAATTTACATCAATATTCTATGGCATAGGATAATGCATATTTACATGCGAAGCAAAAAAAAATTAAATATAGCTACATATTTTACACTTCAATATATTTTTAGTAAATTTTATTTCTTACAAAATCAGTAACTATTCTATGGATTAACGAATTCTTATACCACCTTGGTTTTAAGTAATAACCTAACCCTGTTTCACCTTAAAAAAATATTTATATTTATATGGGCATATGCATATATATTATTTTTTTTTATTTTCTTTTCCCTTCCCTTAATAATTTACCTGTACAGAGACATCGAAAATTTTCACTGGTTATTGGCAATTTATCCATGAACAGCTAAAAAAAGGTGTAACAATTTAACATACAAATGTGAAATTTTCAATAATACACACAAAAATAAAAAGTATGAATTATACATATTTTTTAATATTACTTCAAATATCAATCTTCCTGCATTCCTCCCCCCAATAGCAACATCCAAATAAACTCGAGGGTTGGGTATTTTCATTTTGATTTAAAAAAAAATAATCATACTATTTTATAGAGTTACATTTTATCTTCTTATATTTATAGATTTCATAAAATTATTGAGCTTTCCCTTTTTTATAAAGTTATATAAATTAAATAATTCATTTTTTCCATACAATAAAAAAAAACTCATATATATATTTCAGTATTTTTCAAAAAATATTCGAATATATATTAAGTTTTGTATCCTATATTTTAAAACAATATAAACTAAAACTTTAATACCAGTTTGATAAAATAACATAAAAACGGTTTTCTTCACATTTCAAAATGTTTTTATTTTAATTTTTATTTTTCATTTTTATACATGAACAGATTTAGTGAAATTTATGTATATTGTGCTTAATATACAGTAATCCATATTTTCCTCGTTGATTTGCCAAATGCATACACATATTTTTTTTCTCTATTTATATAACAAGCCAATTTACAACCTAACCCCTATATTATTATTATTATAAATTTTTATGGTTTTTTACATATACATATATATAGTAACACAAGTATAATGACCCCTAAAAATAGCATCATAATGTATGCTTATTTTTCAAAACCATGTTTCATTATTTTTTACTTTATTTTTTATTTTATTTTCCATTTATAAAAATCATTCTACATATTTTAAATGTGCATTCATATAAATAACTATTTGCTTATATCCCCCCCAAAATGGGATATATAGATTAAATAAAGTTATAACACCTTAAAGGAGTTGCATTAATTTTGCTGGCTTGTTGAATATAAAAATAAATTTTAAAAAATAATAATTTTAAACAATGAAATAAAACAACCTTTTTTCATAATGATAAGATATTTAATTTGTATAACATCATGATGTACAAAAAAACTAACATAAATATGTAGTATGTATGGTTTGCCCAAAATAAATGGGCTTTCATTAAATACTATAAAATTTGCACACAAAAATGTTTTTCCATAAAGTTACTAAAATTGAAAATAAACAAATTTGAGTAACCTTTACAACCATGTGATAAAATACGCATTCTATTGAAATAAAAATAATTTAAAGAATTAAAATAATCCAAATATGATGTTACATTTGTATTATAAAAAAATTGTTTTGTAAAAAAATTAATCATAATTAAAAATAGACATAATCGATGCCAATTCTCATTTATATTTTCTTCCTCATTATTATTACGAATATAATTTAATAAATAATCTATATCATATTTTTTAAAAATAAAATGAAAAAAACAATTTATAGTCTTATCCATAGTTAAAGATTTTCCAAAAACTTCAATTTGAATAGAGAGTAAAATAATTCTTTTTATAAATTTTTGAAAACTAAACAAAAAATTATTCTTATTTATATCAAATATGTTGACAAAATCTTTTACTGGTATTTTTAATAAATTTGAAAAATCATCAGATCCATTATTTATTATATTTTTATTAATATATTCTTGTAATCGTATATTATTATTTAAAATATTTAAAAAAATACAAATATACATAAGAAAGTTAAAAAGTAGTCTGACAATAATATAGTGAATGTTTTCCATATTTTTTTTACACATATTATTAATTAATATATTTATTTTATGATATTTAAAATAATATTTTAAAAAATTAATATCATATAAATATATCCCAAATAAAAGTATAAGTTCTTTTTTAATTTTCATTATAATTACATTGAAATGATTTATCATCATATTTAATCCTGAATTGTTGTCAATATAATGTGAATATATATATGTTACATACTTTTTTATATTTGTATTTCTATAAACTTTTCTTGTTAAAAATTTGTGTTGAATTTTTTCCAAATTAATATATATTTTATTAAAAAAACTAAAATTATCAAACCCAATTAAATTTTTTATATTGTTATAAAACATTTGTAATATATAGCTAACCACTTTATATAACATTTTTTTTACTCTATATTTTAAAATAACAATATTTTTTAGAATAACCCTAATACCTTGTAATTTACTTTTCTTTAATTCTTCATTATTATTTGTCTTTTGTCTCTTAAAAGGGTGAAAAGGCTTTCTTTCCAAACTTTCCATAACATCAAAAACATTTTTGATCTTCTCATTGTACAATAATCTATATATAGACATATTTCTGTTACTATATTTATAGTCACTACTCTTACAACTATTTCTGTAAAACCTTGTAACTGCTCTTCCCAATCTATTGTGGATATAATAAACATAATTGTAGTTTATCATTTTTGTATCTTTAACTTTTTTTGATATATCCCCCAAATAAATAACCATACAAGTGTTATGCCATTTCCATAAGGTATTATTCCTTTTTCGGAATGTCTTACAAACCTTGTCATTTGTAACTGGCTCATTTATTTGAAAAGATACGTCATCAGTTGGGAATTTTTTATTACTAATACATTCATCTTTTATTTCACTAGTTTCTTTCAAATAATTATTACACTGATCAATATTAATTTTAAACATATTTTTTACTTTATCATATTTTATTTTGTTATTATATATATTCTTTTTCTTATTAAAATAATAATAATAATAATTCATTAAATTATTTTCACAAATATCCTTATATGTGCACCTATTCCTATTTACATACAACTCTATAAGCATATCACATTTTTTAGAAAACCCCAAATTTTGTATTTCCCCTTTCTCATTCTCTATACAATTTATTTTTGTATCTTTACTTTTCAAAGTACATAACCTTTTATATGTTTTAAAAAGAAAATATAAATCATTAATACACACATTTCTAGGTAAATATATAATTATATTTTTTGTTAATTTCATTGATTCTTTTAAACATGTATGCACACACAAATTCTTTTCTTTATTTTTTAAATCAAATTTATTTTTTTTTTTATATGACGGCCCACCCCAAGGGATACTTAAAAAAACAACATCGATCACATCTTCTCTAAAATGGTCTACTATATTAAAAAAGTCACACAAAATATAATCTATATTCTTGTTATAAAATTCACAATTATGTTGGCATTGTTTTAAACGATTTAAATTTATATCCGATGCTATTGTAAATACATTTTTCATACTGTTACAATTCCCTCCTGCCCCAGCAAATGGATCTAAATGAATGGTTACAATATTTTTATTATCTTTATACAATTTGTTAATTCCATTTTTATCAACCACACCTTCAGTATATTTTTTATCTTCTCCCTCACTCAGCATGCTTCCCTTCATTTTCAAACAATTTATTTTGTTACTAACTAATATATTATTAGCAATTTTATTTGATATATACTCAGGTGTCATAGAATATATCATTTCACTATCAAGGATAAAACTATTTTTTTTTTCCACTTTTTTCATTTGCTTTCTTACTATACAATTATGTCCTAATTTATAACTTATAGACAAATAATCAATTATATCATTTTTATGTAAATCAAAATTTTTTAAATTTTGAAATATTATAGGAATTTTTAATTTATAACTCTTTTTAATTAATTCACAACTTTTTGTAAAACTTAATTCTCTTGCAATATTATCATTTTTTTTATATAATCCTAATACTTCCTCTTTATCATAAATATTTAAATTTTCTGCGTAATATAAAAAGTTTAAACGAATTTCTTCATTTAATAAATCATCTTTCCCTAGATCAAAAATTGTATAGTAACATGGATGAACTAAAAAGTTCAACCAATCCATTTGATCTCTTCCATTCTTTTTACCTTTATTCACTCCATTGAAATCTTTGTACTTAATTTTTATCATTTTTATTATTTATATTTTTTTCTCTCTTTTCATTCTTCTACCTTATATGATCAAATAACAAAAGAAACCCTCTTAGTTGAAATTTCGAACTTCCCCAAAAAATATTTCCATTCAATCTGCTTTCAAAATGATATACTTTACTATACCAACGTCCAAAGTAAATAAATATATACATACATGCATACAATTTTTATTTGTATCCTTTTTTGTTACACTTTTATTACATTTTTAACAACACCATTACCATAAAATCACAATCTCATTGTGATAATACATTTTTTTTACTAACCAATAAATATATGCATAGCTAGCTATTTTAGAAAATTTATTAAAAAAAAAAAATCACCAAAAAAAAATATTTTTTTTTTTTTTTCAATTATAGCTCACTCACAAACATTATTTAATATTCATGAAATATATCTACATACATTTTTTTAAAATAAATTATAAAAATACCATATATCTATATGTGCATATACTTATTTCCATTAAATGGTAAAAAAATTGTAACATAATTTGTAAAATTTCACAAAATATGACATTTGTATATTCCCCCAAATAAAATAGTGTTCCCTATCAATGAACAAACTTTTCTTTTTATTTTTTTTATTCCATTTACAAAATAGTCTTATATGCTAATCATATAAATTACCCAACTTAACTTATTATAGTATGAACATACTAAAACGGTTAAGAAGAATAAAATACACATATATGTGTGTAATTCTCTTCATATTTATATATGTAAGATATATAAAAATTCGATTTATAAGTTTAATGAATATATAAGTACCTGACTTGTGCATATTCATATGCTCACATGCATATTTAGTTTTATATACAAAAAATACATACATTGGTAAATGTAAACCATATTTTAAAATAAATTAATTAATAATAGCATGATTGGAATAATAATCATAATACATACATATATATTATAATTAAAATAGCATTAAAACAGGAAAAGACAAAGGTTATATATATAAACAATTAATGGGCTGAAATAAAAATAATCATTTTGTCACGCTATGAAAAATTCAATTTAATTCCCTATTATCACCCTTTTGGATTTTTATATTTTTTCATAAAAGCGGATTTAACGACACTTTGAACTCAATATGTCGGCTGTTGAATTTGTTATTATACAGTTTCCCAAATCGTCCATCTGTTCAAGTAAAAAGAAAAAAAAAAATATATATACCTATACATATATAAATACAAAGGTCAAACATAAACACATTTGCTTTGGAATAGAAATAATCTTACTGATATCCCATTAATGAACTTTTTCTCTATATCACTAGTTGAGCATTTTAAGAAATGGGCAATACATGATTTGGCAATTTTTCCCTTTTTTTCATTTCCTGGTACCAATTTTACTTTGTACTTATGGTTCTATAAATAAGCATATACATTTATGATATAAAAATATGTTATACACAAAATATCTAACAAAATCCGTTATCCATCGTATAAAAACATAAAAATTAAATTAAATCAGGACTAACCTGTATAGCAGAATAAGGCGCACACATCGGAATTGCACATGTTATAACATCATCTTCTTTCGGTGTAAATGTCAATTTATTCAATTCACTTAACTTCATCTAAAAATTATAAGAAAAATGTGTTACATATATACACAAACACAAACATATACGTATACTCGGCTATTTAATAAAATTTGTGTTCTTTATATATCATATCATTTCCTTACATTCATCTCATCCTCATTTATTTCCTCATAATTTGCTTTAATTTCGTTTGGACGCTTATTGTATTTATTTTCCTCCTTCTCTATTTTCTTTTCTTCCTGTTCTTTTTTTTCTTTTTCCGTTTCGTGCTTCATCTGAAATAGTAAAGATAAACCACATATATACATACGTCAAATATGCATATGGTTAATAAATGTATGTACATTATCATTTGGTGCTTTGCCTTACTTTTCGAGATCCAATTATTTTCATATATAATTGCCTTTCCTCATCATCATCGTCCTGTTCTCGATACTTTTTTTTCATTCTTTTTTTTTTTGTTCGAGCCCCTCTTAGCAAATGAACCGTACTCTTCTAAAAAAGAACAAAAATAAAGAAACAACAATGAAATAAAATATATGCTTTATTTTTTCAGATAAGTCAAAATTAAATACACAGTTGTAATAAAAGTTAAAGTAATGATACGATATATATTTTTATATAATTATTTATACACCCCATATAATGAAATCTTATTTTGAATAAGAACTTTCAATAAATGTTATATTTATACGAGATGTTTAATAGTGGGATCCTAATAAATATTTTATAAAACTTGATATTTATTGGCCCTTGCATATGTATACATATATAAATATATATTTTTTTTAAATATTACTTTATTTTCATTTTTAACTATTTTATCATTAAATCTTCCTTCTTTCTTTGTTTCATTTGAACCTTTTTTATTTGAATTACTTTCATTAACTCTTCCAATATTTCCTTTATAATCAGTTTTTCCATAGCCACTATTTTCCCCACTTCCTTCATCCTCCGAATTTTCACTTTCGTCCTCCTCTTCCGAATTTTCACTTTCTTCTTCCTCTTCTGAATTTTCACTTTCTTCCTCCTCTTCTGAATTTTCACTTTCTTCTTCTTCTTCTGAATTTTCACTTTCTTCTTCCTCTTCCGAATTTTCACTTTCTTCTTCCTCTTCCAACTTTTCACTTTCGTCTTCCTCTTTCGAATTGTCGCTATTTTCAACATAAGCATCCTTTCCTTTGCTACTATTTTCATCCTCCTCCTCCTCATTGTCAATTTCTTCGAGAAGTTTTTTTACATCCATTTTTACAAAACCAGTTGGTTTTCTTGTCCTAACTGGCCTTGAAAACTTTACATTTTCATCATTCATATTTTTTTCGACACCTTCACTGAATTTTACCTTTTTTGTGTCATCACCTTTTTCATCCTCATCCTTCTCATTCTTATCACTTTCCTCTTCGTTATCTATTTCTTCAAGCAACTTACTAATATCCATTTTTACAAAACCGGTTGGCTTTCTCGTCCTAATAGGTCTTGGGGGAATACCTGATGTTATTGGTCTCTCAATATAAATACGTTCATCTTCTGAACTAAATGAAACACTTTTTTTTCTAATATTTGTAGTAGAACTATTCGAATTTAATGCTCCTTTTTGGCTACTACCATCAGCTTCACCCTCCTCTTCATTATCTATCTCTTCAAGCAGTTTTGAGAGATCTGCTTTTACAAAACCAGTTGGCTTTCGAGTTCTTGTAGGTCTTGGAATATTCAGCGTAGAACTTTTATTATAAACACTGTTATTCTCAAGATTAAATGCTACACCTTTTTTTTCTACAGGCACTTTTTTTTGCTCATCAAAGGTAACCTTCATATCTTCTCGTTTCAATTCATTATGATTATCATCTTCTTCCTCTTCCTCCTCTTCATTGTCAATTTCTTCAAGAAGTTTTTTTACATCCATTTTTACAAAGCCAGTTGGTTTCCTAGTTCTTGTGGGTCGCTCTATTTTTATTGAACTCTCGACATTTGCAAATGAAATATGTTTCTTTTGTTCATCTTCCTTATCATTATCCCCCAAATTGAATGCTACTTTATTCGATGATCCACCATCTTTTGATTTCTTTGATTCATCATCACTTATATCATCATCCTTAAAAGCTACAGGAGGTAAACCATATACTTCACAAGGTGTAAAACATCTTTTCATTATTTTATTATCAAATACATAATCTTTTTCAATCATTAAATCCAGTTTTATTTCCTCATTAGTTTGATTTCTCATGACACACACTAATGTATCGCCATTATTATTATATGATAAATATTTTTCATTTTTTATAAAATTATTATTTTTATTTATTTCAAAAAATATATTAAACTCGTCCTTACACCATTCTCCTATTTTTTTATCATAACTTTTTAATAAAAACATTTTGTGAACAAAATAAAAAGAAATACTATCATTCATTAATTTTTTAATTGCTATATCAAAACTCTTTAAACACTTATTATAAAAAATACCCCCTAAACATGTTCCCTTAAACTTATTTGAACTATCAAAATATAAAAACAACCACCTAAACAATTTTAATATTCCTGATAAAGCTATCTTATAATTCTTCTTAAATGCTTTACAAATATAACATTGTATATTGTCATGATTTTTTATTTTGTATAAAAATTCAAAAAATGATTTTATCTCATCATTTTTCGTATTTATACATAGATTGAAAAAACAAAGTTTGCATAAAATAGAAATAATTTCATTGCGGTACTTATCACTTGTTCCTAATTTACTAATCATATTTTTTTTATAAACATTTAACAAATCTATCCTATTTAAACTTTTTAAAATTAACTTAATATATTTATTTCTCGTATATTTTTTATTGTGCTTTTTCCTCAAGTAATACTTACACGTCCCTCGTGAATCAATACCTATACCTTTTTCCATTACATTATTTTCATTTATTATTCCACTATCCTTACAATTGTTCATATGATTTACACAATCAATATTGTTGCCAGTAGTTGTCATTTTATCTACATTGCCAGTAGCTGTCATTTTATCTACATTACCAGTAGCTGCTACTTTACCTCCATTGCCACCATTTTCATTGTCACTTCCTGTATGAACAATTTCGTCATTCTCTTTATCATCATTTAATGCATCTTCTTTATTATTATCATTCACCTTTTTGTTAACTTGAAATATGATGGATAGTCCCATCTCTAACTTAGCATATGGTAAATAATTCTTCTTCCCTCTTATTACAAAAGCACCTGTTTTTATATATTCACCAGTAGGCGCTGTTTTACTAACTTGATGATAGTACACCCACCAAGCAGATGTTATTACTTTATTATTCCATGCCGAACTTCGACACATAGCTAATTGACCAGCCTCAGCTAGCGTCTTTTCAGGAATTGGGATATCTTTATACGGATTTTTTATTATACAAGATGCTGCACCATGAATATCAGCATGCACATATATATCATTATTTTGAAAATATCGTCTAAATAATATTTCATTTTGTAATGCATCTCTTCCAGATATTACTAAATAATTTTCTGATGATAAAAACCAATTAAATTTTTCAAACCAAAATATTTTTCTTAATTTTTGAATCTGAAAAACAGATTTATATTTACTTTTTTGTTTTGTATCTTTATCTTTTTTTTTCTTCTCAACCTTTTTTATAGCTACATTCGTTGACATTTTTATTTTACGAATTTTTTCCTCAGCTTTTTTTCTTAACTTTTCATAATCTTCAATATTACCATATACAGAATTATTTAAGTTTATTGTTACTGTACATCCTTTATTCTTTTCTTCCATCCCCTTCTCTTCTGAAGAATTGTCACTACTACTCTCTTTCTCATTATCCTCATCCAATAATAATTCAATCTCACAATTGCTAAAATTCACAGACATTATTTTTAAGGCTACTGGATGGTTACGCCTTTTAAATAACTTCACATGATCCCATATCTTTTCCCAATTAGCACTTGTAGAAATTGCAGCACGCATCAATTTTATTGCCTCCTCAACAAATCCATCATTTGCCTGAATTAATAATATTTTCTTTTTTAATATACTTATCTCCTTTTCTAATGCTTCAATTCTTCTTTCATGATCCAATTTTATTTTATCAATTTTTGTAAGCGCATTTTTACGTTTATTCATTTCTTGATGTTTATCATATTTTGTTAATTCCATTTTACTAAAATATGTATCTACACACATATTAAAATCGTTAAATTTTATTACCTCTATTTTTTTCTCATTTATTTTATTTATATGATTTTTAAGAAGAACTGGACTAAACTCAACAAACAATCGATCATTCTCTAACTTATTTTCACTCACTGAATTATTATCTTTATTTATTTCAGTGCCCAAAATAGAATTCTCATTTTTTTTACCATTTTCCTCTTTTTTATTTTTATTAGAAATCGATAACTTTCCATCTATTGGAACAAAACCATATCCATTAATTACACTTTCTTCATTACTCATCATATTAAATATTTTCATACATTCATTTATTACTTTATAAAATATTTCTGTCAATGTGTCAATATCATATTTTTCCACTGGGTCATTGGGATTATAATTCCATTCAATTAATGAATGCATTATTAGATCGTTATGAGCAAATAATATTAATTTACTACCTAATTCACTCAATGTTTTTATTTTTTTTGCTTTTTTATTTTTTTTATTATCATTTTGTATATCATCATTTTTATTTTTATCATTAAAAATCTTGTTTGAATCACCAAAGGTTGTTTCACCACGACCTTTTCGAGAATTTGAAGAATTTTTTATATTTTGCGATCCAGATTTTTTTTTTACTTTTACATTATCATTCTTTTCGCTATTTAATAAGTTTACATTTCCTGACTTAGTCATATTTTTTTCAATCATTTTACCATTGATTATATTACTTGTCTCGTTAGTAGTATTGACCTCGTTTGGATCGTCTATTTCAGGTTGATTATGAATCATTAATATTTCTTTAATACTTTTTTTTATATTTTCATTATTAATTATATCCAAATATTTATATAATATCACAGAATTATGTTCTTCAACATTATATATGTCATTTATCTTTAGTTTTTTTTTATCATCATTACTTTTTAAAATAAATATTATTTTATAATCATTATTTGTAAGTACAATATTACCAGCAATATATAACTCAACAATTAAATGATATATATTATCATCATATCCAAATTGAATATCAACTACTCTATCTCCACCTAATTGAGATATATTTGTTATTTTACGGGATCTTAAATGTTTTCTTAATTTCATAGTAAACCCTGATGGCATTACATTCTTTTCTCTCATCCATTCAGTTATGTGCACTCTTTTTTCTGCCTCCAAAAGCAGAAAATATTTTTGTTCTTTTTTAGAACATTTTAACACATATATTTTATTTGATATATTATAAATATTTGTTACAACTGATCCAATAATGGTCTTCTTACATGATGTTATTATTGCTCGAATGTCTAGAGCGGTTAATCTTTGCTTACCCATCTTTTATAAACACTCTCTCTATTTTTTTTTTTTTAAGTTTATGAAATTTGTAAAGTAATATTTACTACTATTTTAAACAAATCTCACAAAAATTGGAATATCATATACTTATTATTGTGTATAACTATCATTAACACCAAAATATCGCATTTTAAATATTTATAAAATAAACCCTTATCGTCATATATATTTTTTTAAGACTAACTTAAATCCATTTAATTTTAAAGGTAAAATACGTCGTTATTTATTAAATGGTGCTCTCATTATATTACTATATATTCTATAGTGTTATACTACCTAATATTGAGCTACTTTGTTTATATATATGATGTGATATAAGTTTCCTTTATTTTATTCTCCTTCAATTTGTTTAAATTATTTTTTTATTTTTTCCCTATCTAAAATTTGATTAGATTTTTCTTTATTACCTTAAAAACATACTAGCTATAAATTATGATAATAAAGATTTCCCTTATCCTAACTTATTACTTTTTTTACTACTTAATCTATTGTTTTATTTTTATATTATATAAAAATAATTATTTCCCTTGATTATATTAATTAAGCTGAAATTCTTTCACCTTAAACATACTTATATTTTTACTTAAATATGAATGCAGTTCAAATATATGTATACTCAAGTATTATTTTGTTCTATCTCTAGTTCACTATCTGAAAACAAGTAAATTTAAACATATATACAAAATAAAATACCAATAAAATTGGAATGTTTTAATTATTATTTCGAAGGTGTATTATATGCTTAAAATAATCGTTTAAAATTTAAATTGAAAATGCACGTACATACACATAACGCTCCCACATATAATATGCATAATAATTATACTAAAATAATGTTAAAAATATTATACATAATAATTTATAAAAATTAAATCAAAAATAAACACTGTTTTAATTATGTGCAATCTTCACACAATGTATATTTATTTTAGCATGCAAAATTACTACAATATAAAATATTATATGAAGAAGCCTATCCTAATATACAAAATACACAATCTATATAATCATATAACAGATATATAAATATGCATTATACATAATAAATTGTATTGAAGTACCAATACAAGTATTATTATTCGACTCATATTTTAAACTACATATAAATGTGTAAATATAATAATTGTTTCGATTTAACAATATTGTCCCTATATTTTATCTTCCCAAAATATTTTACTAACTATATTTTTTCATAACATTGAGATATTCATAATGATAGTTCCATACCCCTAATGAATTTAAAATGGAATTCAACTTTCACTATGAAAAAAATATTTTTATCTTATGTAGTAACTATTGTATTCGCAAAATGTTGTCTCCATTGGTTTATATCCCAATCTAATTGTAATAAACTTTTTATAATGTACACATATAAAAAATATAAAATAAGTAAATTACGCAATAACCACCCTTATATTTATAAAATCCCATTTCTTTTATTATTGCCGCGTTACAAAAACCATTTAAAGGTTGCGCAAACAATATATGTAACAAATTTTTAAATATTAATTTCAGACATGCATATATATTAACCCTATACCATAAAAAATAAATAATATAATATATATATTATTTTGGAAATTTTGTTAAAAATGGTGGTTGTCTATTTACGTAATAAATGTTTGTTCAACAAAATAATACATATATATATCCCTATTTTGAAATTTCAATAAATGTATTTATATATTTATTTATCTTTTGGCTATTATATATATTTAATTATTTTAGCTCAAAAATATATTAACTGTTCATAAATTTTTTACTCCCTTAACTCATAATATATGAACGGTTCATTCAAATAAACTATATGAGGAATATAAAACTTATATTTCAACAAAATTATATGATTGCCTTTATTTGAAAAAGACCATCATTTATGTTGTAATACAATTATAGATATACAACATACCGTATACTGATTTATGCATTATAAAATGACAATTTTAAAAATTCCATCAATTACTATCTTATATTTTTATTAACTTAAAGATAATCAAATAATAAAAAAAAACTTTAAAACAGTATTAAAAGGCAATATTTAAGATGAGTAGAATATTTTTTTTTAATTTCCAAATTGGTTTATGTATATAATGAAACCCCCCCTCAATTTATTATATTAAACTATGGGGAGAAATCTCATAAAAATTGTTGGGATTTTTATATATATAATTTTCCTATTTTTGCAAAAACAGTTGCCAAAAATACATTATGTAATTTTGTGGGTTATCAAAGAAGAAACTACAAAAAGGATGGACATAAATTGGTACGAAAAACATATAACAAGTCTGATGATTGTTTCTATATCCTTGGTATTTCACTTTTGTAAGAATACCAAATCATGAACTTGTTATATATTTATGAGGGAAAATATATCATCCTTGTTTTATATAAATATATAAAAAGGAATATTTCAGGTGTTTTCCTTAATAAAACGGAAAATTATATGTATCGATATAAAGAAATATTATATAAAAAAATTAAAAATATATTTATTCTAATAATTTTTCCCGTAAAATAATTATGTAAAGGCATAAAAAAAATTGCAGTATATTTTTGTTCGCACCAATTCTCTACTGCATCATAAAATTTTTTTTCATATACAAATAAAATAATACTCATTATTATAAAAAAAACATTTATATAAACAAAAATATTTAATAAAAAACAAGATAAAATTAACCTTTTCATCCTAAAAATGTTGTATAAATAAAAAATACATTAATCAAAAGGCAAAGAAATCAATATAAATATTTTTTTTCATGTAACCAACAAAACAAAAAAGGAAATGATTGGTAATTAAGTTTTAGTAGAATAAATGTGTTGAAAATATTCTGTTTTGGCAACATATAAAAGCATATTTATGCTTTAATAAATGATAAGGGAAAAATGGCTTCACAAGAAAATCCTTCTTCCCCCAAACAATTCCAAATTATAAAGAAGACTAAAAAAAATGTAAATAACAAAAAACAAGGAAAAAAAAAGAAAAAAAAATCATTTTCAACCAAAGGGAATGATGAAAAAAATAAATTAAATGAACTATATAAATTAGAACTTAAAAATAATAAAAAACATAAAAGTAATAAATATGATAGTGATGAAGATTCATCAGATAGTTTAGGATTTTTAAATGAATATGATAATATAAATGAAATATCAAAACAAGTAGCAGAGCAAGTTAGTCTATATAAACTTTTACTAAGAACACGAATATTAACACAAAAGATCTTATCATTATCCAATAAACTTCCTTTACTTCCTTTTGTTTCCTGTAGCGAACAAATTTTAAATCAAGACGGTGACAAACATAACGAAGAAAATAATGAAAACGTTGAAAGTAACAATTCTAATGAAAAATATAAAAATACATTAAAAGAAATTCAATCAAGTGAACAACAAATAAAAGATGATATCAGTGAATTATTATATACATTACATTTTTTTTTAAAAAAATATTTTATAAAAAAAAATATAACAGTTAGTGAAAATGCAGATAATCAATTAAATATTATATGTGATGAAGAAGATGAAGAATATTATGAAAAAAGAAAAAAATTGTATGATCAAAATACAACAGAAAATGAAAAGAAACTTTTTCTTACTATTGACACATGGTTTAAATATTCTAAAAAATCATGTTTAAATTTTTTTGATATTATGCATAAGATAACAAAAATAAGTTCGATTGCAAGTCTAAAAACATATGAACAACCAATTTCATCTCAAATTAATCAGGTCATGTTTGATTTACCATCTATAATAGAAAGTGCATATCCACAAGTATTGAGTTATAATGTTATAGGAGAAAAAATATATGAAAAATTATACTCAGACAATCCCGATTTTAATTTAAATAAACACATTTATGACGATGAGGTTAGATTATTATATAAAAATATTCACAATCATTCTTCCATATATCTTTTATACATTTCATAATATGCTTTCACCTTATAAAATCATAAATAGTCAATGCATATCTAATTTTACACAAACATATTTATTCAACAAATACATTATTATATAATTCTATTTCATTTTTAGATTTACTACAAAAAATTTCTCCTTAATGCGATCGAAAATTTGAAGGACAACCAGTAATTATATATATGACTATCCATGAAAATAACACAATGATACATACTATGCTTTTAGTAACATATGCATACTCTTTTACTTTCTGTAGGAATGATAACGAATTATTAAAGTCACAAAAATCAATTTATAAAATAAAAAAAAAATGTAAGTTATATCGATATTATTTTTATTGTATTCCTTTTTATAACTTAGTGTATATCTATACTTATATATGTGTGTATAATTTGCTTCCCCTTTTCAGATAATAATGATAAAGCAGATAAAGGAAAAATTAAATCTTTTGATGTTATACCGAAACTAGCCAATTTTATGGTAAGAATATAAACCAAAGTTTTACTAATAAAATATACATTTTCAAAAATTTAAACAAATATGTTTTTCTTAAACTAGCTTAAGTCCCATTTCATATTTCATAATTTAATATTTACATATCCAAACCTTTGAATTTATACCCATATTTGTTCCTTTACAGTTACCCGAATCACGAGATATAAATGTAGAAAGTCATTATGATTATATGGACAATCCTGAACTAGTTAACGTTTTATTGTCATCCCTGTTTCAAGATTGATTTTTTTTTTTTTTAATTATTATGAATATTTATTTTTGTTAAAATTTTCTATTATAATTCAAAATTATTTATTTGTTTATTTAGCCATTTTTTTTAAACTATATACTTTTGTTTTATTTCACTTTTATTGTATAATTGTACAATGCTGAAAAATATAGCGCTGGAAAGCATCCCATATGATTAAATAAAATTATGAACGTACATAAAAAAATAACACTTTTTTTATTTTTTTTGGCTTGTTAAAAAATAAATTTTTTTTTCAACATTAAAACATAAATTATAAATATGCAATTATATTTATAAAAAAATATATATAACCCCATAATTAGCGCTTTGCATAGTTATATATATGTATCTATCAGCATGTGCTTGTGGTAATATACCTTTGTATTTGGTTTTAAATTTTATAAAATAATAAAAATTTGAAATATTTTAAATAGGAAAATATATATAATACTGTAAGAAAGATATTTCAAAATTTAGGGTATGCTTGTAAGAATGATGTTGTAATGCCATTCATATATATTTTTTGCAACGATGCTAATCCACAATATTGTTATTGTACATAATAAGTAGCATATTATATAAAAATAGGATTACCTGGAAATATCGAAATGAAAAAAACTACAATATTATTATAAGACTAAAAAAGTAAAAGGAAAAATGAATCAGAAAACATCATATAAATTATTATTGGATACCAAGCCTTCAAAAATACAAAACCATGTAAATGATTGTTTAGAAAAAATGATAATGGTAATATAATTATCCTTAATTATGATTAAGTACCTATAAATATACCATTCCATACATACACATAATTAGATTTTTTCATTACATTCTCATCCCTTAATATATTTTTTAGGGGGAAGTAGAAATAATTGCAAGAAATTATGCAATACCTAAAGCTTTTAGTGTACTAGAAGTTTTAAAGACTAAAGTTCCAGATTTAAATTATTCCATAAAATATAATAACTTAGAGGTATTTATATTCAAAAATAATATATAAGCATACCAAAATGTTAATCTTTGCACAGTTACAAAAATATACAGACTCAAATTGTATTTATTTTATTTTACTTTATTTTATTTTTATGTAGGCTACTGGGCCAGATAGGAGACAGTTGCTCGAAATCAATATATCCGTTTCGTTCAAAAAATAACACTCTTATTATTAACATTTTTTTGTCACATTTTATTTAAAAATATATTTATTCCCTATTTTTTAAAGTTTTATTTTTTATTTATATGAATACAATTATGTCTCGTAACATGCACCCCACTTTGTTGCAAAACAAAAAATGTAAAAATATGGTGTGGCTACACATTTTTAATACCAATACTTATACCTATAATAATATTTGTTTTATGTATAAAAATAACAAACAATTTTTTATATTATCAAAATAATTGATATGCATATTTACGAAACGGAAATTGACGATTTCCACATGACAAAAAAAAATGTCTATGGAACTCATCTCTTAAGCCTAACCAATATCTGCAATTTTATATATTGCATAATGGAATAAAATAATATGACCTTATATTTATAATCAAACTGTATTAATAAAACCTTAAAAATTGTCTTTTTTTATATGTTTAAAAATTTATATATATCTATAAAGTCTCATAGTTATATAACTTCCTAATGTCTGATACATTTTAAGAAAATATAAAAAAAATTTCATAATGGAATTAATAATTGTAAAAAAAATTGGTACGTGCTAAAATAACACCATAAAAAATAAACATGTAAATTGTTTACGCAGCAAATACATACATAATCATATATCATGCTTAATCTTATATTTAATTTAATAAAATGACGTATGCTAAAACATAATATAAGATTACATACACGCCTATTGCAGCATTATTAAAATAAAAAAAAAAAAAACAGTATATGTATACATATATAATAAATTTAAAATAATAAAAAAAAATAAAATAAAACACACCTTTGATAAAATTTAAATATTATATTCATATATCACTTTAAAAAAAATTTAAATAAAAAAAATAGTCTTCTTATTATTTAATACAGACTTTATGAAAAATTATTATCATTTCAACAAAATAATTTTGTTAATATATATATATATATACACATACTTCATATAAATTTATAGTATATTAATAACTTTGCATATATATACATGCATATTTTTATAAAATTAATACATATCTAAATAATGAATAGCAATGTATGCCTTCTTCTATATGGGTCATTTTTACATTCATTCTTCATTTAAAATGTTCTTGTGATTAATATTGTTATTACATTATTTATTAAATACAGGGACACTTGCATATTTTTCATATGCGTGCCATTGTATAAATAATGCACAAGTTCAATATATACATAAAAATACATACACATTCATATATAAATATAATATTTTGAATAAACTTCATTTTATTTATTTCATTTTGTTTTTAGCATATTCCATTTTTTCTTTTTCATATCTTAGTTTGTCTTCTTGTGCTTTTTTTTCATATGGGGCTTTTTCTCTCTCGTCTAATTTATTCCATGCTTCTCCAATCATTTTACCAACTGTTGCAACATCTTTGCTTAAGCTTGGATCGCGAGCAATAATTTCTGCTCTCTTTTCTTTTGCAAAAAACATATAAGCTGATAAAGACCTCTTAGGTGCATGTGGGTCTTTTTTATTTTTTCTTCTTTTTTTTACTTCTTTTCCTCCCATTTTTATATCTTTAAATTTTTTCATGCCATCCATTTTGATAAACTTTTTTTTTTAAAAAGTCAAGGAAAGGAAATTAATATTTTATATATATGTTTAATATACACACTAACTTGATTTATTAAAATTATTATTGTAATCTTTATGAAAAATTATTTGGTTTTTTTTCGTTAACTTATCAATATTTTCCTAATATAAGAAAAATCAATTAAATAAAATGAAATAGTTTAAAATTATCATACACACACACAGACATATAAATACATTTCCATAATTTTGTGTATTTCTCACTTTGATTTTATTACACGAATAAGATTTAAAATTTACACAAATACATTAAAATAATACATAAGGATTTAAACGAATATGCAAATGATACATTATAAATTTTGTTTTGTATTTTTTATTATTTTTATTTTTTTATAATTCATTTTTCAAATTTTAATTATTTTTTTTTTACTTATTTTTTTTTTGATAAAATATGCCCAATTTTACAATTTGGATGTGTTAAATTTTTATTAACGTTTATTTTCACATAATTAACTTTTTATATAATGGAATAAATGATATTTTTATGTGTATTACTAAGTGTGCAATTGCCTAAATTTAATAACGCGATAAAATCCATATACATTGATCACATTATGTGTATATTTATATACGTATGTATATATGCATAATTAAAAAATTATACTTCATACATGCATACAAATAATATTAAAATAATTCAAATGAATAATACCCTTTTAATTTTCACAAAATAAACCGTAATATATATTTTTTAATGAACGTATATTTGCATATATTAAATACTATTCCGTATCCTTTTTAATATATACATTCTTAAAAAATTAAATATATATAATAATAAAACGCTTTAAATTCACAGGGGAAAATGTGCATTATTATGAAAAAAAAGCAATGTATAAAAAAACTTTAAAAAATATTTGCCTCTACATATATTTGTGTAATACGCATAAAAATAATACAATTATTACGTACACATATTTAAATACGATTTTTCTTATATATTATAATATTGCGTATATAAAAAAAAAAAATTATTAATACGTTAGCATACAGTTTTAATCAACTATTTTTCAAATTATTTCCATAATTATTAAATTATTTTAAAGGGCGATAAAACAAAGCATATATTTCCTTATGTGGCTATATAAATATTACTATTATATGAAACACAATGTTTGCTATTCTCTTACATATAATTTTGTGCATTATACCGTTTGCTAATTAATATATATATATATATTTATTTATTAGTATAATATTATTATACCCATATTTTTATAACTTTATTATATGCACATTTACGCGCAATATTATTACTACCTTCTTCTTGTTGATGCATTGTATATATAAATTTCGCATAGTAAAAAATTACATAATATTTTATTAATCATATAATTCTTTTCCAAATAATATATATTAAAAAAATCAAATATATACGTAATATAGTAATGTCCAAATTAATAAAATATGATATAATTTAACACTATGCTTGAAAAAAACTCCCCCCCACAATTTACACCAAATTATTACTTCATCATTAAAAACGCCAATGAAATAGGCCGCATAGTATGTGTTTAATACATACCCATTTCATTACCTCCATATAATACCACTTCATATAATATCATTTTTAAAGGCTACATTGTACTTGATAAATATTACTCGTATGTATACACTTTATGAAAACACATCCGTTTGACTTTATCATAAATCTGGAAATATTTATCTTTCCAATAAATTACTAAAAGGCTTTCTTTATTGATTTTGTAAATACAACATTATGTATTAATAAAACCCCATTTTTTTAAATAATCACTAAAAGGTATTCAATATCCCAAATACTAATAACAATTTTAACACTAAACAATTCAATGATAATATCTTAATAAAATTACTCAATGATTATTTAATATTATAACTTAACCTTTTTATTAAATAATAGCCATTTAAAAAAAAAAAAAAAAAAAAAAAACAGCCATTTATCATTTTTTTTTTCAATGTGTAATGAAATTTTGGCTAGTTGGAGATACCAAGGGGAGGGGGAAATATTTTTTGTGTGTGTGCAATTTTGTCAAACTTTTCATCGGGTTTTTTATTATTACCTTATCATTATAATTTTCCCCAATATATATATCCATATTCCTATACTCATAACAAATTAGTTTTAAAAATTCAAATAACACCATATTTCCATATATTACCTCAAAAAATTAAATGAGAGAAAAAACATATAGGAATAGTTTTTACCATAAATTTGTTTAAATTTAATGCTAAAACGAAATAAGCCTATCTTATTGGCATAATACGAAGAAGACCTTTGTAATGCTCAACATAAAGAAATGTTTATATTTGAAAAGGACTAACAAGCAAAATATAAAATACTTATTTCATATGTGGGTATAGGGAATTATTTCACCTTGGCTTATAAATAAAAATTACAATAATTTATATCAAACAAATTTAAGGCATAAATGGTACTTATAAAAAATATATATATAGCTAAAAAGTTAATCAATAATTTGCATTCATTTTTTTATATTATAAAAATGGAATAATATTCATACTATTTATTTCCCTCCTATAAGTTCTTTATTCATTCTTTTTCACTATTTCTTCACCATAAATTTAATGAGCTCATCTTATTATAAATCCTGTCTATGCTATGAGAAATATTAATTTCTCTTATTAGTTTTTATAAAAATATGTGTGGATATTCGCATATATATAGACATGCTAAAATGCTGTGATAGTAGTGAGATATAAAAATTAACGGATATATAATGCAAAGTATTCAATATCTCGACTATATAATTCTTAAATATTTTAATTGTTCTAATATTATTTATATAAATATTTACTTTTAACTAGTATTTTTAATTTTATTTTTTTTCCGTAAGTTGGCATACTCATTAATTAAAGACAATATGCGCAAAGGCCAATATAGAAAGAACATGTATTAATTTACACACACAATTTTCACACACCCTTATTTTTTTTTTACTTACAATATTAGGCCCATACTAAATAAAAAAAAAATATATATATATGTATATATATATAACATTATGCTTATACTGTATAAAATGATTTTATTAATTTAGCTAAAATTGTATATATGTTTAAACTTTATTTTTTATAAATTAAGAACTTATTAAAAAGGCATACCGAGATATCATTTCATGATACACACTCTCTGTATTTAATTCATTTACTTTGCATTTATTTTGGTTTTATTTTCCTTTTTTTTTTTCGTTTCCCCTTTTTTAAGTGGCACTAAGTGCATGCCCCCACTTTTGTATTTTAAAAGAAAATGGGGCCAAATAATAATATGCAAAATTTTTATATCAATGAAAATGAAATATTAAGTCCAACGAAAAGGGGTATAAAGCTTGATGTTAGCAAATTAAATATTTTTAATTTTTCAAATTTAACAAAAAAACAAGAAGAGGTAACAGAAAAATTTTCACAATCTTATCAAAAAAATAATAGTTACACACAAAATGCTTACGACCAATTAAATGATGAAAAAAATAAAATTATTGAAAATAACCATAACAATTTATTAAATAATGTAACAATAAATTCGAGCTTTGCAATAAAAAAAAAAAAAAAAAAAAAAAAAAAATTATAATTATAATTTGGATAACTCATCTTCCTCTACACACTCATTAGATTCGTCATCATCTTTCTCTATTCACAGTGTCTCAAACAAAAAAATAAAAAAACAAATTTCAAGTGATACTAACACAGACAGTGATAGTGTACTTACTTTTGAATCAAACAATTTAAAAGAAACAAATAGTGATACAACTGACGAGGACGAAATGGTTATGTCCCTAAGAAATAGATCAATAAACAATAAAAATAGTGAAAAAATTAAAAAAGTAAAAATACAAAATGGGAAATATAACAAAACAGATAGACGAGCATTAAGGAGTGACATATTAAATGACACACGAAAAAGTACAAGATTGGTTAAAGAAAAAGTTGAAGAAAAAATAAATCATAATTTATCAAAATCAAAACTTTCAACAAAAAGAAATTATTCTCATCTTTCAAAAGATAATGATAAAAATGATTCTAAAAAAAAAAAAAAAAAAAATAAAAACATAAGTAGTGACACAGAAAGTTATAGCAATTCTTCTTCCCAATCATACACAAGCAATAAGTACAATAATGGAAACAACAAAATAAATACAAAAACTATAAAAAAAAAATTATATACAAATACAGAAATAGAAAAAATAGCTAAATCAACCTACACAAAATTAATAAAAGAAAATTCATGTGAATATCAAAATGGAGTAATATATGAAAGTCTAATTATCAATAGTGAAAAATATACAATGGGTGATGATGTTATTATTTTTTGTGACACAGATTGTATAGACACAAATTATAAACAAAATAGTAATACCCAAATGTATGAGCTAAAAAAAGGAAGAATATCTGGATTTTACAAAAGCAATGAACATACCAAGATCCAAGCAGAGATATGTATATACTATGATCACCATGATCAAGCATATATAGACCATATTAATAAACTATCAAAATTACGACGAACTAGAGATAATTCCGAAGATATAATTGACATAAAATCAAAAGAATTTTATTTGTTAGGAAATATACAATTTATAATGTTAGATTCTAAGTTAATTTATAAAAAAATTAAAATTTTTAATGAAAAAAATACATTTTATAATGATAAAAAGTTAAAAAGTGGAATCGATAAATTTTTATGTACATATTATATAAAAGGGAAAGAAGAAAAAATTTTTGAAATACAAGATGAACAACATTGGGAAGATCTAGTTATGGGATCTAGTAATTTATATTACTACTTTTCAAATAGAAATAATAATAATAAAAAAAAATGTATAATAACACCTTTAGACAAATTAAAAATTCATGATAATGTATCAAGTAATCCTAAAACTAGAAACACAACAAGACATGCTCCAACATCATCTGAAACCAAATTAGTAAGTACATCTAAAACTACAACAAATAAAATGAAGAAAGAAAAAGAAGGAAATTTTGATAAAGACTTTAAAGAATTTATAAAACAAGATCAAGAAATTTATTATACAAATTTATTAAATTCAATAACCCATCCAACAGATAGAGCAATAAGAATGATGCAATTAGATGTAGTACCTAAATATTTACCATGTAGAGAAAAAGAAATAAAAGAAGTTCATAGCTTTTTGGAATCTGGTATTAAACAATCAGGAAGTAATCAAATACTTTATATTAGTGGAATGCCAGGAACAGGCAAAACTGCTACTGTATATAGTGTTATACAACTATTAAAAAATAAAAGTAATAAAAAATTATTACCCCCTTTTAATGTATACGAAATAAATGGTATGAATGTAGTTCATCCAAATGCTGCTTATCAAGTTTTCTATAAACAATTATTTAATTCAAAACCTCCTAATGCTTTAAACTCATTTAAAATAATAGATAGATTATTTAATAAAAATAAAAAAGACAACAGAAATGTATCAATATTAATTATTGATGAAATTGACTACTTAATAACTAAAACACAAAAGGTGTTATTTACATTATTTGATTGGCCTACCAAAGTAAATAGTAAATTAATATTAATAGCTATTTCTAATACTATGGATCTACCTGAAAGATTAATACCTAGATGTAGATCACGTTTAGCATTCGGACGATTAGTTTTTAGTCCTTATAAAGGAGATGAAATTGAAAAAATTATTAAAGAACGTTTAGATAATTGTAAAGATATTATAGACCATACTGCTATACAATTATGTGCAAGAAAAGTAGCAAATGTTTCAGGAGATATTCGAAAAGCATTACAAATATGCAGAAAAGCATTTGAAAATAAAAGAGGACAAAAAATTGTACCTAGAGATATTATTGAAGCTACTAACCAATTATTTGATTCACCTCTAACTACTGCTATTAATTATTTACCTTGGGCTTTTAAAATATTTCTTACTTGTGTAATTATTGAATTAAAAATTATTAACGAATTTATTATACCATATAAAAAAGTTGGAAATAGATATAAAGTGATGATACAAACAAGTGGAAAATGTATAGGTATGTATAATGATGTTGAATTATTTAAAATTATGATTGATAAGTTAGTTAAAATGGGTATATTATTAGTTAGACCCTATATACCTCTAGATTCAATTGCAAAAAATAAAAATAAAGAAACACTTTTAGGATTTAATAATGAACTTGATAAAAAAAATTCTGATAATAAATCATACAGAACACAAGTTAGTCCTGAAATCGATCATGAGTCTGGTGACATGGGTTTAGAACTTAATGTTGAACCACAACTTGTTATTACTGCACTAATGAAAGATCCTGAATGCGCAAAAAAATTAAACTTTTATTAAATGAAGTGCAAGCCAAAGAAAAATGCACATACATATCGTTTGCATTTATGCATCCATATTCATACAATTATTTGATTCCATTTTTTTAGTCTAATTTTATTTGTCTCATTATTTTTATTCCTTTACATTTTTTAGTATTAACATATCTACTAACTATCCAATCCAATAACTATTTCACATATGGCATTATCAACAAAAAAAATGAAAAACACACATACTGTGTTGGGCTTACACAATTAGTAATACCAAATCAGTGCAATACCTTAGTATACTGCTTCTATTTTTTTCCTATTTTTTTTTTCTTTAAATTGTTTGATATTTTTTTTATTGATTTTAATCTATCGTTATCACTCGATTCATCACTGCTTTCTTTTATTCTTTTTTTCTTCACCTTCAAAAAAATTAAAATAGTAAATGTTTAAACATA
Organism: Plasmodium vinckei vinckei; assembly: GCF_900681995.1. Classification (NCBI taxonomy): domain Eukaryota; phylum Apicomplexa; class Aconoidasida; order Haemosporida; family Plasmodiidae; genus Plasmodium; species Plasmodium vinckei. The sequence continues at coordinate 94,131 of NC_051298.1, forward strand.
TAGAAAATAAGCATGAAGTTGTATATGCACACAATGTATCATCAAGCATAGGCCATATTAATATGGCAAATCTTTACACGCATATCATTATTTCTTTTAATTTTTTTATTACGTTTATGTTAGTAAACAAGTTTTTGTTGTGATAAGTCTTTGCTTTTGAGTTTTGAACATTTTTAGTAACCTGTTTATTTTCAAATTTTTTTTGAAAAATAGCATCTTTAATATTGTCTATAGGGTTTTTACTTTCCTCTTTTTTGGAATTATCCTTTCCCGAGGTTTTGTTACTTATTACATTCTCTTCATCTTCTAACTCGCTTTCCAATTCTTCCTCAATATATTCATCATATTTATTACATTCCTTGTAATTTACACTAATAGTATCAATAAGTTTATTAATATCATCCTCCTCAAGATATTCTACATTCATTTTATATTCCCATCAAATGGCACTACAAAAATAATATATCTTTTTTATTCTTTTTACACATTTATCCAACACATATTATATTTATTTATCAATTTATTTCATATCATAACATAATCAAATAAGTAAATATGCAACTGATATTTTATATATCCTCAAAGTTTTTTTTTTGTCAATCATATTTTGCGGAACATAATTAATACATTAGTTTTTTCTTAATTTTTTATATTATTCTATGTATATATTTTTTCATTTCATATGTTGTTTTAAAAATTAAATTTTATCTTTTAAAAGTTTTATATTTACTCATTTTCATTTTTTATAAATCTATAAAATTAATTATATCATTACTTCATCCCTATGCAACATATACTTAGGTAAACATCCTCATATGGTTGAAATTTTTTTTTTTCCATAATTTTTTTTTTTTTTTTTTTTTTCAAGTTTGTATATCCATGCCATTGATTATATATTTTTAAAACATGTTTATGTTTTATCATTAAATTAATTTATTTATTATCAATTAGTTAACCTGCACAATTGCATAAGTTCAAACAATTGAATTTTCATTTTATTGTTATAGTACATTTAAGTTTGAAAAAAAAAAATAAAGTAATAATGGTGTTACTAAATAATTCTAGATTTATTGAAGAACTAACAAAACTATGTAATAATAATGAGGAACAAAATAGGGCTTCCATTTGGATTACCATAAAGCGAGGTATGCCACTTTTACATACAAATGTAGAAAAACTACAATCTATAATTTACATATATTTCAATATATTGCTAACTATGTAAGACTCATTTTTTTTCATTCTCATTTTAATTTGCAGTAAAAAGAAGTGACATAAAAATATGTGTACCCAAAAATGAAGGTGGCGATAAAAGAAATAAAAAAAGTCATAAAGATGACAACAAAAATAATAAAAACTATTTATGCTTAATCAGAGCAACAGATGGTAAAAAAATTAAATTATCTACACATGTTTCTGATGATATAATTAGTTTTTCCCAAGAAATAAATAATATAATTAAAAAATAAGACCTTACATGTTCAGAATGTTTAGTCTCCTTTCATTGAAAATGCACAGCTTACTCTGTTGCAAACATAATAAGCTTAAGCCTGTTTAGTAATTACTACTTTTTCAAACTAACAATATGAGTCTATACATACATTCATTCGATGCGCATTAATATTTAATTGCGGTATCTTGGAATTAACAAAAAAAATAATCAAGATAAATCATAAAAAAATAACATAAATGGGTGAAAAAAAAAATGGAAATTAATTATAAAATTTAAAAAAAATTAAGACGAAAAATTTGCATATATCCCAAAATGTTTTGGGAATACAACATTAGTCACTTCAATTCATTTTTCTAACTTTTTTTCTAACTTTTTTTTCTAACTTTTTTTTCTAACTTTTTTTTCTAACTTTTTTTTCAACATTTTTCAACATTTTTCAACATTTTTCAACATTTTTCAACATTTTTCAACATTTTTCAACATTTTTCAACTTTTTTCAACTTTTTTCAACTTTTTTAACTGTCTTCACCAAAGTATTCCCCTTTATCATCACTGTCCCTAACAAGTATGTCATTGACAGTTTTGGAAATTCGCTTTGATTTGCGAATATATTCATATAATTTATATGTCAATATTTTGGTTACTTTCTCTTTCTGTGACTTTGTTAAATTAATATCGTTTATAAAACTCAAAAAGTTTAGAGTTAGTTTGTCTTTATTTTCAATTGAATTTTTATAAACCTCAGGAAGATACAAACAAGCATAATTATCTTTACTCTCATTATTTTGAACTGTCTCATTTTCTAAGTTAGGAACTTCAATTATATAAAATTTAGATGGACATAATATATAATATACATAATCTGTAAAAGTATCAGACAAATTTGAATTTACAAAATTTTTATCAGAACTACTAAGCCGATTTATTTCATCGACTAATCCTATTTTATTATATTCTTGATTTGTGTAACTATTCATTCCACGTGCTCTTAAATAATTATCAATATCATTTTGTTTATGCCCATCTATTGAATTTGAAAGTGAATTATTATTATTATTGTTAGACCCTTTCAGAAAGGGACTTGCTAAATTTGTTTTGCATTTTAAAGGGAATGCAAAAAGTTCAAAGGTTTTTTCATTAAAAATTATTTTAGATTTCTCTAAGAATATTTTTTGTTTATTATTTAAAACATTATAAGGTGCTAACTGTATATTTCGTGTATCACCATAAATTATTATATTTGTTTCTGTATATACATATACATCACTATCCATTACATTTTCAATTTTTAAACTTCTTGTAACTAAATGTATTTCTAAATTACGAGAATTAAATAATGTAGTTATCATTTCAGTAGATAAACAAATAATATATATATCTACACATAAATTTATTTTTAAATATTCTACTGATGTTAATATATATATATTACATTCTTTACAATTTAATATATTTATTATACTTTTACTATTTTTTATATATATTGTTTTACCTTGCATATTTTTTATTTCATATATATCATTATTTACAATTTCCAATCCATTATTCGATGAACTACTATGTCTAATATTATTATCTACCTTCATTGATGATGCAGAAAAATAACTATATGATTTTGTTAAAACATTTGAAACATTTTCTACACCACTCTCTTTTAAAATTTCATTACTACTAACACTACTATCTATACTTTCATTTAATTCTTCACAAATATGTAAATTTTTTAATAACCAATCTAAAATTATTCTTGTTTTATATAATATTTTATAATCATTTTTTAATATATATTTTTCATATACATTTTGTTCATCATTTGTATCTATAATAAAATCTAATAAAAAAAAATTGTAGTTTCGAAAATATAATGGAATTTCAGTTAATGTTGTACTATTTTGAATATCTGTACATGATAAGAATGCGATTAAATAAGTTTCTAAAAGTTTCTTATAATTTTTACCACTACTAATAAAAAAATCAGATAAATTGGACTTATAAACTATTGTTTTTAAATTACAAAATGAATTATTATTTCCTGATGTAGATAAACCACACACATTTTGACTCCCACTACTACTCATATTGTTAATGTTATTTTTTCTACTATTGCTATCTTTTGATGTACCCATAAAATGAGGCCAACAATCTTCATTTAAATTTTTATCATACTTTTTTTTTACATTATCTATCTTAAGGAATTGTAAAATTATAAAAAATATTACAAATTCTATGCATATACTTTCATCTAGCCAATTTTCATCCCACACCTTGAGAGTCTCCTTTTCAAATTCGTCATAGCATTTTCCATCATCCGTTTCCCTACTTACTTTATCACTTAAATCCTTTTCTTTACCATTGTCTTTGCACTTTTCAATTGATTTCTCAAACGATTTCTCAAATGATATGTTGCCACCTTCATGGGATAAACGTTTAGAGGGCCCTACACTTGCGTCCGACTTCCCTCGACTCCCACTTAGCTCTCGTATGTTTAATTTTTCATAAGTGCAATTAAAAATTGTTTTTTGTTTTTTTAAATTATTTTTTTTTCTTATACTTTGTAAAGTTATACTTAATAATATCCATAAAGATTTACAAATATTACAACTAAAAAGTAAATATACAACATTATCTTGATTTTTTATTAATTCATTATATTCTAACCAATCTTCAAGACTTATATAAATTTCATCATTTTTATTTCTTTCACAATTATTATTTTCATGTTTTTTTTTAAAATATGCATATAAATTTTTTAAATAATTCATTAAAGAGTTTTCATCAATTTTATTACTAGTATAAATAATTGCATGATCAAATATTTCTTTTCTTATAAATAAACATTTTTCATCATCCTTAAATTCATCTTTATTTGTCTTTTCAAATTTTATTAACTCTTTGTACTTATCTAAACAAACTTCACTTTTCTTTTCCATAATTTATTTTTTTTTTATTCTACTTTTTTTCACACATATATATATATATATCCAAATTTCTCTAAATACATAACTTATTATATTTTATTCTATTTCTTGTTGTTATTTATGTAAACATGTGTTTTCTTATTCTCCCTCTTTCTTACACCATCATAATCGCATTTTAATCTGCATTTTATTTAAGCATATTATATTATACCTCTAACGATATTTTTTTTTTATCACACGATTAATAAGACTCAAGATATGCTATAAATTTTTTTTTATAAAGACTTTTACCACATTTCTTTTATTTTCTATTTTTTTCTTCCTTACAGTTTTATTATCTTTTAATAAATAAAAAAAAAAAAAAAATTAAAACTATAGCTAGCACATATGATGCTACAATTTTTTTTTTAATTACATATAAAATATTTCATAAGATCTATTGTTCTTCATATTTTATAATAAACCTTTATATGCATAATTTTTCTCTCGTTTCATTTTTTCCATAAATATATAGTAAATGTGCGCATATATTATAGTGAGTATAATGTTTTTATTTTTTTTATTCTTTTCAATGTTACTCAAACTTATTTATACACATAAATATAACATCCTTGCTTATTTTATTATATACAGTCCTCCAATACTATATTAATCATTAATCTTATGGTAGAGCATTTTTTTAAATTATATTAAAAAATAATTAACACATAAATAGTATAAAATATACACAAGTACTATCCATATTATTTATATAAATTTTTTTTTTAATTTATTCCAGTATACATATTTAAACAAATAAGAAAAGTCAATTACTCTTAATATAACCTATTCATATACGTACAATTATTCATATATTTGCTTCCTCTCCTTAGCTAGGGGAAAAAAATGTAGCATGCTGGCCTTTAATAAATTTGAAAAAAAAAAATTATAAATTTCATGTATTATATTTTTTATTTATTATATTTCATACATTTATTTTACTATCTTTTTTTGATTTATGCTTTTCTTGCAATTTTTACACGCAAGCCTTATGTCTGGTTTTTATACTTACAATTGCTTAGTTTAATTTTTTTTGTCTCCCTCATCAAGCCATTATTTTATTATAAGCCCAACCAATATATACTTTGTTACAATATACAAACAACTATATGCACATACATATACTATTTCTTATGCCCCAATCATATGTGGGCAATCAAATAATTTTATTTCCTTAAATACACATTCATATATTTCCATACATACATATATATATATATGTACAGAAGCCTAGGAGAAGCTTCGTAAAATGAATAATAGCTGTATGCACACAGACGACGAGTCATATACATGCTATATAAAATTAAAAGATGAAAAATTGAAGGAAATGACAAAAGTTAGCGCTGTAATTTTTTGGTACTTTTGTTTTTTTGTATATGTTTGGTACATAAACATTGTTTGTGTATATCCACTAAAGTTTAATGATGTCCATTTTATTATATACTACTTTATACAAGGATGTGGAAGTTTACTCCTTGGGCTATTTTCGGATATATATGGAAAAAGAAAATGTTTGAACATTTCTTTTTTATTTTTAATTGCTTCATTTTCAACAATATTGCTTACAATAAGTTCCTCTGATTTCTTATTTATTAATAACATCACTAATTTTAATAATCAAAAATATGACATTCATTCAAATCAAAATGTATTTGCCCAAGATGATTCACCAAATAATTTAATGCATTTTTTTAGTCCAAAAAAAGGAAATGATTTTTTCGATAAAAATGACAACTTTAGTGAAAATAAATATAAAATACTGAACAGTCATAATAATAACATACAAGACGACAATAATTATATGAACAAATCAGAAAATGAAAATCTTTCTCATATTACTGATATTTATTCAAATAATAACCATGATCAAAATGTTTTAAGTGAAAAAGATAAAAACCCAAATAATGATAATATTAGTAATATCGAAACAGTGAATACTAGAGGAGACAATACTGATGATGTAGAAAATTTGACTGCAAAACATGGCAACCAGCATACTAATTCGAGTAATAAATATATTGAAATAAAATTAAAATTAAATAATAATTTTCAAAAATTACATGAACAGTTAATAAAAAAAGTAACAAATGATATAAAAAAAAAAAATAATGATATTTTAAATAAAAAATATATAAATAACATAATTCAACTATGTGTAAAAACAAATCTAAAAAAATATATTATGGACCTGAAAAATTATAATATTGGGATGGCTAAAAATGTCAGACGAAAAAAAGGTGTCATTACCAACAATGATAATGATAATAATAATTATTATTATTATTCCCGTAACTATGCAGACAGTGAAAATAGTGATATATATATGGAAAATAATTATGACCATATAGTAAATAAGTGTGTGGATGGAATTATATCAATGTATAATGATGGAGAAAATGATAATTATGTTACTGGCCAAAATGATGATCTATATTTATCAAATAATGAAAATTTACAAAATAATAAACCAACTATTAAATTCCTTGAAACATTATTTGAAAAGTCTGATAAAAGTGAAAGCAAATATTCATATATTTATAAAATATTGTTTTATTTGATAACATTTGCAAGCGGCTTTTTTGCCAAAGGAATAAGTAATATATTATGTATTATAATTACAGAAAATATAAAATCGAATTATAGAACAAAAGGTGTGTGCTTAATATATATTATTGAAAATATATCATTAATTTTAATCCGATCTTTATTTGTTTTTAATACATATATTAATTTATTTATATTATATAAAATAAATATTTTGGTTTGTATTTTTTTAAATATAGTAATTATTATTTTACTAAATATATATTTTAGTGACATAAATCATAATGTACTAAAAATCCAAAAAGACAATATCAACAAGTTACAAAATCATGAAAATGGCATAGAAAATAATCCGCTACCTAATGATGACGATAATGACTCAAACAGTGATATAAACGATGAAAAAAAAAAAAAAAAAAAAAAAAATTTTTTTTCGTTTTTTAAAAAAAAAAATATTGATTCAAATAATTCCGAAAATGCAAATTATGATACAATCCAAGTTTTTAAAATTGACAAAAATTATAATGATATAAAAAGAGAATTGTCTAACGATATCTTAAAATTAAAAGCCGCTGCAAACATAATCAACAATGAAGAAAGTATAAACCTTGAGCTTATGAATAAAGATATGGAAAATAATATATTAGATAATGCAAGTGATCTAAGTGATGATATAAGTAATATACCAAACGAACTAACCAACAAACGAAACGCAACAGATGAAGTAATAAATATACTAAGTGATAATTCAGATATAGTAAGTGATATACCCAATATAGACAATTCAGCAAACGAAATTAATGAAACAAATAATTCAAAATCTTCACCCAAAAAAAATTTCAAAAAATTAAGCACATTAGCAAAAATAAATAATAAAAAAATAGGATTAAAAAAATCAAAAACTATTGGAGTAAGTTATAAGCATATACTAAATGGTAAAATGCTTAAAACAATTGATAAAAATGAATTATTAGAAAAATTAAATAAAAATGATGAATATTTACAATATATTGAAGAATTAAAAAATAATAATTTATTTAATATATATAAAATGTGGGTAAAATATACATTTAAAGCACATACATATGTTGTTTGGGCTTTATGCTTGTTATATTTTATGTTTAATTTTCTATATATTAGTTTCTTTGTAATATATAATATATTTATATATGATATTAAAAGCCAATTTCATTTTTATACATATAATAATTCCTTTATAGTATTAAACTGTGTTCTTTTAGTTTTTTATCTATTTTTGTATTGTAATTTAAAAAATAAAATAATCAAAGTATTAAATTTATTTGGGTGCATAATTACAACATTCATATCATTTTCTTTTATATTGTTTATTTATTCAACATCACATTTTTCAATTTCACTTCATGATCATACATATATATTATATACAATTATATTTTATATGTTTTTGTCTATACCTAATGTTTCATTGTTTTTATTTTATACATTTTTTTCACACACATTATGTAAAGGATTATTACTTGGGATGTTTGTTTTTTTTGGACACCTTGGTTTTATTACGTATGCTATTATTCGATTTTTTATAGTTCCAAAATATTTGGCAGCATTAAATTTAATATTTTCATGTATTATTTGTATTATTTCATTTATTGTAATTATTCTATATATTCCACAAGCTAGTTCATCAATCAATTATAAACGTATCGACGAAGCTTATTTTTATCACTTTTTGTTATATCTTTCTAACAAAAAAATTGTTTCCCCACATTACATAAATATGGCTGTATCATCCGAAGAAAAATAATTATATTACTTTTTATTTAAAAACAATTTTTTTCAATCAAAAACGCTAGCACATATATTTATATACAACCAAACCATTGATCCCTTGTTTCATTCTTTAATTTTATGAAATTGTTTATATTATGGCATTTTTATACATATTACTATAGCTTATTATTTTTTTCACCTAGTTATCATTTTTAATAAAAAAATTGACACTTTTTTTTTATTAATTTTTTTTTTATAACATCATAAATAGCTAGTTAACATTTTGGCTAGCTAAAAAAATACAAATAATATTAAGACAGTTAAAAATAAGTTATTAATACAAATTTTCTAAAATTATTATATAACACAAAAATTAAATAAAGGAAATTAATTTACCTCATTTTTTTTACAATGTTGTAAAAATATACAAATGAATAAGCATACATATTATATATCTGTCTAAATTACAATTAGTATAATTAAATAATAAACAAAATGAATGCTCACAAATATAATTTAATTATTAAAAAATTCTAATTGCTTATATTGATTAATAAAGACTTTAAAAAGCTTTCCTGAAGCTGATCTAAAAATTCTGTCAAAGATGGACAAAGTAAGCTCATCCAATGATTTTAAATTAACAATTGAAATAAATATATATTCGGCTTGATTATTTATAGCCAAATTTTCTGCTTTACGTAAAAATAAAAAAAAGTTTTTTGTTACATATTTTATTTGCTCATTTACTTCCAAATTATCATAAGATATATTTAAATATTTTAAAAAATTTTTTTCATACTCAAAAAATGAATTACCTATATCTAAAAATACACATTTATTCAAATCTATATTTAATAATTTACTATTATAACTATTACTTATTATTTCATCTTTATTTTTAATTATGTCTATTAAATATGTTGAAACAACTGGACTGTAATGTGTAAGGAGTGTTCCAGGGCTAACTTCACTTTTCATTGATGACTCATTGTTGGCTATATTATTAGATAAATCGATATTATCGTTTTCATTTCTAGCAATATCCATTCTGTTACTATTAATTGAGTGACCACATTCATTGTTGGCTTTATTTTTCAGAATATTCAGCTTTTCAAATTCTATTTTTTTATATATACTTACTCTTATGTCGTTTAAAAGTGAAGTATTATTCAATACCTCTTTTAAGTCATCTTTTGTATATTTCCCACGTCGATATATTTTTATCTCATAATTATATAAATTTTTATATTTCAAAATATTTGCAGTTATTTTATTTTTCATTATTTTCATATTTTCATCTGATTCTTTTAATATATTCCCTGTTTTAATCATTTCAAATACTTCTTTTAATTTTTCAAAAACTTCAAAATCTGAAACATCATTATTACAATTTAATATACATTTTAAATTGTTTATTTCGGTATTACATTCCTTTTCATATTCTTCATCTATTATTATTTCATTGTCACTATTATATTCATCACAATTTGTATTTTCATTATGATTATAATTACTTATATTTTTTTCTTTCTGTTTTTTATACTTTATTATTTTTATTACAGTAGACTCAATTCCTATATCACATTGCCCATTATCAAAAATTAAAATATTTTCATCTTTAAATTCTTCATAAACATGTAAAGAGTTCGTTGGACTAATGTGTTGAAATTTGTTAGCGGATGGTGCAGCTATTGGTATATTACATATTTTTATAATTTCCCTCGCTATTTTATTATTTGGTATTCTTACAGCACAAAATTGGGTATGCGCTGTTAAAATTAATGGCAAACATTCCTTTGCTTTTGCTATAATTGATAATGGACCAGGAGAAAAATTACTATTTAATATATATATAATATATTTTTCATATATATTTATATGATATAATTGATCAAATGCTTGTGCTATATCATATACATGTGATATTATAGGATCACTAACTGGTCGATTTTTCATTTTAAATATATTTTTTAAAGAAATTTCACTTAATGAATTCCCTCCTAATCCATATACTGTTTCTGTTGGAAACCCAATTAAATTATTTTTTTTTATATGTTCCTTCAACATTTCCTTAACTTCATCATTTTTTATTAATTCTTCTCCTTCAATTATTGTTGCCATCTTTATCATTTGATTTTGTTAGAATAGTAGTAAATAGACCTACTTATATATATATACTTATTTTTTATTTTATTTTTTGGATAAATAGATGAAAGGGATCCACCAAAGGCAGACAAACCTAACAAATTGTGATTTTGTATTTCCTACAAAATGAGGAAAATATAATCAAAATTTACCTGACTGTTCATATATTTTTATCGTAAAAAAAATAATAGTAAGAATAATTTTATTTATTTTTAGCTTTATTTTGTATTTTCAGTTATTCATCTTGTATTTTAGTGGCCTCTTTTGGTATTATCTCTATTTCCCCTTAAAACTGGAGGATTTCTATTTATATATTTTTTACCTTTATTTCATATTCTTAAAAAATAAATAATCTTATAAGTTTTATCATTCAAAATTAAAAAATATATAAATATTTTTTTTTGACAAATAATTAGCCATTATATATTTATTGCAACTTTTTTTTTTTTTTTTTTTTTTGGCTACCTCACTTTTTTGTTCCTTTACATTCTCATAAGGAATATTATTTTGTTCTATAACATGTAAAATAAAAAATACATCAAAAAAGTTGATTAAAACCAAAACATTTAATTCATATTTATTATATTCACACTAATTCTATATAAATATATTACTAGCGACATATATGCAATTTTTTTTCATACATACAAAAAATGGGGAATAAGAATATTCATAAATAAAAAGTGAAAAATAACAAAATACCCAAAAATATAATGAAACATGCGTAAGTATAAATAATTAACAAAGGGAATAACAATAATGTTAATCATATTATAATAAAAATTCGCATATCCAAATATTTATACACAAAAAAATATATTGCCTGGAGTCCCATACTACATGCAATGTTTTTAAACACTGATGGAAACTTCTTTGTGAACTACGAGGGAAAAATATTACCAACAAGTGGTATACACAATGAATGCAGAAAAAAATATCGATATAAAAAATTCTAAAGAAAAATCATCAATTCCGTCTGTTGCTGGAAGTTGGTACTATCCTTCACAAAACCAATTTTATAAAACAACTCGAAAAAAAGGTTAACCATTTGTGTGCAAACAAAATATTTAGTTATCTCTATCAAAATATAATATATTCCTTTATATACTAATATATACATAAATATCTTTCCTTCATTCAGGTTATTCATATACTGATGAAGAATTGGCTGTTGCTCTAAAAATACATAATGCTGTCAATGAAGAAACATGGAAAAAAATCATGAAAAAGGAAGCATTTTTTTTTCATATATGTAAAGATCAAAAACTAGTCAGATTTATTGGTCTTCCTACTAAATTATCTTTAAAAGCTTTTATGCTAACATTAATTGGGTATAACAAACCGTTTGATAGGCATGACTGGTATATAGACCGGTGCGGAAACACAATCAAGTAAAAAAAAAAAAAATATAATCCATTTTAGCTTGTCAGCTATAGTTATGCAAGCTACCTACACCATTTTATTTACCAAATTTTCTTTTATCATTATATTTTACTTTTTTAAGGTACATTATTGACTACTATGATGGAAAGAATGATAATAACGCCCCTGTCTCGATCTACATTGACGCAAGACCCGAATTGAGTTACAACAACACGGTAGATTATTTTAAAGTTTTATACCTAAAGTTTTGGAATTTCTTTAAGCTCCCAACATGATGAAACAATATTCCATCAATGAGCTTTCAAAAAATTAAAAAAATAAATGAAAGTTGCGTAAATAATGTATAAATAGATACACGTGCCCATGTACCACGTTTACATACCCCTAGTGGGTGAACAGCTTGGGAATAACCAACTTTCTATATCATAATTTTTTATTTTGTTTTTATTATTTATTTTAATTTTTTAGTAAATGTTTTCTTATTTTTATATCCCCATTTTAATCACCAAAATGTTTTACAAACTATATTTAAAATAAATAAAATTTATTAATATTGCCAACTTAAAAAAGTGCAATATCCCCTCGAATATGTCATAAAATGTCAGACTAAGCATTAATTATGCTTCAGCAAAGACAAACACGAGATTTATGCGATAATTTTATACTTATTTATTTTGCTTATCTCTACCAACACATAAATAAAAATAAAATATGCTTCCTTTATGAATTATAATATATCAACTTTTTATATATGCATACATAGTAATTTGCCAAGTATATTATAAGTTTAATTGCAATATGTGTTTTTTATTGTATTTAATTCTTTAAAAGATAAAGAAAAAATATGGAAAAAAATATGTATGCACATATATATAATAACTATTCGTTTATTAACGCAAAATAATAAATATATGTAAAAAAAATATGTATAGAGGGGGGGGAAAAACACGCATATACATACATATATAATATATATATATACACATTTTAACAATTTTAATTTAAACTTATTTTTACTACTTATTTTTTCACAATAAATTTATAAATACAAAAAATTAGCAAAGCATTTTTTTTAAATTACAAAAGGCGAACATATATATCATCTCTAAAGTCTATATATGGCAACAATATATATCTTATCAAATATATACAATCTTGCATATTGTTTGATCATTGGGTATTTATATTCCCCGCACACTTAATCATACCCATTATCTTATCAAAAATAAAAATTTTTTTTTTTTTTTCAGTACACCTATATATAATAAGTGTATATACAGCATTGTCTATATATATTTCAAGCTATTTTACACACAAATTTTAAGAGGTAAGTGGTTCTTCATTACTCTTTCCACCTTCATCATCATTGTCATCATATTCATTTGTATCAACATTACTATTTTCATCATTATATGCACTATTATTACTTTCATAGCTATTATAATTACTATTATTTTCACTACTGCTATAACTACTATCAACATCACTAACTATACTATTACTTTCACTTTCTATAATAATACCTAAATAATAATCTACAGCATATGGTATAATTCTTTCTTTAATTGTTAATGCAACTTCGTAATCACCCTCAATAATCATTTCGAGCTGAGCTACTTCATGTTTACTTAATTGTTTTATAACATTAGAATTAGGAACCTTATGACTTGTAAAAAAATGGAAAAAACTATCTCTATTAACAGTTTGTTGCACAGTCTTAACTTCTCGGGAATTTTTGTTATGCTGCTTTTTAACAACATTTTTTTTTAATATATTTTTGTTGTCATACCAATCAATTACTGTTGCTTCTGTATGTAATAAAACGGGCTCATTATCACAATCTACACACTTCATATGATATGTTTTAGTTAATACAGAATTTGAAAAAAATGGATTTTTGACAAAATGAAATGATAATATAAAACCTTCTTTCTTTTCTTTATTCTTTTTTATATAATCACATCTTATATCATTTAAATAAACTAATATTTCTTCATCATGATCCTCTATAACATGACTAACCGTATTATTATTACGTAATGCTCTTAACCAAAATTCAGGTAAATTTGGAGTTCCTATCTTTGCTTCACCACTTCCTACTAATGCTTCTCTTCTCTTATCATAAATAGGCCCATATAAATCATGGTATTTCTGTCTTAATAAAAATAATTCATATTCAAACTTCGATTCATAATCATAATATTCCTTTTGGTATAACTTCAACTTTTTCAACGTTTCTTTTTGTTCTTCAGTCAAATCAGTCATCTTCTCATCATCTATAAAGTTGAAAAATTTTAAAAATTTTAAAAATTAGAAATTGCACAATTTTCCAACCTTTGTAAGTGTCCTAAATGACTTCTTCTCATCTAGCCACTCATATATATACATTTTTTTTCAAATTTTTTTCAAATTTTTTTCAAAATTTTTCAACATTTTTTCAATATTTTTTCAACATGTTCATACCTATTTTTATGCTCTCTAATAGGGAAGATATTTCCTTCTCTTCCTCGGGAGGGATTGGCTATAAAGAAGAAAAAAAAATACCACATTTAATTATTTCGAATCTCACAAAAGATACATATCTATGACTATACTATGCAAATTCATAACATACATCAGCATAGATATAAACTTCCACACTTTTAAATACTATTGCATATTATCAATATATACAAACTCAATACATATATATATACATACATACACATGGTATAAATATATTATTAACACGTATTGTATGCTATATTCTTTTAATATAGCATTAATTAAAAAAATAAACATATTATAGTATAAATGGACAATATAAAATAATGAAAATTATTATTCTACATATTTATATGTAGGCATATAAATACATAGCCAACTCACTATTCTATAATCAATGCAAAATCATAAATATCTACATCCACATATATATAAATATAATATTTTGTATGACTCAATTATTTATTTTACTACTATTTATGTAATACTATAATATTATGCTATATATTTATATTTTTTTTATTTCAAGCCTTACTTGGTTATTTTCATTAGTTGCCATATTGTACGAGTTTTAACTTATATATTTTTTTTAATTGCGCTTTATACCTTTTTTTTCTTAGTATTCTTAAAATATATAAAATGGAAAAAATAAATTAAATAATAATATTCTTATAATTTTAATTATTTTTTGTAAACATAAAAAAGGAAATAAACCTTTAAAAATTATAAAATAATTAATTTTCTGCAAAAAAAATTTTTATTAATTAAATATACACAAAATCCGTATAATATAATATTTACAAAATGGGATATGCATATACATAATAAATAATATACATATATATATATAATAATATAATATATATCATCATATATTATACATATATGAATATGATTAATATGCCCAGGTTGTGTATATAGAGCTATGAATGCCAAAATATCCGTTTCCACAAAATATAATATGGTATTTAACTATATGCTTAATAATTTTGTTAGGCTTTTTATTACTTACATATTATTCTTTTTTTTTCTTTATATATAGTAATAAAGCATATTACCTATATTATAAATTTTTCATATATACTTATTAAGTACACAATGAAATTGCACTAATTTATTTTTTAATTATAAATATTTATTATAGCAAATTATATTTATTTTTAAAATATCTTGAGTATGCATATAAATGAATATAATATACATATAGTGTGATTAAAATTGGCTCTATCATATAAGTAAATTAGTTACAGTAAACAAAATAATTTCATTGGATTTTATAAATACTGAAAAATTCATATTTGTGTGAAAATAATTGTCATATAAGTTGGCTTACTATTTAATATGTGCTGCTGAAGCAATTTTGCATGTAATTATACATAGTGCTTAAAATATATTAATATGTAAAATAAAATTATTCTCATTCATTTTATGAAAATTATATATATTTACATATAAATATTCTTATTATATTTTTACGATTTTTTTACCAAAGAATATGTTATATTTTTACAAATTGATAGCCATATAGCAAAGTCTGCTTAAACATTCAACATATACAATGCCAAACGGCGACATTATAAAACCTTATAATAAAAATAATTACACTTTAGTTGTATATTAGTTAGGTTGAACATATTCTATACATAGCTATTTCGTATTGTGCACATACATATGCACATGCACCTTTTCTCGCAATTTGCTCCTAGCATATAATAACAATGCATCCCATTCTCTATAATAAATAAGCACGTTGGCAAATTCTTTTACTATACTAATAGAGAGGACTCAAATATATACACGCAATAAATATAAACAAAAAATTAATAACATATTCATATTGTGTGCATATATCAACTTTACAATTTTTAGGGCACTACACATTCTTTTTATAATACCATACCATTCTATCTACTGTTTTTTTTTAACCACTCATCACGTTGTATATTATACATACATATAAAGCCATGATGAATGTGCATATTGCTATAGAATAGTTATTAGTTTAATACTAATCACTTCAAAGAATTAAATGACAACATTGTTTTAAGAAAAATAGTAGAAAATTTAGCAAAAATAGCATACCACATTTACCTACATTCTATTAAGATTATGGATAAAAATAAGACACTTTAAGATATATAACTTTTTTTCGAGCTATATTTATTTTATTTTTGTTCAGAATAAAATTATATAAATATTATTAACGGCAATAATTTTTTAATATTTTATGCTTAATAATTATTCCATGTTCATGTAAATATATAAATATATGACTTGTTAATATTTGTTTTTACACATTAAAGCATAATAATGTAAGATAAAAAAAAAAGGTAGCGCTACCACAAATAGCTAATTAGCATATTATATATC
The DNA here is from genome assembly GCF_900681995.1 of Plasmodium vinckei vinckei. Lineage (NCBI taxonomy): Eukaryota > Apicomplexa > Aconoidasida > Haemosporida > Plasmodiidae > Plasmodium > Plasmodium vinckei. Next base: position 111,216 of record NC_051298.1, read on the forward strand.
ACTATGGCATTACTTTGTATTTTTATATAATTTGATATAACTATTATATCACATTTTTTAACATTAAATTTGAATTTCATTTCCTTTTGTTTTATACCTAAACATGTATACCTGACTTTCGAAATAACACAATTATAACATACCTTTAATTTTGATACTATATAAGTATATATTACATTTTTTTCTTTCATTATATACACATATTTCCTTAATAATTTATGTTTGAGAATATATCTCTGCTTGTTTTATGAAATAAGGAGTTAAAAAACTTTTAGTAAAGCAATACCAAATTTTATTGTCATGAATTAAAAATATGATTATATTTCTTACACATATTTTTATTCTTATTATAATATATTTATTTTATTTTTATACTCTTTTTAATATACTTATAATAATTTTTTAACTTAATAAAAATGTGTATAGTGATTAAGCTATAATTTCAATATATAATATATTCTGGATTATTATATTTTTTTATAATACAAATAATGCATACAGTACTTATTTGAAAATCATATATTATTACCTTCATCGCACTTATTATATAAATATATATCCATTTTATTTACGCACCCATGTATAAATCTAATATTTGAATATTCTAATATTACTAATAATATATAAATAATTACATATAATATAAAAAATGATAAATATATTTAAGTACTTTTCATTATGTACTAAAAAAAAAATAATCATGTTAAATTTCTGAAAATTTTTTTTTTCTATATAATAATAATGTGTGTTTTAAAAAAATTGGAATAAAATTTCATGGTATAATTTTTATTTATATAAATACATATTTATAAATATTTTTTTTAAGCTATGACAAACGCATCATTTTCATAATACATATGATAATAATTTGAAGTATATATACATACATTTTTTTTTCGTCATTTAAAGGAAAAAAAAAAAAATAATAATAATAATAATTTATAATTAAAAATAAAGTTATCAAAAAAAGAAAAAAAGAAATAGCATTTTTTAATTGCTTTTTAAGAAATAGCTTTATTTACGCTTTATATAATTTTATTTTTATATATAATATAATTAAAGAAAATAATTAACAAGAAATTAATAATAAAATAATATAGAAGCAATATGGCTTTAAAAAGAATAACAAAGGTAATCAAATAATTAAATATTATATTTTATATACTTTTAAACCCTTTAAATTATCTATTTTTTATTCATTAACTATATATTACTAATTGGGTTAATCTTGTTTCATTTTATTTATTTTGCATATTCATTAATCCTATATTACTGCATTAGCAATACTATTATATTAGTATACTAGCTTATGTATGTATATATTTTTTTTCTATACCTTCATTTAGTATTCATACAAAAATGTAGTATATATTTATGCGTATTTTTATGTATGTAATAATAACCCCAAATGGGGCTTATACAAAAGAAAGATAATATATATCCCCCACATTTACATTATTTATACTATTTTTATGACTGTTAGGAATTACAAGACTTAAATAAAGACCCTCCTACAAATTGCTCCGCCGGTCCAATTGGTGATGATCTATTTTTCTGGCAAGCAACAATAATGGGCCCCGGGGACAGGTTAGAAAATAAAATATATACCTATTTATCCGTCCTTATTATTTTCTTTTTTCAAACATAAAATTGTTATCTTTTATGCTTTTGAAAATAGTTGATGCATGTGTTCATTACGTTGTCATTACTTTATTCTCTTATATACTCATTCTATTACTTGTTTTGTTTTACTTTTTTAGCCCATATGAAAACGGGGTTTACTTTCTTAACATTAAGTTTCCACCCGATTATCCTTTCAAACCACCCAAAGTAAGCTTGCGCAAATTTTTCAACATTCACCAACAGACGTGTGTGCATATATGCATTATATACATTACATTGGCATTTTTCTTTCCTTCTTTTTCAGATAATTTTTACGACAAAAATATATCACCCTAATATAAATACAGCAGGAGCTATTTGCCTTGATATACTAAAAGATCAATGGAGCCCTGCGCTAACTATATCTAAAGTCTTACTTTCCATATCTTCCCTTTTAACAGATCCCAATGCTGGTATTTAAAAAGGAAATAAATTATTTCATCCATTATGTACATATGCTTAAGCAAATCCTTACAACCTTCCAATAATAAACAAGCACACACACACACACATGTTCATTTATTTTTTACTTTTTTATTTACAGATGACCCATTAGTTCCCGAAATAGCACATGTCTACAAAACAGATAGAACGAAATATCATCAAACAGCCAAAGCGTGGACGCAAAAATATGCACAATAAATAATTAAATATATGAATTAAATTTTTTTTTTTTTTTTTTTTTTTTTAATTATTGATCTTTTAAAAATGCATAAAAAAAAAAAAAAAAAAATAAAATAAAACAAGAGAACAAAATAATAGAATACGTTTTTAATGCATATATATAAATATAAATAAATATATATATGTGCCAGAAAAGGATATATACAAAAAAAAAAAAATTTATATTAAAATAGTGAAGTAATTTTTTTTTCTCTCTTTTTTTTTAGATCACTGTGCTATTACTAATATGTATATATATATAAAAGGTATATATATACATATATCTTTCATTGTAAATAACCTAATTATTATTACACAAATATGTTTTTTATATAGAGAAATATAATTATATATATATCATCGTTTTTTTTCTATTTATCCTCTTTCCACATATATATGTATATAGTATATGTTATGTATATACAAATAATCGTTTCGGTTGCTTTTTTCTACGTTTTTTTTTAATATAAATTTGTTAAAGTATTTTGTTCACATATATGTATGTATAATTTTTTTTTTTTTTTCAATATATATGCATATGTTTACAAAATAACAGTTATAAAAAATTGGTTATTAATACAAAATTATGTAAGTAATTATAAACTTTTCTATATGCTAAGCAAAATATGATATTCTCTCTTTTTACTGCTATATGGCTATATATTACACATACTGATAGGGTATAAAATAAAATTACTGTTCCCCCCGTTTACCCCATTTTACCATCCTCTTTACTATAAAAAGGGTCAACCTAAATCGCACTCATTTTGTTTATTCATTTTGTTTGCTTGTTTGTTTAAATTTTTCAATAAGCCTATTATAAGACACACAAAATAAGGCTAATATAAAACTACGAAAAATTATATTTAATATGATTTAATATAGTATAATATAGTATAATATAATAACAAACTTCATTTATATGACCCAATTAAACTCCTTATTTATTTTTTTACTTTTTTACTTTTTCATTTTTTAATGTGATATAAAAGACATGACCCTTTTATAGCCCCTAAATATTTACCACTATTTACTATGAAATTAAAATAGGGTATTATTTAAAAAAAAAAAAAAAAAAAAAAAAAAAATTGGAGAGTCTTCTCTTTTGCATTTCCATTATTCACAGTTTAAACGAAATAAAATAAGTGAATATTTAAATACAATTTTTTTATTTTCAATTTTATAATAATTAATATGAATTTAGATAAACTTGAAAAAGAAAGATTAATGCAAAGACGTGAAAAACATGTCAGGCATATCCCTTCTGATAATATCATAAAAGATGTCAAATATAAAGACGATGGTATAAAAAAAGAAAAAGAAAAATTTCAAACTATATCCATATATATACTTCCCTTTGATAATCAGGCAGTAGTAAAAAACTATAGACTTTATAATTTCGATCTTAATTATCCACATATGTAGTATACTTACACTTTTTTTAAATATTGGTATGTACTTCCTAAAATGGACAGACAAATTTTATCAAAGAAAAAGAGATGCTGAACATGATGACTATCTAAACAGACAACATGAAAAACTAAAGTCCTGCATTCAAATTGAAAATAGAAGGTAATCAAAATGTGGAAAAATATACAAACAAAATATATAATATTTGTCAAACTGTCAATATATGAACCTGATTTAGGAAAGAAAATCTTGAACGGTGTGAAAAACGATGGAAACTCGCTGAAATAAAGGAACGAGTAAAATAACCAAATCATATTTTTCAAAACCTATAACATAATAAATATATAGACCCATCTATCTATACATTTTACAGTCATTATAATTGCCTAAAATTAATTTTTTTTTTTTTTATTAATCTATACTCACAAAGAATGAACGTGAAAAAACGAATAAACTTCAAAGCATGCCATTTAAAAGTGAAAAAAATAAATCAAAGTAAAAAATATAAAAAATAAAACAGCGAAAAAATTAGTTCAACCAATTAGTTCAACCATTTAGTTCAACCATTTAGTTAATTACTTCCTAATCATAAGCATTCAAAATAGGATATGCTTATTTTCAGAAAAGTATATATATGTATGTATAAATTTTTTAAAAAAAACATTTTAGGTGTGGACATGATATAATAAACCATAATTTTGTAAATAATGAAGAAAAACAAAAACATGAAATCAAAAAAAATGTAAATTATTAAACAATAAAATATTGAAAATAGAGATTTTTTTTTTTCCAAAGATTCAAAAAATCTGCTAAAAAAATAATTTAATTATGTAACCTCTTTATTTTGATAGGCTATGATTAGAAGACAAAATTATTTGTCTGAAAAAACCAACTCCTCATATAATCCAATTACAGGTATGTTCACTCCGTCCTCCTATACCTCATTCTATGTAAGCTCATGTAAATGCATACTTAAACAATTTTCCATACTGTTCAGGAGAAAAACGAGCTTAAACAAGTAGGTAAATCTTCGAATTGTTTCAAAAGCAAAAACAAAACTATACACATACAGAAGTAGTCTCTCATATGGTTCCCCTACCCCTAACCATTTTGTTGTTCTACATTGATCATTAATCATGTCAGACTTGTAACATTAGATTGGAGTATGTACTTACTAAAATAGTATTACACAATGAGACGGATAAAGATATGATTCATTATGCGATGACACATTCAATGGGTCTACTAAAACAAATTGTAAATCTGAATTTTCCAAATGTATATTCAAATTTTCTTCAATTTCATTTACTTTTAGTTCGTTATAAGTATTACTATAGTGTGTATTATTTTTTATTTTATTTGGGTTGCCATAAAACTCTGACTTGTCAATGTTAGATATTCTTGCATTACAACCCATTTTATCATCATTATTATTTATGTCTAAATTTATATTTTTTATAGAACAATATTTATCAATTAAATTAATAAAAAAAGAAAACTTTTTATATATTATTAAATTTGTATATCTTTCTTTATTATTTAGTTTTAAAATTTCATGATAATTCTTTCTGATCTTTTTCCATTTTAAAAAATTTATTACAACTATTAATTTTTCATTTTCATTTAAAATATTTATAGCATATATATGTATAGCTATATTTGTAAGTACTACCTTTTTAGGTATAACATGTAAAATTTTCTTAATATTAAACCGTTTTATTATTAATGTACTCCATTTATAATAGCTTGAATATTTATATCCCTTTTCATTCTTCCTCTCCTTACAAACAACTATAATATATTTATTATGTATCGAATGATTTATAAACAATTTAAAAATATAATTATTCATAAAAAATGATTTAATCATTGTATTTTTATTTTTATTGTCTTTTATAATTTTAAATATTATTAAATTTATTTTATCTTTTTGTAGTACCTCATTTTGTTCTTTACAAAATAGGCAGAAGCATTCTTTATTTTTTAAGCTGTCAATATTTTCATTCTTTAACTCGCCACTACAAACATTACCAACATTGTCAATGTTAAATAATTCTTCGTCTCCTCTTTTATTGTTTTCATTTTGCTCAAAACTGATGAACATTTCCTCAACCTCGCTTGTTTCATTAAAATCCTCTTCATACTCTATCCTGCTTGTTCTTTTTTCACCAAGCTCACGATTTCCAACATGCTCACCATTTTCACCATTTCCAACATTTCCAACATTATTTAGCATGTTTTCATTTATCAATCTAATGAATGATGATACTATTTCTTTTAATATAAGTCCCTTTTTATTATTTTGTCTTGATATTTCATTGTTTAAATTTCTAAAGTTTCTGTATAAAATAAAATTTTTTTCCAATGATTTTTTTATTTCTTTTTTTTTCTCTTTATTTTTTTGACTTTCTTTACATCTATTCTCATTATAAGCATGTATAGATCCATTTTTATCCTCATTGTTATTGCTTGGGTTTATATCTACATTTTTGACTGACTTAGAATTATCGAATCCAAATAACATATTATATAGCTCATCATACCTTGCTTCAGTTGATGGAGGTATTACTTTTTCAAGATCAATCTTTTTATTTACATCTTTTACTTCATTGTCTATGTAATAATAGTTATATATATCAATCGTATCGATATTTTCACTTTGTTCACTATTATTCTGTGTTTCATCATTTTCTGAATGTTCATAATTATCTGAAAAAAAAGAATTTTCTAAAGTTTTACTACTTTTGTCTGACTCATTTAAAATAGAATCAGCTTCCGAATAATCATTTTCAGATTCATTCTCAGATTCACTTTCCGATTCATTTTCATCCTTTTCCATATCAACAATACTCAAAAATTTTAATTTCCTTTGAGCTTTTTTTTTTAGTTGTTCAAATTTTACTAACCTATACAAACTCTCTGATCTACTCTTTTTACTATCATAAGTTTCATTTGCAAATCCACTACTTTTGTTTTTATCTTCATTGTCATTTTTTTTTATTTCCCTCACATCATTTTCTATATACTTATCTAATGTTTCGTTATTATTGGCTATTTTGTTTTTTCCTTTATTTTTTTTTACAATTTTTGTTAGCTTTTTTGTCTTTTTATTTTTTTTGTTGTCACTCCTCTCTTCTTCTTCTTCGTGAGACACATAACTTTCTAAAGTATCATCCTCAAAAAGATTATGCTCATATTTTTTTTTTTTTTTATTTCTATTTTCATTTGAACTATTACTACTTTTACTTATATTTGAAATGTTATTTAATTTGGCTCTACTATTCAATCTTTTATTTTTTTTGTTATTTCGACTAGCTATTTTATTTTTTTCACTTTTTAAAGATTCATTATATCCTATTTTTATTTTTTTTTTATTTACACCCTGACTCACTACACTTTCTGAATTGTCATCACTAAAAAGGGAATAATTAAATGTCATACCATTTCTATTTTTTTCGCTTTTTGTGTCACTTGAATTACTACTAAACAAGCTTTTTTCAGTTGTTTTATTTTTTCCTTTCTCAGGTGAATGAATCTTATCATTTATGTTATTATTAAATAGGTTCTTTTCTTTTTTTTCAAATTCTGTCACATCATGATTGTAACTACCATCCAATTTGTTACTCAAAATATTATTTCCCTTTTTAAGTTTTTTTTTTCTTTTTTTTATTTTATTTTTTTTGTCTATATCATTATTACTATCTGAATTACTACTAAACAAACAATTTTTTTTAAGACCATTTTTCCGTTTCTTTATTTTATTCGTTTCATTATTACTAAGCAAAATTGTATCATTGTTATAAGCTTTATTTATATTTTTTTTCTCCTCATTATGTACACTACTATTCTCAGAATTACTGCTAAATAAATTCATTTTTATTTTATTCCCTTTATAAAATTGTTAACTCAGAATAGGTCTTTACCCAGCTCTATATTTTTTTATAACATTTGTATACTATTCCATTTGTGTGTGTATATATATCTTTATAAATATTTATATTTTACAATTTTTGCATTTCTTTTTAAAAAAATTCTTTTTGATTGTAATGTAATCTACAAATTTAATCGCTTTTAAAAAACTGTTTATATATTTATACATACAAAATACACACAAATCCGATTTACATAATCTTATAATTTCTACAATATAGTGTTTCGAAAATATCGAAAAACAACTAATTTTACAGCGAAAACAGAAAAAAAAAACGTAAAAAAAAAAAAAAAAATTGGCATAATTACATTGCCTCTAAGGTTAAAAAAACTAAGAGCACTTCGCTAACTTCCATACTATATTAAACCTCGTCATCACTAATTATTAAAATTTTAAGTAATTTCACCCTTATCCATAAGTCAATTTTTAAATATATATAAATATACTTATTTATGTGCATAAGCACGTATATGTATATATTAGCACATTATGATTATTTCTTTCAGGAAACTTAAATAATCAGATAGCTATAAATTATAACTTTTTTATACGGTCATGTGAAATATGCATATAAAATACACAGGTAGCTATTTTTTTTTTTTGTGATTTAAATTTTCCTGAACAAGCAAGGTGAAAAAAACAAAAGAAGAAAAAAGTGTAGTAAAAAATGGAATACAAATAAGGAAGATAACGTATGAAATTTAGTTTTCATAGAAAGAAAATTCAACCTAACTACACATATCTTTTTATTCATATTTAACAAATATGTATTAGTCAAACAACTGCGCAGAAATTTGCTGATTGCAAACAAAAAATATATAAATATATACACACACATGATAATGCTAAACCCCCGTTCTCAATATGATAACAAAATCTGCAAATCCTGAAAAGATCGTTACACCTATAATTAACAAACAGAGCATAGAACCAATAAAAATAAAAAATTTGCATGAACTAGAATATGAATTAAATAATAAAATATACACAAATATATATTCTTATAATCAGGTGTGTAACGGTATATATGTTTGCAGAGGAATAAATAGTATTACAGGAAAAAAAAATAGTGGGAAAACTAGCTTATGTTCACATATATGTGTAAATATATATTTTAATGATTTACTACAATTTTTTCATCTCTTTTATTCAACATATTTTGATTTTGAAATATTTTTGCAAAATATAAATATAGAAAATAAAATTTCATCGAAAACATTGCGAGATTTAAATAAAATACGAAATATATTTAAAAATCAAAATAAGTCTTTTGAAGAACTTATCGAACTAATTAAATATTTTTATAGTTTGTTTATTGAATTATTTGAAAAAGAATATGATGACACCAATAATAATCATACCAAAATTTTAAACGCTATTTACAATCTTTCTAAGGATAGTAGTAAAAAATATAACAACTTTTCAAAAAAACGAGTTATATACCTAGATTTGGATAACAGTTTTTACATTGAAAGATATAAAAATATGATTTATTCTTCCATTGAAAAACTTAAAAAATTATTAAACACTTATATAGAATTTTGTTCTGAAAAAAAGACATATTTATTTTTATTATTGTTTCAAAATTTTAATAAAGTTACTAACAAGAGAAGGCCATTTAATCTATTTTTTTCAAACACATATGAAGAATGTAATATTTTTATAAATACATTTAATAAATATTTAAAAAAATATATATATAATATTACATTTTCGGAAGTTTTGTTAAATTTGCAGATTTTAAAAATTTTTAATTTTCAAGAACTTATTAATGTTATACAATATATTTATAAGCACACACAAAAATATGAGCAAAATTTATTTAAATATTTTAATAAATATGTTCCTTCAAATTTAGGGGCATTAGTAATAGACAATTTGAATTATTTGTACAAAAGTAGTTACTCTTACGACAATGTAAATGCTCTCAATAATTTGAATAGTAAAAAGAATGCCATAAATAATGAGTATATAAATTTATTAAAAATATTGTCACGGCTATCTACACAATATAAAATAGCTATTTTAGTGACAAAAAATAAAAATAATTTTTTTAATAAATATGAAGAATATTTTAACACACAATATTCAAAATATTTATATAATAATATAAATATAAAATTTATTACACACAAATTATTTTGGGAATATAATTCTCAAGTAAATACTAACATACCTAGTCAGTTTGAAAATAAGCACAAAAAAAATGACAAGCATAGTCATAGCAAACAAATGAATATTGACAGTTTTAATAATTCATCGTCTAGTGATGAAAGTTTTCAACAATTTGAAGAAAACGCAGATCTATCATTTTGTGAAAAAAAATATAATCAAAGATATATTAAAATTAAAAAAAAAGGAAAAATTACCATGTGCTTTTTTGAAATAACTGAATATGGTATCCAAACATTACTTAATTAGTTATTATTTTAAAGTGTATGTACATTTGTTTTGCTATATTTTTTAAAGCTTACATTTTTGCACACAATAGTTTAAGTTGCAAAAATTGTAAAACTGCGTGTTTTTTTCTTTTTTTCCTTTAATTTTCACTTTAGTGTAAGTTTAAATAAAATTCTTAAGTCATTCATGAAACAACGTACGCACACACATATATATATGTAAACAAACATATAAAAATGTATATAAAATTTCACATATTTTTTCTTAACTGTGCATGTAAAAATGGTTGGAAAAATGTGTCCAAAATATGTGAAAAAAATATGCAATGCTGGCATATTTTATGATGCCATTTCTTTAGCAGCAATAATTTTTTCTTGTCCACAAGCTGAAAGAACACTTACTAATACTGATTTTCCACTATCAAATAAATTTCGAATTTGTTTAGCAACATCGTCAAAATTACCTTCTGAATCTTTAGGTAAACTTAAGTCATCTTTTGTATCACCATTATCAAAAAGTAATGATACAAATCCATCTTCAGTAATATCAATTAATTGTAATTCAGTTCTTTTTACAACTGGTACATCCATATTATGAGAAGTTGGGCATATATCTTCATATTTTTTTCCAGTAAAAATATCTATACCTACAATATGGGCTTTTGCATGACCATGCTTACCAGTTTTAGAAGTTGAATAATCAACAACTTTACATGGATGTTCTTTCAACATAACATGGCCATTTTTTTTAATTGCGCCTGCTTGTACAGGATAAGTTTGAGATGCTCCTGCATCAATATTATCATAAGTTTCATGATCTGACATTTTTAAATAGTTTTTTTTTTAAATACAAAATTAGTTGGAAATTATATATACCTTTAAATACTTAAATATTTATTTGTTTATATTTTTAATGATTTTTTAAAATAATAATTATTATTAATATAATAATTTATATAGAAAAATTTTCTCTTATTTTTATTTTTCCTATAAAGCCTTAAAATTTTTTATATATTAAAAAGCGTAATTCAAAATATCTTTAAATAAAATTATAATATTAAAATACATAAATTTTTATATAATATAATAAGGTATTTCTTTTTATTTATATATTTCCCCCCTTATTATTATTATTATTTTGTTTTTGCAATTGCCCCCTTTTGTTTTTCTTACTTTTATTATTTTATTTTTAAAGCAATTCTTATGCATATATAGCTACAAAATATATATTGCAAAATAATACACTACTTTATTATGCTGCTACTGGGTTATAAAATAATTTGTTTTTTCTCCATATAATATGCATACAAAATTCGTAAACTTTTAAAATAATAAATAATCTTTAACCCTTTATCTTTATATAATAAAAGAAATGCATATCAAGTCAGCTATTTACATATGTGCTATATTATTATATACCCCCCTCCTCTTTAATTTATTTTTTATGAGCACAATAAAACGTGCCACTTTTACAAAATAAGGCCCTATTATGCAAAATTCCTATTATTATATAGTTACTATTTATTAATTTTAAAATAAATAAAATATTAATAGTACAAATATATTATATATATAAGCTAAATGGGCACTTTCGGGTACCCAACGAATAATTAATGCATTCATTATATATAGCCATAAAAAATATCATAAACAATAGCAACATAAAATTTGATATTATTTCTTTTTATTTTTACAATTTTTTACTTTTACTATCACACTTTATACCAAAATACTGAAAGGGGAGAAAAGGCCTGGTTTTTTTTTAAATATCATTTTATTTTAATAATGGAAAATAGTGAAAAAAAAAAAAATATTAACATAACTATTTTGCATATTTCGATAGGGGCATACTTTATATATTCCAGTCATACATTTTAAACTGATATACTTCTCTTTTATTTATTTGTCAGTTTTTTTTTACAATGTAATACTCTAAGAATACCACCACAAGTGTATATATAATATTACATGCTGTTTTCAAAATATAAATGGTCTACCCCTTTAATATCAAATTTTTAATATAAATAATTAAAGTTCTTAAAATTTTAAGTACATATATAACCGCTTTGTCTTACGAAAAAGGTCACAACGCCATTAATTAACAAATTTATGCAAAATAAATCAAAAAACAAATTTCGAAAAATCGTAATATTACTTTTCTACAATTGTTCTCCTACTTTTACTTCAACTTATATAAAGTCAGGTAAATTATTTGGGATCTTATTTAGAATATTATTAAAATCTAAAAATTGTGTGGAAGTAGTAAGTCCATCATTATAGCTAGCTACACAAAAAGTTTTTTTTTTTTTTTTTTTTTCTTATTAATTGTTCATCTCTTTTTAATACCTCCTTCAACTTGACCTCTCAAAAATGTCATGAGATAAGACACTAATATCCAAACTGCAAAAAAAAAAATAATAAAAAGTAGTAAAAAATTGTAAATCGGAAAAATGCTACTTCCCTACTATTTTACAAAAACCTACTTGATAATGAAAAAATTGTGCTTATAGATGAAAAATTTATCGAGCTGGGGATCATAAAAAAAATACTAGGGTCTTTAAAAGTGTTAAAAAAAATTGTATAAAAATGTGATAATGTTTTATGACTATGTAATTATTTATTCATTTATTTATGCTAACCTATTGGATTTATTGTTTTACTGAGCAAATAAAAGATTTGACTAATTGCAGTGGCAATAGGTAGTGAACACAAAAATGAAACTATATACTTATCAAATGCTCTATAAAATAATAACCATATATTTATACATATTTAATAATTTTGTTTAATCGTGAAATATATGGAAATTATATACATTGTCTTTTTTTATATGACATTACATTGATATTGGGCTTTTCAAATGAGTGTTAGAAAATATTTTCGGATAAATTTTAATAATTATTAATGATATCAAACTTAGAACAATTAAATGGATAAGCTTTAAAATGATGTAATACTTTCCTCTCAACACTTCAAAATAAAAAAAAAATATAAATTATTTTATAATATTCATCATATGCATAATCCTTTTTTATTATTTTTACGAGTCTAACAGTTCATATATATGTATCCGCTAAATCCATAATCGAAAATGTTTGCTCCATCCCCACTGATATATGTTACAACGTCGTATAACAATTTAGAGATCATCTGAAAAACAAGAATCGTATATGCTACTCAGTTTTATATATCCCATTTATTTTCTACTCTGATTTTTTTTTTTCTTTTTAGTACGTACAAAACAAAATATGTAACGGGTATATTTGTGCAAGATATTTATCTCGCAGTCGGAATTTCCCCATATAAAAACCAGCACTGAAAAAGAACAAAATAAAGAACAAAGTAATAAAAATGAAAAATAAAAATGCCAAATAAAAATTAGAAATACAAAGTAATATTCACACTCTTTTTCACCTGCTACTACCAGTGGCAAGGATGTAACAAACCCAATGTTTAAAATCCCGTTAAACAGGAAAAATGAAACCAAAAGTGCAAAATAAGCTGTAAAGTTGAGGAAATGCACACACAATATGTTCTAATTCACATATATATATGTAACACCATTTCTAAATGCACAACAAAATAAGCATACCCCATAGTGATGATAAAGTTAAATTAGCTTTATTTCGTGCATAACCTAAAAATAATAAATTTTATGATATATGATTTTTTTATATTTTATTCACTATTATATTATTTTTAATAATTATTTCTAATTTAGTATATAAAATATACACTTTTACTGTCTCACCAAAAATTCCTATGTATGCAAAATATGGGAATAAAAATAATGACAATAATGATATGTATACTCTCATAATATTATTTGAAACCTTCAATTATATATAATTAAAAAAAAAAAAAAATATTATTTTACGTTTAAATTAGCTAGCTATTAAAATGGGAAATACTTTTTTGGTGAGTCCCCATATATATATAGCCAAAATACAACTTTATATCATTTTGATAAATTATATTTGTAAATATATAACCTGATTAATTGAGTATGCTTTGTCTATTGTTTTGTTCCATATATCTGTAACATAATTCGTTCAAAAAAATATAATAATAATAATAAATATGAAAAAAATGGTGAGGAATTTTCATTTACTGCGTATATATGGGCAACATACACCTACTGTCTATACCTACTGATATATGCATTATTTATTAAAGTGTTCGATATTTTGTTAGCAGTAAAAAATTTAATAAAACAAAATTACTAAACCTGTTTTGTTTTTTATTTGGGTAAATCTTGTCTCATCACTATGGACAATCCGGGACAAAAAACTAGCCGATGGGGATGAAGCTAAAAAAAAAATAATTGAAAAAAAAAATTTATAAAAAAAAAAAAAAAATAATATAAAATAATACAAAATAATGCAAAATAAAAAGATAGTATATATTTTTTAAAAATATTATAACCAAAAAAAAATGTGAAACTTTTGAATTCATCGTCCAAATAAACATCTTGTTTTTTATTCACACAATCAACAAGAGTTTTATTTTTATATATAACAAAAAATAAAAATATTAATATTAAATATAATTTCATGTTTTATATTAAAAATTTTTACAAATTTATAAGATTAAAATGTTTTAATATATATACAACTTTTATACAACATGTCTATGGTATGCCTATAAAGACCCTTGCATAATGTGTATAATTTGGGGTGCGCTTTTTATAAAAGTGTTGTACAAGGTTTAAATGCTTTATATATTCAATAATGCACATATATTTTTTTTTTAAAAAAACATTTGAATAAGCATACATTCTTTATGAAACTAATATCTTTATTATAACAAAATTCAACATTTGTTCTATATATAAATATGCCCAAATGCACACACTAAAGCCAAAAAAAAATTACGAAAAAAATTATTCCATATACATTCTTATACCTTTATTTTTATGAACAAGACAGAAAATATAATGTATGTACATACATTTTTATTCTATTTAGTATACAAAATTTTTATATTTTTAAAAATATATAAAAGTAAAAAAATAAAACGGAATAATCTTGTTAAAATACGAAAAAAAATTGTTTTATCATTAATAACAAACAAGGAGGTAATGCATCCCTACATTGACTTCCCATTTTTAGTTCCTTTTTTTCCATAATCACAAATCGTCTTCATTCAATTCCTTTTCTATAAGTTTCATTTTTGCAAGTAAACTATAAGTTGAAGTATTACTGAAGGTATTTTTTTTTTTTCTTTCTTCACAAAATTTGCATATATCTTTTATGTCATTATGAACATGGTCATAAAATTTTGACAAATCTACATCATTAATTTCGATAGCATTTTCAACACCCAGTTTGGTTTTTTCAATATGTAATGGGGCACCATATCTATCTTGATATATTTCATTTAAATTATCATCATAACTTAAAATTATAGAATTTGTGTCAATCATAAAATTTAAAATATATCTTAATTCGGTATATATATTTAATTTTTCACATTCATCAGATATATCAAGACACAAATTAAATATTTTGGTTGATAAATATATTGGATATGGATATTGGTTTTCTTCTACATGTTGACAAAAATATAATAAAAATAAAAGATAAATACAACCGGCTTGAAAATCTATTATATTTGTTTTAAATTTTTCATAATATTTGTTTTCATTATTATTGTTACTATTATTATCTTTATGGTCTTCTTTTTTTGGAAAACTTTTTTCAAATATATTTTTCCATGCACACCATAATATTCCCCACACACAAAAATTATTTTCATACCTCGATTTTGACAATATTAAAGAAAACTTTGTTTCTCTAAATATCGAGCTAAACAACGATAAATGCTTTCTTTTTTTTTTCTCTTTTTTTATTTTACTAATTTTATCCATCCATAAATATAATATAAATTCTATATCTTGAACATTATATTTGTACCTCCCCGGTAATGCAACAGGCACATAATATTCCCCACATATGTCACCAATTCTTTGAACATATTTCTCATCATTTACAAAGTTTACTGTATACATTGTTTTTTTTCTTCTTTTATTATGACTTATAAAATAGGACCATAGTATATAGTTGGCTAGCTATATTTTCTCTCCTTGCTTTCTATAAAAATTGTTCTCAATATTTTGAAACTAAAAAATAATTTTAACACATTTTACTATCGAATTTGTGAAATTCTCAACCTTTCCAAACTCAATAAGTATTTTTTAAAATCCAAAATTATATAGTTTCACATAAAATGTTCATATTGTTTCAATAGAATATATTTGTAATCCTTTCAAGGAAAAATGACTCCACTTTTTCCCCTCGTTTAAAATATTCCCTTTTATATAACTACATATTTGTATTAAACTTTGTTTTTTTGTCACTTTTTTTTCTTTTAAATTTAATTTCCCTTTGAATATACAATTTTCTGTGTTTTTTAATACAATAAAACTCCCACACAACTAATTAGCCAAAATTGGTAGTATTCTTCAATTTATAATAAAAAAAAAATAGCTAGCTGATAAAAAAGTGTTAATAAAAATTCACCTTTTTATTAATATTTTTCTGAACAATCCATATTTTATGTTATATTTTTTTTTATGATTTTTTAATATGTGTATTTATTAATTTTTTGGTCCATCCGTTAGTCTATTACCTCTTAAATTTATATGCTACGTTTCGAAAAAAAAAAAATACCACACCATAAAAATTCGGTCCTTATCTGGGAATTATATATATTATGAATTTTTTTGGTGAGATTAAAAAAACTTTATGAAGGAATAATGGCATTACAAGAAATAGCAATCCAACATATAAATAAAATAAATAAAAAATAGGGAATACCATGAAACCAAAGGATCAAAATAAAGAGAAAAACATATTAAACAATAATATAATAGAAAAATACTATTCTATATTACATATGTAGATAAAATAATTATATTTATCACGAATATGAATATATATACATAAAATTTGATGCTAAACGGGATATTAATTAGCCATTTTATGGTTAATAACGAAGCCGTACGTATCCTAGCAGTCCCTGATCGTTTTTAATAATATAACTTTGGTCTTTTAATTTTTAAAACTTTACATTGTTTTATATTTGCTAAATAGCAAATATTGCTCATGCCGATAATGCTTAATTATTTTTTGTTAATAGCTATAATATATTTAATTTGTGGGTAGAGCCATATATTATGGCTTTCTGATAATTTGATAATATTATTTTGTATAAATTTTGTAAAATATTCGATTTTTTTTGAAAAAAATAAACATCTCTATATAATTAAATGTATACATATATTTATCACATGATTGAATCAAAACATTCTGAACAATGGACACAAAAATAATCGGTTTGGAGCAGGTGTATCCTGATGAATACACGCGAGATGTTGTTTTAATATCTATGTATTGTTTTGAAATAAAAAAAGATATAGCAAAGGATTGCTTAAATATTATGAAGAATTATATCAATAGTCAACTATATAATAATTATAACCATTTAAAACGATGTAAAAAAACACAAGACCATGTAGAAATACTTATTGGTCTTTCTAAAGACCTTCCTGAAAATTTATTAAATGAATTAAAAAAAGTAAATAACGGAGAAGATATTAAAATCAAAAAAATAAATGTATCAAAATATGAACCATTAAATAAAAAACAATATTCTGAATGGTCATCCTATTGGCCTACTTATTATAGAAGACCTACAGATGAATCATCAAATATTTTAACTAAACAACAAATAGAAAATCATATAAAATTTTTAAATATTTCAATAAATATAGGTAATAAATTTGGAACATGCCAAAGTGGTTGTGTCCTAACATTTAATGATAAAATTATTGCTTGTTCAGGTGATAATATAAAAAATCATCCATTACACCATTCAGTTATGCTAGCTATTGAAGAAGTAGCATTTAATTTACGGAACATATGGAGATTTAAAAAAAATAAAAAAATAAAAAATTGTGAAAATAATGATGATGAGAATAATATTGTATCCAGTTTAAGTCCCAATCAAATCTCTTCGCATAAAAATGACAGCCATCTCGACAATTTATTTGAAAAAAAAAATACTCACCAAAATAGTGATAATAACAAACTGTGTGCAATAAATATAGATAGAGAGAAAAAAAAAGAGGAAAATAATAGTATGGATGACGATATTTTGGAAAAATGTGGAAATAGTAATAGTGTAATAAGCTCAGACCAATATCTTTGTACAAATTATTATGCATATTTAACTCATGAGCCTTGTTTTATGTGTGCAATGGCTATGGTACATTCACGAGTTAAGTGTGTTATATTTGATAAAGTTAATAAACACAATGGCGCTTTATTTAGTAAAGGAAAATTACATTGTTTGAAAAGTCTTAATCACCACTTTAAAGTATATAAAACCGTTAGGGAAAAATGCTAATATATTCCTTTAAAAATGATTTCAAAAATGTTTAACAATTTAAACTATCATGTATAGCCACTCCCTATACATATATGGAGAGAGAACTAAGTCTATACCTACAGTTTAAACACTTTTTTTTTATTTGCCTTAATAATTACATTCCCATTATATTACAATAAAATTGTAATCACAATTGTTAATCTCTCTTTTTTTTTGCTTTATAAGTATACACAATTATTTTTTTATTTTTAATTTAATTTTTTTTTTAAATATATATAAACAGTGAATGTACAATATTTGTTTCGATGATTTTTTTTTATCACACCATAGTTGATTTTTTAAATAGTATAACATAAATTATAATATTTTTTTTTTAAAATTATTTAAAAAATTATTTTTTTTCCAACTAAACAATATTTAGTTTTTTCAAAATAGCTAGATTAGCATTTAAAGTTTTATGAAAAAATACCTACACAACAGATAGTCGTGAAAAGGTTTGAACATACGAGTATGTATATATTTATTTATGTATGTAAACATGATTTAAGCCCAAAATGAGGTATAGGCTTTTTCCACCTTTAACATTTTTAAGTTATTTGAAAAAACTGCACGTATACTATTCTCCAGCTCGAACTGAGAAAGCGGATGTTGCCAGGTAATTCATATATTCCTCTAAAATTATAAAAATTATAGCAAACAATTCTAATAATAGGCAAAATATAATGATTTATAATGTTTACTTCCTTATAGTTCTATATCCATTTATATTGCTTGCTCATAAAGTATAATGAATTATATTTTAGTAATACCCATACATATCTCATCATAAAAAATGTACATATAAAATTTATATTTTTTAGGAGACTAATTATATTTGCTTCATCTCAAAAAATTAAAGAGAGATATCCTTTGCTAACTGTTACATGGGAGTTGCTAGCGTATGTATTATATTTGTACATGCTCATTTTCGATTTGCACACACATGTATATATATATGTGCAATACCCTTAAACTATTTTAATATATTTTTTTTACACCTTTTTCATTATGCTATACAATAAAGTTATGAAAACCCTCCTATGATTGAAGTTGAATATTTGAATGGGGAGAAAGAAAAGTTTGTTTAAAAAAAATATATAATTTTATAAACATAAATAAATTTACATGATTACATTATTGCATTATTCCAGTATATTTAGTATTATTTTGTCTTTTAACTTTTTTCATATAATTTATTTATTCCTATTTTTCTTAATCCCATAGAATAAATATAGAATATTTCAGTGATCGCCAAAAAAAGGAAATCGTTGACAAATGGAAATATACAGGTAAAAAAAAATGTCTCTTACATGGTTTTACACATTTTTTTTCAATATTTTTTTCAACATTTTTTTCAATTTATCATTTCCCAAAGCATCATTGGAACCGTTCCCTGAAGTTCTAGCACCAACCATTGAAAAACCCCAAAATTCTTCTTAATTTTTTTTTTAATTTATTTTAACTTTTTACAACCTTCTCATATGTATCCCTATAATTTTATAACACATGTATTAGTAAAATTTTTTTTAATGTTTACCCTAATTTTTTAAATAACCAATATATTTTTTATGTAAATTGTTTAAAATTATAAATAGAAAAGTAAAACATTTTTTATAACATCATTTATAATTCTTGTTTATTCTTGTTACACATGTAGTAATATTTAAATTTGTTGGAACATAAAAAATATGTTAATTATATAAATTACACACTTTTCTCTTTTTTATTATTAGAAAAAATTATTTTATTGATGTTGTAAATTAAAACTAATTTTTTTACTACATTTATTATAAATTTTTTTTTTAGTGGAAAAATAAGACGTAACAATTAGTTGTGTGTAAAAAAAAATTATCCGAAAACTCTTATTTTTCTCTATATAGGTCAAAAAAAAAAAAAAAAAAAAAAACTATAAAAGAGAAAATGAATATAGTTCTTATATTTATAATTTTTATAAAATAAAAAAAGAAATTATGCTTGTAAAAACAAAAAGTACAATGGAACATTCTTTAATGTCTATAAGGAACTAACAAAAAATAAACTCTAAAATGTTGTAACATTAGTAATGGAAAAAACTGTATGAATTGTTAAGAATTTATTTTATTTTAATTTTTTTTTTTTTTTTTTTGAGAAATAAAATGGCTATAAAATATTGCTTGTTCATAATAATTGGTAATTAAATAATTCCAAAAAAATAAAACACAATAATATATAGAACAATTATATATATATAATTATTTTTTTATACAGCTTATATTGTATTACTATTCAGTGGCTGCAATGGTGTGATTATTAACCGAGGGAATTCTACTTATAGTAACATAAAATTTTACACTTATGTCTAGTATATATATAGTCGACAATCTTCTTACATTTTTCTTATATATATATATATATATACATACATACATGCATACATGTGTTTATTTTTTTAATTTTTAAACATAACATGCATGAGAGGAGTTAACACAGGGAGAGGAATATTGTCTATGGTAAGGGAATTCATAAACTATGTTTTTCTTTGTCTTATTAATATATAGATTATTACAATTTTTTTCATAATATTATCATTATATATGTCTATAATTATAAAACACACACACACATTGGTTTGCTATTTTATTTTTATTATTTTTTATAATAGGCTTCGATAAATTTGGATACAGGAATTCAATCATGTCCCTGTCGTATATATGTAAGTATTTAAAAAAAAAAAAATAGTTTACCAAATGAAGATATACCATAATTTTGTTTTTTCTCTCTTCCTTTTAAATATACCTTTTTAGAATTACTGCTTTAGTATGTTTGCTTATAAGTCAATTGTTTTTTTTCTATCAATTTGTACTGTTGTGCTAGTTATAGTAACAATGGTTTTTATTCAACGAGCTACAAAAATTCCATTAAAATATTCAGCAAAAAAATAAAATAAAAATAGGAAAGTATATCCAAATTTTGTGTTATACTACTACATTAATAAAATAAATTTTTATAATTAATTTATAGTTTGTTATGTAATTTTTTTTAATAATATTATTTCTTTATACATTGTCTTGTATAAATATTGGCAAATTGTTAACTTAGTATATATATATTATACACATATATGTGGATATTATATTTATTATTATATATGTTTGTATTGGTAGTTTACTGTTATTTTTTTTAAAGTAAAATTATAAATAACTTTTACTAAAATAAAAAAAGTTCCAAAATATAAGGACATATTTTTATAATAAATTTTAAACATATAATTATTATATAAATTTACTAAAAAATATAAATACCACAATTAATTAAGTATACTTAAATATGCGTAGTAATTAATTTATTATATATGCACAATTATTTCCATATTTATTTTACATATATTCTTAATCTTTGTAATATATATCAAGGTATAAATGTTTTTTTTAACAAGTAAGAACATCCATTGTATTTTTCTTATTTTTTTCGTTAACTAATGAAATACCATTTTCTGTTGTGTAGTTTTTTTCCACCCCAAAAGATAACACCTACTTTTATTTATTTTGTTTTTTATTCCCTTATTTGTCATTACTCTATTTTACATATTTTATCAAATATTTTGTACATAATTTTATTGTTAGTTTTTTTTTTTTGTTTGGTTAGCTAATAATTTCATAACTTTTCATAATAACTGATTTGCTTATCACAATTTGAATTGCTACTATTAAAAAGAGGCACATAAATAAGCACGTCGATATATGGATGTCTCAAATTATTTCCCTACCCAGTAATAAACATATGTAGTCTCAATTTTATTTTACATTCTAATGTAGAGTAGTGAAACGTTTGAACTATTTGCCATATTTAGTAGTGTCATTATTTTTATAAATTTTTTATATTTACATAATTTATCTCTCAAGTACCAATGCCAACAGTATACACGTCTGATGAAGAAAATGCTGATGATTTAGAAAATAAGAGGAATAAAAAAAAAAAAAAAAAAAAAAAAAAAAATTTATATTCTGCAATAAACGAATTAAACTATTCCAATGAAGACGACAATTTAGAGACTAATTTAAAAAGAGAAAAAAAAAAAAAAAAAAATATCATTCATATTAATCAAGATGAAGTAAACAATAAAATTGATATAGTCACACCGGAAAATGTGCAGACTGAAATTGACAATAGAAATGGGGCACCTAACAATGCTGCAATAAGAAATGCCACCCCTAACAATGCAGCAATAAGAAATGGCGGCCCTAACAATACAGCAATAAGAAATGGCACTGAGTCTGAACTCTCAAACCAGGAATCACAAAATGATGCGACTTTGGAAAGTAGTACTACAACTAACACAAGTGGTTCAAATATATTTTTAAAAGTATTTGATAAATTAAAAAAAAAAATTATTGAAGAAAAGGGACAACCTATACCTAGTTATATCATAAATGAACAAGACATGTGTGAATTAAATACAGTAAGAAATTCAATGTCACAAAATGATGACATTAATAATGGAAATAATTTCCAATCAGGTGAAAGAATCCAAACTTCGAACTTTGGCACTTCCAACCCGTCTCAGGAAATTGAAATGGGTTGCTTACAAGGACTTAATCCCAATGATGTTATGAATGATAATATTTTTACTAACAATAGAAATACACAAATGAATATTGAATTAGAAAATGCAAACAGTTTAGCTCATCGAGATCCACCAACTAGCCAAAATGAACGAGGCCAAAATGAGCAAGATGAAAATAGTGAAAATGACATACTTCCAATAAAAATTTACAACGAATTTTTAAATAAATCCAAGACATATATTAATACAATGAAAGATAAAATTATAAAGTATTGGCAAAAAAAAGTTGAAGAAGCAAACCAACAATTAACAACACAAAATCAAGTATCTACACAAACAGAAAATGAAAATATTGTAGAGGACGAATATGACGATCCAAGTGCAATACAAGTATTATTATTGTTAGGATTAATTTGTAAATTTCCAATTTTATGGTTTATAGGATCATTAATTTTATGTGTTACACCACCAAGTCATACTAAAACAAAAAGATGGTGTTTAATTAGTTTTTGTTTTTGTATAGTAACAATTATTTATTATATTACTACTACAAATTTTAATTCATATCAACCAGGATTTTTTACAATTATCGAACAAAATAAAGAATATCAAAATATTTATAAACCTGGAATTATTAAATTTACTACTAATCAACCTAATAATATAACAATTTCAAATTTTATAATTTTAAATAAATATTCCAAATATGATTGGATAGATAGTACTAACAATAAGTTACTACCTTCCATGGATAATCATTTTTTAGATTGGCCCTACATTTTAGAAACAAAACCAAGCTCAAACATCATTCTGTAAGTTCAAAATTTTGTCAGTCCACTTCTACCTACACATGTTTCCTTCTAATTTTTATGACCCATGCATGTATAACATTTTTTTTTCCTATTAATTTATAGGAGCAGCAATTTATACACTTTTTTAAATCGGGTTCAAGTAACAATTCTCTTTGGAAAGGGAAACATTTATTCCAGTAAAAATATCGAACTAATAAAATCGGATATTAATACTTTACCAGATACTCAAAATAGTATAAACTTTATAAAATTCGACAACATCACACTTACGGATCAAAGGTATGTCCATAAGACAGCTCATAATTATCTTTTATAATAATCATTTTGTATTTCAATACATTTTTTTTATATTCTCCTACCCCTTTTTGTAGCATACCGAACGACTTTTTTGGTGCAGGCCTTCGATGTGAGGTACATGACAAAACAGGGGAAGAAAAACCAACTGAAAATAATCATAAAGAAAGATGGTATCTTTTTTGGAAACAATATGATGATATACATAATAAAAAATCAAACAATTCAATATATAATTTATCTGTTCCTGTTGGTGAAATATTTTTTTTTAAAACCGAACATACATGTAGACTTGCTTATATTTTTCCAAAAAATGTTAATCTTAATAATACAGATATTCCAAACAATTTTGTTGAAATAGAAAAAGTCATAATAAAAGCTAATTGAAAAAGGAGAAGTTATATATTATTTGTATTAGATAAACCAGTTTGTTTTGTCTCTATCCACCTTATTTGTTTTTATGCAAAAACTATGCCATTCATTTCTTTGACCATTTCGCTATTCGATTTTAGTCGATCCTATTCGATGCTATTTATTTTTTTGTATCATATATTTTTTACTTTTTTAAGCTACAACTTTTCATGATAATTACAATTTTAAGTCTACCCAAATGGGAAACAAACTAAACCCCCCCTTTGTTATAAACTAAGAGGGGCAATATATTAGCAGCGATGTAAAAAAAGTCAAAAAAAATTTGAAAAAAAAATATGTATAAGCAAAATAAACACTTTCATGAGGTAATAACCTCATTTTTTTATTTTGGGTCCTCTTTTAATATGTTATTATTTTTTTTTTTAAAGGTATCAATAAAATGTGCAATAGATTCATCAAGCTTTGTAACAAATTTTTGAAGTTCATCTTTTTCAATCCCAATTACACATGAAAATGCAATATACGAATATGGATAATTACTACAACTTGATCCAAAATCATGAAATATTTTATTTCCTATAACTAGTTTATTTTTTTCATTCAATCTATAATATGCTCTTTTTAAATTTTCAAATCCAATCAGCTCACTCACTCTAACTACTTCTTTATCCACTTTTAAATCATCATCACCAGGGACGTCTCCATCAATCATTTTGCCATCACATTTTGTAGCATTGTCCATACTGTCATTCCCTAACATCTGAGCATCCGAGTTTGCTTCATGTCTCTTGTCAACTTCTTCTTTCTCAACATCCTTCAAAACGTTTTGCCTGATAAGAGTGGGAGAGCAAATAACACGATGCCCAGTGACATTTCGATAGAATAGAAAAGAGCCAAGCATATTTATAATCTTTGGATTTGTATATCCACAATAATTATATAAATGATTAAGATTAATAGCAATAGATATTTTATTTTTACTTGTTTTTATTAATTTTAAATTATATTTTAAACATATTTTTTGAACCTGTTCATTGATCCAATTAAAATTTTCTACTCTTTCTTCTCTTAATGACATTATTTTATTTTTTCCAAACTCAAGTAAAGTAATAAATAAATCTAAATATACATTAACTGGTGTTCTTCCTGGATATGTTTTTTTTAATTCTTTCATTATTTTTGCATTAGAACTAAATACTATACCTCCATTGATTGGCAAAAGAAAATTCTTATCACAACTTTGAACTACAAAATCTATTCTTCCATTCGATTCATAGCATTTTTGAATTTCTTTGCAAATATATGTACATTGTAAACCAAACCCATTATTAATAATATGAGGTATATCATATTTATTACATAATTGTGAAATTTTTAAAATATTATCAGAATTTCTAGGTGCATAACTTGATGTTACAGTAATAATACAAGATATTTTTTCATTTAATTTTTTTATTAAATTTTCGATTTTTTTTTCATCTGTATGTAATTCATCATTAATAAATATCATATCTACTACTATATATTTTAAATTACAAAAATCTAAACATTTATAACACGTCTTATGATCTATCCTAGATATTATTACCCATTCACTATTTTTTCTAATCCCTTTTAAATATAATAAACATGTAGATATACACATCCCAGTTGCATATGGTAATATATATACATCCTCACATTTTTTAATTCCAAAACTCTTTATTAAATATTTCACCATATTCGTTGTCATTTTACACAATAGGCTGTTCCCCGCACTTTTTGGCTGTACGTCTTCCAAATTACCTGACCTGGCATCAAAACCGGAACCAAAAATAGACCGTAAAAAATTAACAGTAAAAAATTAACAGTAAAAAATTATCAGTAAAAAATTAACCGTAAAAAATAGACCGTAAAAAATTAACAGTAAAAAATTATCAGTAAAAAATTAACAGTAAAAAATTAACCGTAAAAAATTAACCGTAAAAAATGACAAGCACGATGAAAAGTAAACAAATGGAAGTCGAGCCGTATGACACAATTTATTTCTATCTTTCAAAGCAAACAATTTTGATGATCATTTTCTTACCTCCCTATGCCATGTCCAAAACCAAAGTACTTATTCCGTACAATAGAACTGTATATACGACTTTCCCTTTCACCAATTTTTATATTTTTTTCACTATTACACCTATTGAAAATAAGTTAGTTATGTGCATGTAAGGCGGGTTTTCACTTTTTTTAGTTAATTATTTTTTTATTTTTTTTTCTTACAAATTTTGTAAAGATATTTGATACAGAATGCTCATAATTGTTACTTCATTAAGTCCTTCATTTGGTATTCTTCCATGATTTAACAAACTTCAAAAAAAGTTGTGTAATATATTTATTTTAGTTTAATTATTATAATATATAATCCATTGTAATGTTGTTTTTTTATTTACTTTTTTAAATGTTCTTACTTTTTTATTAAGCTATCCTTTTGATTCATTATCTGTGTCAAAAAAATGAAGGAAACCATGAAGGAAAGATGGAAAGACAAAAGAAAATATCGTTACAAATTTAATTGTTATTTCTCGCAAAACAAACTTAAAATTAAACAGAATATTTAAAGTCATAATTTTTTACCTGACTCGTTAATAAAGAATACTTATTTTTGGTACTACCATGCCCAGGGGGCTTATCACCAGAGGGCTCCTCTCCTCTGTAACTTCCCAACATTATCTTTTAAATAGCTCGAAAAAAAAAACATAAACACTAAAAAGGTGATAAATAAATAGATGCAATTTCATTCCTGTTTTATCTTCTACAATGTAGAAATTGCCATAAATCTACTATGCATATGTTATTATTTATCTATTTTTTTTCCAATTTTTTTGTGGCCCTAACCATAGCGTAACAGGCTATAAAACCCTAAACCTTATCATAATAAATTTTTAATAAAAAAATTCAAAAATTTTAAAATGGAAAATTTAAGCAACTCTGTTATTTAATATGCATGCAAATTACTAGCTATAAACTTTGCAATTTTCAAAAAAAAAAATATAGATAGATGTAGATATAAATTAAAATTACAACATGAATTAAATCCGATTAAAATTGAAAAAAATGTAAATCAACAAATAGATAATTGTATTTATCTAAAGGTTGTACATATTATATTAATCATTTTGTATATTCACATATAAAGCCAAATAATATATCATGAGCAATTAAAAATAAAATATGCAAACTAATATGTAGATAATCACATGAGTATGTACCTCATCGAATTATACCATAGTCAAAGTAGAAAACATATTTAAATTAAAAACAACCTTAAAGATAAATACTTACACTTGTATGCCCATGCATACAGCAATCATGAAAAAAACACCGGATCATTCAAATTAAAAAATGTAAAAAAATTAAAAAAAGTAAAAAAAAATTGTAAAAAATTAGCACAAATCCTCATAATAGATATACTCTTGAAATCAAAAAAATAACCTTTGCTAAATATACCACTACATCAGTCCTTCTATCTTACAAAGTAAGACGTGTGTATATGTGCCTACTCCATTACCTATATATTTCCCTACCTGTTTCATCTCATATTGTTATAAATTTTTTATTGCATTTCGATCCTTGAAATTAATTGGAAATACTGGGCGTTCAGGAGAATTGCAATTCAACATATTAGATGAATTATTGGGGGTATTAATAAAATACGAAAAAAGTTCATGTTCTGCTATTAATTTTTGGCATGTTGGCTCAGGTAAAAATTTTAATGATTTAAATACACAAGAAGAATATTGATTTAATTGGGATATAAAAAAACAAGCATTTCTTTCATCATTTCCATCTCCTACTGAATAAATAAAACATATAAACGAGGTATTATATAAATATGGTGATAACAATTCATTAATTATTTGATGAAATATAACTTTCTTCCAATCTTTTGGATCTACAAATGTATTAAATAATGTATCTCGAGCAGATACTATTCTAATATTATTATGAGCAATAAACGACCAAACTAACGGAATAAAATGTTTAGCAGAATTTATTAGCCATTCCAAACTGGCATTTGTTACTATAACTAACTTTCCTTGTGTTAAACATAATCTTAATGTATTTATAACGACAATACTTAATTTATGAAATAATTGGCGAACCGATCTTGGAATCATATCAAATAAACTTAATCTCATCTTTGCTGTTATCCAACTTGTTGGTAATATTGTATCATCATAATCAAAAACAATTAATTTTTTATAAATATATTGTTTACCTTTTATTAATTTATGTTCTTTCACCGTTTTATTTTCAATATATTTATTCTCCTTTTTTAATTTAAAATTTGTCAAATCATTATTCATATTATATATTTCATTTTTTTCATTTTTATTATTCACGAAACTCCAATTATTTATGTTAATCCGATTGTCTGAACTATTTTTATCTACCTTCCTACCCAAACGGGTTCTATCCATTTTGCTATTTAAACCGGTTCTATTGTTTTCAATATTTTCATTATCATCATTGCGTCTTTTGTAAAATTCGAGCATTTGATTATAATTGTTTATTTTATTTATACCTACAAGATTAGTGGAATTGGTCATATTTCGACGAGGTAATAATGCATACTCATTTTTGTTTGTACTATATATATTTTTTTCTTTTTCATTTTGCATTTTTTTTATTTCATCTACATCAATTTCTTTTGTCTGCATATTATAATTGCTTTTTTTGCCAAAAGGATAGAAACTTTTTATTTTTTTCATTTTTTTTTTCACCTGATTTGTTCTATGTAGCTATCTAGCTATTTATATTATATGCACACGCATGAATATTTCTTGTAATTCGTCTATTTGGATTTTCAACTTTTTTTTTGTTATATTGCATTTGAATTATGCTGAATTATTTTTACACAATAAAATATATATACCCATAAATTGGTTGTAAAACAGCAAATAAAAAAAAATGATAAATTTACACTTTTTATTTTCAAAGTTTCATGTTCGAATTTATAAAAAGTCTAATATATGTTTTATTTTTATTATATATATTTTTTAATTTGGAAAAAACATATGTCAACCAAACGCATTTATGCACGTATTTTCATTGACTTATGCAAAAAATATATAAAGATTCAACAATGAAAAATATAAAATGTTTAAGAGATAAAATGGGGACAAACAAAAGACAACACCCAAAACAAATATTTTCATATAATTAACCAAATTGGAAAAATGGAAAAAAAAAAATTTAAATTATTAAAGAAAAAATAATATAAAAAACACAAAATGAATAATATGAAATAAAAAAATGTATATTGGTAAAATTATCAAATGATAAATAATGAAAAAAGTTTAAATAAATTCGTTTGGATATTTTAAAAGATATTAAATTGGACAAATTGTGTAGATAATATAATTTGTTTTATAAAATATGTTCAGTAATATGTGAACAGGTATGCAATGGCTAATATTAAAAAAAAATACGATAACACAATGTATAAATATTTTAAATTTTAATACAAAATATATATGGAACATATTACAATACATCTAATAAATTTACTAGCTATTTACAACTTTTTGAATATTATATTTTTTACATATACATATAATTTTTATTATTAAAAGTGGCCACAAAAGTTTTATAAATATCGTCTTTTTTAATTTCGTAATTTCCCAAAATAAAGAAAAAAAAAATTAAAAATTAACACATTAATAAATAATTATTATAAAAAATGGTACTGCTATCACTATTTCAACTATTTATTATTGTTTTACTATTTTTCCAATTTTTATTATTTTAAAGTTTAACAAAGTTGTGTCTTTTAAAATTTTATTTATCACCAAAAATATATGAACAAGTCAGAACAATGCTACCAAAGCAATGCATAAAAAAAAAAATACAAGCTATTTACTGCCATATTGAATTTTTTTTTATTAATTTTATAGCTAGCTGTCCAAATAAGCATGTACGTATGCATAAATTTACAACAGTATATTAAAATATTTTTTTATAATTAATTTTAAAAAAATATGCTTAACACACATATATGTTGCATATACGAAAAAGACAAAAAAAAAATAGAGAAAAATGTTTAAGATTTTTCCAATAGCTTAAAAAGAGGTTTAAAGAAATATTATATTTATGTGTTTAGATCATATGCACATTTATAACTGTTCATGCTGTATATGATTTATTCTAAATTTTGGTGTATATTTATACCTGTACCCCACATTTGTGAAAATAATAATGAAAGTGTAAGCACATTATTCCAAATCGATTAAAAGATATACATTTTTAAAAAATATTCCTGTATTTGCACATTTAAATTAACATTGAACTTATTTAAATATGTCAATTTATTTGTATTACTACAAATGGGAAATGAAATAAATCCTCAATTTTAGACTTATCGTATGATAATACTATTATTCTCTCCTTGAAATAATCTGTAAACTAGCTATTTTGTACATACTTTTTTTTAATATTAATTTTTTTATAAATTTTATGAATGTGTTAATAAAAAGTAAGTGAAAAAAAAAAAAATAAATAATACCAATCACAAACGGATGCAACATTAACTCGTAGCGATTACAAATAGTTTGATAGTTTACTAACATACGCTTAAGGAATACAATTTTTTCAAAGTTACATCAAACATTTTAGAAAAACAAATATATAAATTAAGAATATAAATATATTTTAGCAAATATAAGAATGTAATAAATTTTTTTGTTCATTTTTTTTTTTACATACATATACTTTGGCTAGCCATTTCCATTGCATATTTTTTCTCTTAATAAATTATATAATATTGGTATGTATCGCTATTTTTTTTATAAGCTAAAAAAATAAGATTAACAAATTTATGGTAAACTAGTAAATATAAAAGAAGAGTGAACATTTTGTTATAATCCATAATGCAATAATATAGCAAAAGTTATAAAATATGCGGATATTTATGAACACGGAAAAGAACAAAGGAAATGTATTTTAAAAATAGTATATCTGTTAAATTAACATAAATACAGACTTTCACATGTCCATAAAATCGATAAAAGTATTGCCAAATGCTGAAATAAAGAAAGTTTTGAAATTATATGATTTAATAATTTCCATATAAAACGTTATGAGCATGTTACTGAAATATTTTCTACAGTTTTTTTTAATAAATATCATAGCCAAAGTGATACAAATATCTCATTGTGTTAATTATTACAATATGCATATTAATTCACAAGGTAATATCTTGAGAAGTTCTAATAAATTTTTTCCACATGCTAATAATATAAATAACAAAAAAATAAACCAATCAAATTTGTACTTATTTATAAAGAATCCACATTTATATGCACAACAAAAAAACATTCACTTTTTTAAAAACAACAATCGTATATATTCACAATATTATAAAAATGAGCCATATTATAACACATCAAATCCTATATTTAACTACGAAATCTTGGATTTAATTAAAATTTATGGACGATTAGCTGACCATTCCGAGCATATATCTCACAACATAAGTATAGACATAAATAAAAATAATGAACTAGCCAAAGATAATAAAGACAATGATTATACAAATAGTAATTCAATACAAACAAATGAAAATGATGAAACTAAACAAAGTACCATAAATTATATTTTAAAAAGAATTACTTATTTTTTTCAAGGAAAAAATATAAATGATATAAAAACAAAAGGATGTTGGTTTGAACATTTTTTAAAATATGGAGAAATGAATTATACAAATTTTAAAAAATCTATTCATCTTTTAAAATTTAAATGGCCTAAAGATGCTCTATTCCCATCATATAATATTTTTTTATTTGAAAAGGGGTTAAGTAAAAATTCTGATTCACCACAAATTAGAACAAAAGTAGAAAATTATTTACAATGTCAGGATATAAATGAGCATCTATTGAAAACATGCTTTTATTGTTTTGGTAATGGAAAGGAACATATCACTGCTTATGATGTTCTTGATACTTTTCAAAGATGGCACAAAAATGAAAAAAATAAAAATTTAAAAAATTTTGAAAATAATGAACAGCAAGGTGATTATATAGACTGGTTTATTTTCAAAAATAAAATCGATTTATGTGCAATTAAAATGCAAGAATCAACATAATTTTTTTTTAATCTTATTTAGCAAAAAAAATAATCACCATAAATTGGGTTTGAATATTATGGGGATATTACTAACTTCCTAATATGTCCCAATATTACCAGATTAAAAAAAAAATAATATAACATGATATTATTTCATTTCATATGATGACCTAGTTATACAACTACTAAAATTTTAGTTGCCTCCTCTTTTTTTTCATGTTTTGTTTAACAACAGTTTAAGACGTTGCCCATGTTTTAACTGTTTTTTTTTTTTTACATTTTTTATGTGTTTTTTATTTTTTCATTTTTTGTGTTTTTATTTTTTCATTTTTTATGTGTTTTTTATTTTTTCATTTTTCTCGACTAAATGAGTGTCTTGGTTCGCAACTTTCAAATCTTCCAAGTTGTTAAAAAATAAATACATAATTTAAAAAAATTAGTAATAGTTATCTACATTGGTAAACAATAAAAATGTGTATCTCTTTACTATTCACAATACAAAATGTGGAGCATCAATAAGAGTAGGAAATAAAAATAGTTAGAGGAAAACAAAATGTAGAAAAAAATACATATTAACAATTTTTATAAATAATGCATAAGAAAAAATATAAATAATTCAAATTACATAAAACATTATAAATGGTATAGGTATATATGCTTCAACTTGGGCATGAATGTATTATATAAAAATTGTAAGACAACACCACACACACACAATGTTATTCCATACGTATGTGCATAGCCATGCTTACATGCATTTATATGTTTATATATATTCACATATTTACACACTATTTTGTATAAACAAGTGTATGTATTACAACATACCTTTTCATGCATGTGCAAATTCATCAGTACTCATGCTTCGTGATACATATAATATATAAATTATTAAATATAAAAAAAAAACTTTAATTACAATTTTTTTTAAAAAAAATTTCACAACTAAAAAATCATAAAAATGTGAAAATAAAAACATAAAACATAAAAATAGTACTTAAAGAATAGCAAAGAATTAAAATAGGAAAAAAGCTAGTAAATTTTTTATTTTTAATCAATCTATTCTCTACACTTTTTACCACTTGAAGGTAAAGCATATTTTATGTCACTGCAAATTTAACATTATTGTGTTAGTATGATATAGTGAGGGGAATGATCATTTTTTTCTTTTCACAATTTTATCTTTATTGTTTTTAATTTTGTCATTAATACTTTTGTAAGAAGGTGTGTACTGAAAATTCTTTTTTGTTAATCTTAAAATTGATGAGCCAAACATATAAATAGATCCGAAATTTTCTAACCATATAGATTTATATAATGCATGTGATCCAACTGTTGAATTAATAATAATTTCAGACCATACTGAATTTTCAAAGTTATAAAAATATAAATCATTTTTTGGTAGTGTAGAATTTTTACATTCTCCTCCTAATATAAACATATAATCATTTATGATGATACTACTATGTCTATATCTTTTTTCTGGTATATTTCCTTTACCAATTATTTCAAAACATTTATTTGTTTCAATATTATATAAATATAAATTATTACAAAAATTTAAATTTATTTTATTTTTATTAAAACTATAATAATTTATCCCACCAAATATGTATAGATTGTTTTTATAATAATTACATGTATGACCAGCTCTTCTACCTAGCCATTTCAACTTTTTTATTTTTATATTCTTTTTTATCAATTCACATATATATTTGCATTCTTCATTTTTTCTGCAATTAATGCAGTTCCCTTTCACATGTTCATTATCCTTTGTCACATCCTCCTTCACTTCTTTCACTTCTTTCACTTCTTCTTTCGGGGCTTCATTTACATTTGAACTGCCAAGGAGAGAGTCCGGATCTGCATTGCTACCAGCTCCTAAGCAACAAATATTTTTCTCATCATTTAACATACTTATAGAATCAAAAATAAGACTATACAAATTATCCTTATTGCTATTTTGACTACTGTTATTTTTATTGCACCCTCCAACTGTATTTTCTACATTTTCTACATTGTCTACATTTTCTACATTGTCTACATTTTCTATATTGTCTATATTTTTTTTTTTTTTTGAAACACTATTGCTTATTTCTAATCCGGTAAATAGCTGTTCATCGATCTGATTCCCATTTTTATTTACCCCCACATTTTTAGTAGGGGACTGTTCTTTTATAGTTGTAATATTTGGCAAGTTAATTTTATTACTATTTTTGTTACACACACTAGGCTTATCTATTTTATTTATATTTTCACCATTTTCATCAAGGGGGAAAAAGAGATTGAATTTATCAGCTTCATTATTTGTCCCTCCTTCTTCTACATTTTTTTTTTCGCTAGGTATAAACGATTCGTAACATTCTGCATTAAAATCGTATATTTTATGCTCTTCTTTTGAATTAATCAAATTTTCACAATTATTATTAACATGGTCATGTGAATTGCTATTTTCTACATGAACATGTTCATAATTTTTTTCGGTTATTTCAGATTGATCATCAATATTGTCATTTTTGCATTCGTGCAATTCTGTCCATTTGTTCATATAAAAATCATATACATATAAATCATTATATATAATATCAATATATTCATTTTTTTCTTTAATTGTATTCCCTTTACCACCAAATAAATAAATTAATGAGCACGATTTTTCGTTTACACTACAAAGTGAAAAATAATCTCGTGCTTTAATTATTTGTTTTTTTGAATTTTCATTTTTTTCATTGTCAAAAAATTCATCAAATTTAGATAACCCATTCACATATATATATTCATCTGATCTCTCGTCCTTTTCCTTTTCTTCATCACTATAAACCTTTTCATAATAATCAATATTTTCATTTTTATCATTTTCCATATTATGACCATACCTATTTAACTCTGGCTTATAGTTATTATCCATATCCGTTTTGCTAACTACTGAATTTGCATGCTTATTATTTTTGGAAAATTCTCTAATCTGTTCATTCTTTTCTTTTTCATTATTAGTAGTATCTGAAATGTTTGAATTATTTTTTTCATAGGTACATATAACTATTGCCCCGAAAAGGGTGTTCATATTATTAATATTAACTTTGCATGTATTCATAAATTGTGAATTGCTACTTATAATAAATAAATAATCATTTAAATATACCATATCCGCATAATTTAAAAAAGAAATATTATTTACATATTTATGTTGTATATATTGTTTTTCATTTTCCATATCATACATATTTGAAATATCAGTATTATTTTTTTTTATTGATATTTCTTCATATATATCTAAAAATATGTACCAGACATTATTATATGGTGTGTATAAATAAATACATTTTTTTATTTTGTCAAAAATATATATATTATCATTTAGCACACAAACACCATCACACCGATTTTTATAAACCTTTTTATCAAATCCTATATTGTATATATTAAATTCGTAACATAATTTGCTATTGTCTATATTTGAGTTTGTCATCCCAATTCCACTATTATCTTGTAAATTTTTATTACCATTGCTTCCATTACTATTAATCATATTTTTTTTTTTCAAATCTTTAATATTTCCTGACTTGTTCAGGTAGCTAGCCATTGTTTCTCTTTTTTCATTATATTCTTCCTGACCATCCTTCCCATGTTCATAATTTTTTTTGATATTTTTATTTTTGACATATCTATCAAAATTACTATTACTTACTGCTAAAGTATGTGATGATGATTTGGATGAATAACTATTGTTACTGTAATTATTATTAGTATCACTAAAATGGCTAATCAAATTTTCATTTTCAATATTATTATAATTATATGCATTAATATTTCGATTATATATATTCTTGCTTTTGCTATACAAATAATTTATTATATTCATAATTACATTGCTTAGTATTTCAAAAGAAAGCTATAAATTAAAATATTGTCAAATTGAATAAGGCGATAATACAAAAAAAAGAGAAAAATTCTGCATGGGTAATATTTATTTGTCTTTGAACTGTTTATGTATTTTAAATATAATAACTCCTTAATATGCTTGTATAAATCATAATATATATAACTTTATATTTTCATTTTTAAAATAAATATATATATGTACATAAAATGGGAATAGTACAAATTTGCAAAATCACGGGTACTACAACTTTTATTAATTATCTAAATAACGTATTGATGCCCAGTTTCTTTATATTCCATACGTATTAGTTATATACATATGAGCCTTACAGGTGTAAATTTCAACTGTTCTATACACTTATATAATTCTTTACAATGACAATAAAAAAATATTAAGTAGAATTATAAATATGTATGAAACAATAAAGTGAATATATACTAAATTAATGGTACAGAATATTTTATTTTAGTATTTAATAAAAAAGGTGTTTATATATGTAATTTTTTTTTGCATTTCTTAGTAATAGTTATATATCTATTAATTAAGGATGTAAATATTATGCATACAGGTATTTACATTCATTTCTATATATTTTGAAAAATATTCCAAAGTTATTATAAAATTTTTATATGTAAAATAAGTAATCAACAAAACTAATTAACTTTGTCATGTACTTATATTCGAACAAGCTTATTTTATATCATTATCAATTAATTATAAATACATTATTATTTTTTTTTTTTATCAAAATTTTATACTGACTATTAATAGGTATATAGTAGGTATACATCAAATACTATCATATATGAATACTATTATTGTAAAATATATTTAGTATATTATAATAATTTTGTATTTTTGACATTAAAACGCACTATTTTTATTTCTCATGAATATCCATAAAATCTTTAAAAATATATATAAATGTAAAATTGTATATTAAATTTTTTTATTCTACTATGTGTATATATTATTGTTTACAATTCAGCTGCATTAAAATATATTTACATACTTATTAATTTTTTGAAAATTTTAACTTTTTATTAAATTTTTAGAAAAAACTACATATCTATTTAGGAAATTTGTTTATTCATTTTATACTTATTCAATATTATAAATTATTTATATTAACATCCCTAAAAATTAGCAAAGTACAAAACATTATTTGTAATATGAACTATATAAGGGACATATATATAGGAATTAACTATTTAAGGGAATGGACACATGGTTTTAATATATTGTAGAACATAATTAAAAACAATAACTTATTTTATTAATTATATTAATATTATAACATTGTTCTATTTGTCTCTATTTATAATTAATTTATTATACATAACGTACCAACACCATAATTCCTGGCCCATCCCAAAGCATAAAAAATGCCAAAGCATAAAAAATGCCAAAGCATAAAAAATGCCAAAGCATAAAAAATGCCAAAGCATAAAATAAAACCCATTTGCTTATACTCAAAAAACATACCTCATAATAGTTCAAACTATTTTTTAACTCACTTTACCCCATATTATGTAAGAAAAAATTGATGTACATTGCAACCAAAGAATGATATATACCTTTTAAGAAATCAAAATTGTGAAAATGCAAATTAAATGATTTAACAAATTATATATTATTATTGTAAAGAATTTTTTACCATTTTAAGTATTTATAAATTTGAAAAAATTTGATAAATTTAAATATGATATAATAATAAAATGCTTAGCATATTTCATTTTTTAAGTGAACGATTTTGATTATATTTTTTTCTTAGCCCTATATTAATGAAAAATAGAAAAAGAAAAAAGCATAAAAAAGTAAAAGAAAAAAGCATAAAATAGAATAATAAGCAACAACCAATAATTATGACAGAATAATCCATTTTATAAAATAAGAACAAATCTACTAGCTATACTAACCAATACTATATATTGAAAAATAACAAAAAAAAAATAATAATTTTTGCTATAAAAATTGAATATAAAATTGAATATAAATTTGAAAAAATCTATTTTTTGATTTAAATTTTAATTAAAAAAAAAGATAATAAATAATTAATATATTTATATATTGCAATCATAGATTTATATTTTGTGTCAATACAACAATAACAACCGGCTATATAAATATGTATATTTTATTATATACTTAAATGCATGTCATTTTTTTCTTAGCCTTTTTTTTAGCACCACCCTTTTTTGAATAAACTATAAAAGAAAAAAAAAATAAAAATAGCTATACAAAAAATATTATGACAAACCAAACAAATATATAACAACACACGATTTATAATAATAACAACATTAAAATAGGTTTTTGTAAACTTTTATAGGTTTTTTTTCAACGGTAATTATTTTTTTATGTATAATTTTTAGGTCATATATAACTTATATATTTATATTGAATATTATATTTTCAAAAAAAAAAAAAAATATACATATATACATGATTGATTATGATTTTTTTTATACTTATATATGATATTTTTTTGTCATTTTTTATGTTAGCTATATTCTTATATACCTCAAATATATATGCTTGTTTTTTATATGTTGTCAAGTACCACTTTAAATACACAAATAAACAGACATATATAAATGCAATACATATGCTATATTAGTACTCGTGTTTTTATCACCCGCTTTCTATATATATTATTATATAAATTATTTTTACATTTTTATATTTGTAGTATACATAATAAACAAGTTAATATTTGTACATATTTGAATTTTTCTTTTCAAAATTTGCATCATTACAATTTTTTAGATTTAAAGAAGAATATATATTCCGTGATTTAATTTATATTTTTTTCAACTTATTAATGATGAACCATACACATAATATAATTGCATATTAATGCATTTAAAACTATTTTTATTGCCTTAAAGTCAAAAGAAATTGTGTTTTATTCTTCCTATTATAGTTGTACACACACTATATATACATGTCACTATGCGTTTTACAATTTGCTATGAATAAATATTTTATATAAAATGCACTAGTAAAATATATTATATTTTTTCTTTCATTATATTTTATAGAGACAAAAAAATATATATATATAAATTACCATTCCTTTTATAGCACTCATATTGTGCTTGTACATGCTCTATGTTTACATATTTAAATATTTCATAATTATTTCATAATTATTTTATAATTATCTATAGTAGCTCATTCGATATCCCCATTTAACAGTTTATCAGTTTAAATGGTTTGCATATTTGAAAAATCACAACAAGTGTAGTACGTCCTTTTTTATTTTTTACGAGCAAATGCATGCAGTACTATTTATTTGTACATGTACTAGCTATTGCACGTCTTTTTGTTAGTTTCAAATTTATTTATTGTTTTAGTAGTATTTAGTAAGTTTTAGTGTACATAATTATTTAGCATTTTGTGAATTATATTACTTTGTTTGTTTACAACATCAGAGAAAATTTATAATTTTGCCAAACTCAAGTCCTATATGCATTAAATCGAAGGAACACCGTCTCACAATATTTGCCGCATTTAAGGGGAACAAGGTAAAACAAAAAACTTAATAATAGCATGTATGCATATGTATGTAATATGTATATATATGACTCCATTTCTTACTGTTTATGCTTGCAAAAATAAACTCATTCACCAACTTAAAATTGTAGTGTAAAAATGCAACGACATTACTAATAAGCAAAAATAAAAATAAGCA
The DNA here is from genome assembly GCF_900681995.1 of Plasmodium vinckei vinckei. Lineage (NCBI taxonomy): Eukaryota > Apicomplexa > Aconoidasida > Haemosporida > Plasmodiidae > Plasmodium > Plasmodium vinckei. The sequence continues at coordinate 151,409 of NC_051298.1, forward strand.
TACTTTATGATATACATAATATATATATATTAACTTTCTACACCCAATATTCCTATGTTGTGAAAGTATTATAATTAATCTTATGTTTATACATTTTTTTAGTATTTATAAAAATAGAATATGCACAAACATGTATGTCAGTATTTTATATATACATAATATGTACATGAAATTGTGAATAAGTACAATTTTGCATAAATTTTTTAATTATATTTTCATTTTTTTTTAAATAATAATCACCCATCATAGTTAGTTATACACATATAAATAAAATATAAAGTTTATATTTATTTTTATCATTGTTTTATTTTATGCTTTTAAAATATAAATAGTAAATTTATAATAAATCCATGTAAAAAAAAAATATATAATTACGTACATACATAGTAAATATTATGCTTATGAAAAAAATTTTATAGTATTTAATTTTATTTGTTAGGTTTTTATATTTATATGTAAATTATAGAGATTATTTTATGTATCATAATTAAAAGAGCTATAAACTTTTATAGTAATAATTTAAATTAAAAAAAAAATTGTTTTGATACAATAATAAGAATATCTTTAAATTATTTACATAATAATGTGCATTTTAATGTTTATGTATATCTGATTATCCAATATTTTATATATAAACAAATTAGTGATTAACTATCTAATTAAAAATTTACATAATTATTATGTTTATATATATATATGTACATATGATAATATACCCTATTCGGTCATTTTGTTATTTTTATTTTTTTTAAATTAAATATACATTTTTTTTTTATCAAGTATATATAATATGAAAAATATTTCGATGTAACGTTTTTCTTTTAAAAGTGAAAATCAAAATGCATATTATATATACATAAAAATGTAATATTGAATATATGCTTATGCATATTAAGAATATTATATTATCCCATTGCATGTAATTAGCTGTATATACCTAATTTTAATTTTTTTATATATATATATTATTATTATTTTTTTTATATTTATATATGTGTGTTATAATTCCATACTTAGGACAATTTTTATATGTATGCCATTAAAAAATATGTAATTATTGCATTAAATTGGTACAATTTTTGGATTGTATATTCTTGTATTTATTTATTTATGTATGTGTGTGTATCGTCTATTCCTATATACAAATCCATCCTTACTTAAATGTTCATGTTTTATTTAAATGTTCACGTTTTATTTAAATGTTCACGTTTTATTTAAATGTTCATGTTTTATTTAAATGTTCACGTTTTATTTAAATGCTTATATGAATAAGCTCATTATTAAAGTATTTTATACAAAATTAAATATATTTTTAAAATTTTATGCATATTTTTACAAACATATTGAACATATTTATGCTTATTTCTATTCCTTTGAAAATCGATACACTAATATGTACTCCTCCATAAGTACATATACGTGCATCAGTCTGTTTACTTCCTATTCGATTCATAATATATAATAAATTTGTAATTTTCTTACGTCTTTTTCATTTTGATACATATATATATATTTTATTTTTCACCTAATTGCACATGTATATATAGGGAAAATGAATATATCCAATATGTCGGAGCAATCTGAACAAGGCAGTCTAAATAATAGTAACATAAGCGCTTCGGATAATAGAAACAATTTATTTATAATTAATGATGATGGAAGTTTTATCGATGATAATAATATAATAGAAGATGAATGTATTACTCCAAAAGATGACGATGAAAATGTTAATTCAAGAAAAAAAAAAAATGATATTTTAAATATAAATGAAAATAAAAATGGAAGAAATGGTAGACATGGTCCACGCTATGATCCAAATGCTACTACCAGAAATGCAATTCAAAACAATCTTTCTAATAGATCTAATTTTAATGATGCCATAAATAATAATTTAAATGATTCGGCTAGCAACAATAGTAATACTAACGATAATTCAAACTACAATAATTCACAAAATAATATATGTGCTTCAAACAATATAAATATTATATCGGACCAAATAAATGGTTCCGCAATATGCAATATGAATTTAGCACACACTCCAATTCAAGACCATAATGAATATAATATAGTTAGAGAAAATATCCCTAATAATATGGCACAACCTATTCCTACAAATAATTTTGATTTCAATAAATTTACACAAGCTCAAAATCATTACATAGAAAATACAACTCAAGGGGGACATCAAAATAGTAGTGCAAACAGAAATAACACAAGTAGTAATACAAATGGAAATCAAAATACAAACAGAAATAGAGACACAAATAATAATAACAACCGAAGTAATCGTGATAGTAATGGTAGTAGTAATAGTGGTGAAAATAATGACGATGAAAATAATAACCATAATGAAAATAATTATAGTGATGATATAGAAAATGAAGCAGATGCAGAAGCAGATGCATCTAATGTATTAATTAATAATAATACATCTGGTATTAACATTGTAGATAATCTAACACAACATTTACAAAAAGAATTAACATGTCCTATATGTTTAGATTATTTTTATCTACCAGTAACAATGAATTGTGGACATACATTTTGTAGATATTGTATTGGTCATAATAAATTAAATGGAAAAAATTGTCCATTATGTAGACAACCATTAGGTCATTCATCTTGTATAAATACTATATTATCTAATCTAGTCCGTATATATAATTTGAGAAGAAAATCATTAAAAATATATAAATCTGTTGAAGTAGTAAATACAGTAGATGAAATATGGTGGAATGAAAATTTTATAAAATCTCAAGTTAGTGTTTCATTATTTTTAAGAATATTTTTACATGATATGATATCACCTCCGATATTCTTTGATGATCTATCATCATGTATAATAGATTTTTTTACTGTTAATAATTTATGGTCAAAAGCAAAATATGTATTTAATATTAATGATTGTAAAGCTTTTAGTGAACTAGTTGGATATGACAAAGATAATAAAGAATTAACTAATGAAAGACTTCATGCTTGGGTTGAAAGATATATTACACAAAATCCATCTATGTGTATGAGGAAAGATGAAAAAATTATTTTAAAATTATATCAAGATAGAACCCATAGAATTGATAGTCATATATTTGATTCTTCAGTTTTACCAAATAGATTACCATGGGATGGTGGTAGACATGCTAAAAGTTTAATACATATGCCACATTCATCTGTTTCATTATCACATCTATTATTTGTCAAAGCAGATAATAATAATATTGGTGTCGTAGATTGTGGATCAACCATTGGAACCATGGTTAAAGTGAATAACTATCATGTACTTAAAGAAGGGGATATAATACATATAGGAGATAGATTAGAAGTCACTGTTTCTATTGATAAAAATACTGCCGGTATGCCATATAAAGGATATGTATGGAATAAAAATTCAAATAAAGTTCTAGATAGACATGAACTTAATGAATTAATTAAATCGGAATCATCTACACAGGCAGATGCAGGAGTTACCGGTTCTGCTAGCGGAAAAACTATAGACACATCTAACAATAACAATAGCAACAATAATCAAGCAAATTTAAATAATAATTCTGATATGAACATTTCAGATGATAATAATACATTACTTAACTTTTGTGAAAATATTGAATCAAACTTATTAATCAAATTTGATTTTGGTACAGTAAAAGAAGAAATAACTTTAAAAACCGAATATATAGATCCTAAAGGTGTCGTATTAGGTCGTGGGCCATATGCACAATCTAGTTATAAAAAAATATCTGTTACAAATTCTAATGGATATGTATCTAGAGAACATTGTTTAATTTATTATGATGGATCTAAACCTCCTGGTGAAAGATGGCTTTTAAGAGATACTAGTACGTTGGGAACTTTCTTAAAAATCAAACCATTTTCAGAACCCGTACCATTACCAATAGGTTCTATATTTAAAGCAGGTCAATGTAAAATAGAAGTATGCTCCCATGATACTGTACAATTTGCACAATATCCTGAAAGATCCATATCATTACATAATACAAATAATCCATCAAATGCAGATAATTTTAGTAATAATAATAATCCTCTTGGTGATAATCGAAATGCTGATAACGACCATAATAATGCAAGAAACAATAGTTCAGGCAACAGTGGCAATAATAGTAATGGAACCAACTCACGTAATTATAGAAATAATCAATATTATAGTCAAATAGATTCAGGTGCAAACACATCTGCAAATAATAATTCAGAACATTCTGAGCATTTAGAAAATTCTGAAACTAGTGCAAACAGTGAAACAAGTACACATAGTAACAATGAAAGTAATCCTAATAATCAAAGAGGAGGATGTTATAATTTCAATTTCCATATTGGACCAAATAATAATGAAATATCTAGACCTATACATGATAATGCATATTATGGTAGTGATAATCACTACAATATAAATAGTGACGTTATTCAAAGTTTTATACAAAATAATGCTCAACTTGCAAATCATGAAAACAATTTTATTTCACGAAATATTATGAATACTCCTCCCACCGAATCTCAACATACTAATAGAGATACTTATTTTTATAATTATTTAAGACACCATGATAGAAATATTGCAAATATTGCCAATGCAAATGATGCTAACCCTATAAACAATATCAACAACATGAGTAATACTAATCCATATTGGACACGCTACAATCGTGGGGACATACGAAATTGTGCTCCATATACTATTAATCAACGTGAATATCGAGAAAACAATAATAATTATTATGGACATGTTAATGAAATAAAGGATGAAAATGCTGGAGAAGAATTATATCATGAATCAGAGATGAGTAGACAAAACCTAAGTGTTGCGAACTTTTCACGAAGCCAAAGTGGGGGCGACAACTGGGACTTTAGGTACTAACCTGTCACGTGCATATGCAATCATAATGTGTTAGTACAAAATTTATGACTATCACCTACTTTCCAACTAGCGCTATCTCATCTATACATGCGCATGAAAATTTTTAATTTGTAGGTACCAATACATGCATTTTTAAGGCACCACAGGAAAGCTAGCCATATTTAGCAGAAAAATAATACTAAATTTTGTACCTATTAAGTAGAGAAAATACTTTTCAAAGAGGTTGTAAAAACTTAATTGAAGTTAAACGTTTTCTTACTATGCAAGCATTGTTTCAAAAATTATTATCCTAGATTAGTTGTGTTAAGTTGTTTTGAATTTCAAACAATTATATATCACGATTCTGTATTTTGATTTCCTATAATGAAGGAAAATGGAAAGTGTATTTAAATTTGTTTTAATTATATTATCATTCAATGATGTAGTAAGTTATAAAAAAAACATATGCATATATTATTCGGTCTTTTGAGTCATAAAAGTCATTTTTAGGCACACATTAATTTTATTAGCAAGCAAGCAAACTTACAAAAATGATAAAACTTTCAATTGATGAAGTAAAGCAATCATGTTTTTCTGATTAGAAAGTTCGATTTACAGTAAGTACGCATTATGCTATTTTTTGTGTATATTTACGAAGTTATCAAAGTTTAAAAAAAAAAAAAAAAATATTCGCAAAAAGCTTATTTGTGCTATATGTATAAATAAACTTGACGGCATATATGCCATTTTTTTCATAAATAATTGTTCCTTGCTTAGATAAGCGTGCATGTGCATGTTTTCGACCCGAGGTATGTATAATATATATATGTATATACATATATATATACATGTATTATGCCACCGTTGTCCTTTTTTTTCAACTTCACATGGTTGAAAAAAAAAAAACTACAAGAACTGTTGATTATTTTTGTATATTAGTATAATTTTTTATATATATGTATGCTTATTATTATATGTGTTATTCTATGTTAGTCTCAGTGTTGATGCGCTCAGCCCATATAAATTAATTTTCCTTTTTTTTTTTTTTTTATAAATTTTTTATTATAATGCATAAATATAGTAGAACTTTTTAATGTCCTTTGCTTAGATGGTATTATCTAAGCAAATTTTATCAATTCTATAAAAATTATTATATTAAGTTAATACTTAAAAGTGTACGATAGAAAAAAAAGTAATACGAGACAATGATAAATATGCATAACTTGTACATATGTATCTGTATGTGCATGCTAAAAAATGTAGATACTTATTTCAGACAAAAATAACGATATGCCATGGTTAAAGCAAATAAAACCTCACCATATTTTTATTACTATATAACATATATTTGTTATTTGCATTCTTTTCGAAAAATATATGTGAATCACTTTTAATTTTTATAGTTAGATAAGTTAATTCTTCTTTTTTTACTAACATGCTCATCGCCTTCAATATTAGAAACTGTGATTTTCTTGACTTCGGCATTGTTAAGTACGGCTTTATCAAACTCAGACTAAAAAAATTAAAAATAAAAATATGTACACCAACCATCAAGTCATTGACAAAGTAAATGTAATATATAAACTTGTATACATTTTTTGCAATTTCTAGCTAAGTAATCAGTAAATATAAATATCTATACATATCTATGCGTATCTATGCGTATATATATATGGTGACTTACCTTTGTAGTAATTACTAATTCCTTGGCAATTGTTTGACTTCCTTGCTCTGTTCCTTCTTCTCCTTCTTCTTCTATTTGTCGTTTCAAATCATTAATTTGAATTTGAACATCATCATAAGTATCTCTGATTATTTTTTCGTTAGTATTTTTTGGCAATGGGGTTGTTTTTTGTCTAACGTCTAATAAAATTTTCTTGACCTTTTCAAAATAATCGACTGCCTCTTTTCTTTTTCCACAAAACATGTAACTTTGCGAAAGAGATATTAATGGGGCTATAAGATTTTCATCACCCAATTTGTGCTCCTCTCTTAAGTTCACACATTTTTCGTATTCCTAAGGTAGTTAATTTTTTATCATATATGTATTACATTATTTTTATCGTATATTATTGCATTATTTTATATTGTGTTTTTATTTTTTCCTTATTGTACCTTTAAGGCTTCTTCGAAAAAGTGGTTCAACAAACTTATATCACCCAATCTGATAAACACGTACGAGTAGTTTAGTAAATCCTTTTGTGATAATTCCTTTTTCTGTTCTAATAGCATTTCATAGCATTTTCTTGAAAATTCAAACATTTCAAAGGCCAACTGATATAAAGTGAAAAAAAAAATTAGTTTAATGTAAGTTACACACCTTTTAATATAAAAAAAATTATATAAATAAAAAAGAATTGTAATGTGTCGAAATATATACCTGTTCGTCTGTGACTTCCTCTTTGCTAGTACCATCTTCTTCTTCGGTGACTTCAACGCTTTTTTCTGAACAAAAAAAAAAAAAAAAAATATATAGTTAGCTAGCTAGCTAAAATATATAAAAAATATTTCAAAGTAATAAAATGAATGATTTTTCCATCACAAAATAATGTCTTCAACAAACTGGGCACATATTTACTCTCTATTAATATAACGTACTTTTTTTTAAAAATTCGAATAAGTCGTTTTTTTCTTCTTCTTTAGTTAGCAATGCATCAGCAAAGCATAAATAATATTCCCTTAAATCAGGATGAAGACTGTCTTCTACATTTAATTCTTTTACCCTAAAGTAAACATAGATTATGCATTTTGTTTAATATCCATACATTTCTACATAGGTACTACAATTCAACTGTATATATAAATAAGTAAATATAATTTTATTTGAAAATAATTTACTTTTTTTCAACAGCCATAGAAAATCTTTCGGCAGCTACATCATAATTTTTGTTTTCCTTAAATTCGAGATTTCCCATATCAAATAATTCTTGAGCTGTTTTTTTCTCAAGAAGTTCTGTCATTCAAAAAATGGAGAAAAAAAAAGTGTATGCATATTCCATTTATATGTATGTATATATTTCCACACATTTTACTTATTAATTATTTAATTAAATATATTACCTGCTTGTTCATCATATTCAGATTCAGTATTGGAACCTGTTTCGGCTATTATTTCTTCTTCTAAATTTTAAAAAAAATATATATATACACATTTTGATGATAAAATAATGAAGCCTAATTTATTACACACACACATTTATATAATATATAGCATTCTACCTGACTGTTCATATTTTTCATATATATAATTACCTGTCATTTTTTTTAAAGATATAAAGATTAAAATAAAATTTACAAAAAGAGTTTTCTACAGGGGTTAGAGTCTTAAGCTGTATTCAAAAAAGGGTAACATACATATATGTTTTATTTGCATGTGTACAATCCTATGCAAAGCGTACATGCAAACACATATGTATTATATAAGCGTGTACACAATTTATATGCATGTACATATTTTTTTATATTAAGCATTATTTTAGAAAGCATATATATACATAATATATATCAAGCGTGTATAAAGGTAATTATGTAAATACATGACACAAATGTATAATATCTTTTCACTGCTTTTGACATTTTACATAGTATTTTTTTACTTATTAAGTAATGAACACACAAAATAATATGATAAACTTATTACGATTTTGTATATTACACTTTTTTACTAAGATTTATAGTTCCAAAAGTGTATGCATAAATTTTTTCTTGGAAAGTTTATATATTTATTTAGTTAGCTAATAAATTATATAGATATGAAAAATAAGCACATATATACATTAAGAATACATGTAAGTACTATAGTAGTGAATGCTTTTTTCATATAATGGAATAACACAATAAATATATATAATGTTTCTTATTTATTTTTTTTTTGTATTACTTGGATAAGGCTAAGTTTTTTTGATTTATGTTTCACGTAATTGGATAGATCCTAGGTTCGTTAAAAATTAAGTCCATAAAAAATTAATGTATTTTTAGGGTTTTTTAAGCTCATATATTTTTAGAATCGCGTAAAAAGTTATATATATATTAATGTGTGTGTTTTTTATTTTTTGCAATTTCATATAATTACTTAATAGCTTATTATATGTACATTTCCCAACATCGAAAGAAAATATAATACATTGCTTATTATGCATTTATATTGGAGAGGAGAAAAAAACGTGCACAAACCAATGAAGTGTACTAGTTAAACCTTCTCAAAAATAATATGCATTATATATACTATATATGTTGTTTAATTTTTTTTTAATATATAAAAAATTCAATGTTTATATTACTAATATAAATTGCTATTTAAATAGGATATGTGTGTATTATTGAAAAAATAAATATTACGTACACGCACACGTATTTATAATCTCTCTATAGCGCGAAAAAGAGATTACTATAGATATATAAATTAAATAAAAATATAGAGCCTTTGCTAAAAGTATATGGACACACACTGCGTATTTATAATTACACCAATGATATATATTTATATTAAATATGTAGATAATATATAAGCGCACATAAGTAATATATTTTATTTTTAAAAGGTCTCCGTTTTTTTAATACTATAATAATATATTGCGCAATTTTATTTTTTATTTAAAAAAAAATAAATATATTAATTTTTTAACGTCGTACTTTTATTTTTCCATAACATAGGAAATTTCATATTTCTAGCAAGCCAAAATTTAATTTAAAAAAAAAAAATTAAGGGCTTATTAAAATTTCCTAACTTTGGCTATTTTAAGGGGATTGCGTGTTTAAGACATGGGAAAAAACTACAATAACTCAATGCGCACAAATAATTCAAAATATTAATAAAAATAATTAAATCTCGTGAGGGCTTTGTGCATTTTGAAAAAAATAACATTTTTAAATGTCATAATTATATGTACTTTATTGTGTAAATGCATATGCCATATTAGCATGATAGGATATGTATAATAGGAATACCTACAAATTTTCACCATTTATCATTATTAAAATTTCATAAATTAACACGTTTCATCGCATATTTTGAATTCTATATATTGAGAACAGGGGCACTTATGAAGAATGCCACATTTTATTTAATTATTGTTGAATTAATTTGAATGTGTTTACACACATTATTACTAATATAACAATTTCTAGGTATGAACTTGTAGAATGAGAATCGAAAAAAAACTATTAAGTTTAGGCTACTTTGCCTATGCGCATATAGGCAAGCCATCTTTAACCCCCAAACTATTCTTTGAGAATACTTTTATAAATAGGAGAAATATATATAATATGAAAATGGCAAACGACTATAAATATTATATTGTTGATAAAAAGGATTTGTGTGCAAATGTAATTATTATACCTATGTATAATGATAATTATTCTTATATTTTTTACAATGATAAAGATGAAGGTATTGTTGTCGATCCAAGTGATTATAACAACGTTATTAACATTTCCGAAAAAGAAAATATAAAAATAAAAAATGTATTATGCACACATAAACATTCTGATCATAATAGTGGAAATTTTTATTTTTACAATAAAAATATAAATGTTTATGGTATTAAAGAACGTAATAATAAATATATAAATAAAAATATTGAGGGTATTCAAGAATTTGAAATAAATAATTTTAAAATTAAAACGTATTTATCAAATTTCCATTGCAAAAATCATGTATCATATATAGTTGAAAATTCTGAACATGCATTAAAAAATGACGAAAAAAAAAACTTATTTTTTACTGGCGATTTTTTATTTATAGCTGGAATGGGTAAAAATTTTGAAGCTAATAATATAGATATGTATAATTCTATTCATAATATTAAAAAAAAAATCGATATAAATAATACTTATATATTTTGTGGACATGAATATACATTAAGTAATATTAAATTCGCTTTAACTGTTGATCCAAATAATGATAAATTAAATGAATTTTATCAACAAGTTTTAAAAAATGAAAATCGTCTACCAACAGTACCAACTTTATTAAGTCATGAATATTCATACAATCCCTTTTTGAGATATGATAATGAAAATATTAAAAAGGTTATTGATTTATATGCAAAAAAAAATAACTATATAATTGAACGAAACTCAGATTATTTAGTTCTTTTGAGAATAATGAAGGATAACTTTAAAACAGAATAGCTTTTTTCATTAATTAAATGGATGCACCAGGCATATGCAAAGTATGAAGCAACCGAGCGGTTATGCACTCGCAACTTTGTATATATGCACGTTGTAGAATATAAAATAGATATCTTTTATTAACAGAGTAAAACATGATATCCCACTGGATTTAAAGGGGAATTAAAAAAAAAATGGTTGTGTCTTATTTTAACCCTATCTTTTATTATTTTTGAGTTAACAGTGTAAATGTGAAACAAGTTTGAAAATTAAAAATTAAATAATTGTTTTATTTAAATATAATGCATATAGGCAGAAAGGTAATTGCGAATATGCAATTTATAAGCATTTTTTTGCAACACATTTTTTCGTAAAATCTTTTTCAACAAATAAAACCTTTACACAAATTTGTTCAATGCAAAAGGAATGTTTATAAACCTTTATTTTTTGTTAATTTTTTGTTATTTTTGTTAATTTTTATGATAGCATTATTTATTTTTAAAATGTATTATATGTTGTTGCCTTGTTTGGCACATTGTTTGACAATTTTACAACGCTTTTATTTCCGCTAGTTTTAGCATACAATAGAAATATAAATACTATTAAAAAAATATATTACTAAAAAAAATGACAAAAAAGCTACCTCAAAAAGTTAAAAAAAAAAAAAATGAAAATATGAATTTTAACATAAAAAATGTGTTTTTATTTAAATATACAAAGTGTAATGTTTAAAATAATTTCTCTCCTATTTTTAAAATTTGTTTTTTTACATATTTTCACAATTTAACAACTTAATTATTCAATTTATTAATTATTTGACTTATTAACTTTAATTATCCAATTTATTTTTGTAAATAACCAAATAAACAATTTTATAAAATAGTTCTGACTGTTCATAATTTTTGTGGTAAAATTTTTTCCTACATTTTTATTTATATATTATTTTTCATTATAAAATGCAATATAATATATATACTTGTATTTTTGCCAATACTATTGTATATATATTATTTATTATATTATTAATGCATAAATATATTTATAAAAATATACGTATAATTAATTATGCGTACCCCACATGCATATATAATATTATATATAATTTTTATTTATATATAATTTAAATACAAATAAAATATTATATATACAATTTTTAATAAATATACCCATATAAAATATAAAGAAATATTACATATTATTTGTTAAAATTTATTCATTGATAATAATAAATATATGCATACATATTGCAAAGTTTTGGTAAGGAATAAGGAAGCTTTTTCAATATTTAATAAAGGTAAAAATAATATATGCATATATGCGTGTAATATTGTGTTATATATATATATATATATACATAAATATACATTTTTTTAATGTACCAAATATAATTAATTTTTTTTAATTTCCGCCTTTTTATTTAAAAGCATATTATAGTAGGCATACATATATATATATGTAGAACTAAAAATACGAAATTCCATTTTTTTAGGCATAATTTAATATGCATTTTTTTTTTATATAAGGATGATCATTTTTTTCGTAATTTTAATTTAAATAACGAAAAAATAAAATAAAATAAAAGAGGGGGAAAAAAAAAAAATAACATGGAAGTAGCAATAGAAGGGGGATCCTTTGAAAAGCTACAATTTAAAAAATGTGAAGATAACTATATTTTAGATCAACATTTAAGGACTTGTTTTAGTTATTTATTATTATATATTATAAAGGAATATAATTATTTATACAAAATAAAATATAATATTATACAAAATAGTTTGAAAACATGCACCAGTCAATCCAAATATTCCAACTTATATAATCATAAGACATTGCCATATTCTCAGAAATGGGATGATAATATAATTTATGATATTATAAGTAATTCCAATTATTTTTGTAATAACTTCGAATTATTTAATGAGCAAAATTATTTCACTGAAAATATTCATAGCACAAATTATACAAAAATAAAATGTTTATCAAGTTCAACAAATTTAAAAGAACAAAATAAATATGAAGAAATACCATCATATATATTATATGATAGAGCAGTAATAGGAGGGGGCCTAACAGTAAACCATAATTTAAAAAATGAATTTCCCCAAATTTGGGATGGAATCAAACCATTCTTATCACCAAATGAATATCACAATAATAAAAAAAAGGACACAACAATAGTAAGTTTCAATATAAGCAAAGAAAACCAATTACTTACCACAAAAAATTTCGAACATATTCAAAATTCGAAAAGCATTTTCATTGATAATAACAAACAAGCGAACAAAATGGCCACTATTATGCACAATAGCAGCCATAGCTATGTTTGCAAAAATGATCTTGACACATTTGATAAAGCCATATATGAACAGCCTCCGAAAAATTTACAATGGAATCATAATGAAATATTAAACTATAGAATTGTAAAAGATGGAGACTCTGTCTCTGAATATAAAACTTTTAACAATATCGATAATATCAATCGATTTAGTAAAAGTTGTGAATATCGAGACAATAGTAATCGAAATAATGATGGTGGCCAAGATAGCAGTGAGAAAAATGAAAGCGAGGGAGATAAAGAAAAGGAAATAAATAATAATGAGAACTCAAATAATTCTGAACAAAATAATAGTAATAACAATCAAGGTCAAAATAATAATCAAAATTACGGAGGAGGAGGAGGAGAACAAAATGGTGAAAACGGTGAAGATGAAGAAAATAATAATAATAATGGGGAAGATGATAAAGATAAAAATGACGAAGATGAAGAAGGGGAAAATGTTAAGAAAGAAATTAGTGAAAAGGAAAAATATAAATTTTTTTATAAAAAAATAAAAGAAATACAATCGAATATTTTTGTAAAAAGATGTAAAAATGTTGAAAAATACTTTAAAAAAAAAATATTTAATTATATAAATAAGAATAATATAATATGCAACATGAATATAGATACAATATTCATTTATTTAAAAAATGTATATTATTTAATTCTTAATAATAAACAATTAGTATTTTTTTTTATATATAATACTAATGATGTTATGAATGCTATCATTAATACAGAAAAGTGTAACGAAATAAGTTATAGTGAAAAAGATTTTTTTTTATATTTCTTATCAAATGAAAAGGAAATATATAAAAAAATATTTGATGAAATCAATTTAAAATATGATAAAAATGAACTTATATTAAAATTAAAAAAATTAAAAAAAAGATTAAATGATTTAAAACATACAGAAGAAACTAATTTATTTGAAGAAAGTATGAAACAACTTGGGTTGTTTAAAGATGTTTCAAAATGTGTTAATAGTAGTAGTAGTCCTAATTGTCAAAGTAATGTTTCAAATGAAGATATATGTAAACTTTTTAATTATACAAATAAAAGATTTTTAAAAAATTATAAGGCAGTATCTCATAAACTGTCCTTAAAAAATTTGTTACCAAAATTATATAATTGTAAAGATTTAAAAGAAACGAATAATTTAATATGTAACGTTGGAAAGAATGTTAAAAATGTTACAAAAGGTGGTGTTGGATTGGATGGAAAAAAGAAAAAGAAAAATAAAAAAAATAAAGAAGCAAATATGAAAAAAAATAATATGAATAATTCGATGATTAATATGAATCCATATTTCAATAATTTTGCTAAAGGCACAAATATGAATCCCTTTATGAACAATAATATAGGTAATCCACAAATAAATAATTCATTTAATTATTTTAGAGGCTTTCCAAATCCTCAAAATAATGGGTTTCCAAATGATAATAACTTCCCAAGATTTTATAACAATATGCAATATGCACAACATATGCAAAATAATCCCAATTTTAAAGATAACAATTTAAATGATAAAGATGATAATAAAAATAATGAAACAGATGAAAAAGGTGATGAAAATGAAGTAAAGAAAAAAACGATAAGAGGTATAACTTCTTTTACATTATTTGCTAGAGAAAAACGGAAAGAATTGTTAAATCAAAAAGTATTTTTAGGTAGCTCTTTAACTGAACAAACATCTGCTGTTGCTAAAATTTGGAATAGTTTAAGTGATGAAAAAAAGAAAGAATGGGCTGTTAAAGCTTCAAAAATAAATGAAGAAAATTTCTTATTACAAAAAAAAAAGAAAAAAAGAAAATTTACTGCCTTTAGTATATTTGCTAGAGAAAAAAGAAAAGAATATAAAGAAAAAAATATTGATATGGGTTTAACATTAGCTCAACAAAATTCTTATGTATCAAAATTATGGAAACAATTATCTACTGAAGAAAAAAATAGATATAAATATTTGTCAAATACTGTCAATGCAGCTGTAGCAAAAAATAATAAAAATCAAGTAAACTATATTAATGGTCAAAAAGTTAGTGGATTTAAAGGAAGAATTAAAGCTTTAGATAATATGATGAGTCAACATTTTTCAAACAACAACAATCTCATGTATAACGATATGAATAATATGTCAAACTTTAACAATAACAACAATAATAATAACAAAATGATGTTTAATCAAAACCAAGTAATGATGGGAAATGAAGCTAGTTCATATAATATGAATTATATGGCTAATATGCAAAATATTCCTCAAAGTGATAATAATATGAATTATTTTAATTATATGGAAAATATGAATAAAAATATGCCAATGGGTTACATGAACAATGATATGAATATGATGCCTGATAATGGTGATGATAAAGGTAAAAAAAATTCCTTAAAAAAAAATAAGAAAAAAAAAAATGAAAATTTTAATGATCCAAATCAATTAATGAATAATCCTAACTATATGCTAAAAAATCCTAATTCATTTAATCAACAAAATTACAATTCTTTACCATATCATAATGATGGTTTAAATAATACTAACAGTTATTACCCCTTACCTTTTCCTAATGATAATAATAATGAAATTAATAATAACACAATAAATAATAATTCTGAAATGTACAGAAATATTGTTATTAATAACAATACTCAGAATATGATGACAGAAAATAATCAAAATGTTATGTTAAATAATATGTATGATCAAAATCAAATATCTATGAATCCAAATAATATAGTAAATGCAACTACACAAATGAATACCATGAAAAATAATATGGCTATCAATCCTGATGTGCCTATAATAAATAATGCAAAAGGAGAACACAACATGCCGATAAACCAAATAGATAATAACAAATTGATGCAAACGCATCCTAATGTTTACATAAACAACGGGCTTAATAATACTAATGTAAATGAAAATTCGGGAATGCCAAATAAAATAAATTTCCCAGGACATGAACATGGTGATTTTGGATTTAATAAATTTCAAAACGAACCAAATGAAATGTACGAAGGTGATAATGCAAATATTGGTGGACCACCAGGTAGTCAAACTAATATGCTTATGCATAATTATCAAGTAATGAATGGTAACAACCCTCAAAATGGAGCAAACATAGATGATATTTTAAAAAAAAAAATGATGAAAGATGAGAAAAAAAAATTAAAGGAAGAAAAAATGATGTTAAAAGAATATGACAAAAGAAGGAAACAAATGTTAAAAGCAGAAAAATTAATGGAAAAAAATAAAAATAAACCAATGGTTAATGGTGAAAATAATGGAATGCCTATTGATTCAAATTCAGGATATTATGATCCTGCAAATATAATGAATAATAATAATGGCAATATGGCTATGTACATGAATATGAACAATTATGATGTTTCAAACCCATTAATAAATAATCCAATGATTAATAATTATAATTTTTATGGTAACCTCGATAAGCAAAATATAAATGTTGTAAATAATACATCAACTACTATAAGCCCTAGAAACAATACTAATAATACAACTAACAGTGGTGTTATTTCTGCCCCTACTGATGAAGTAAATAATGATGAATTTTCAAATTATACTTATGCTAATAAATTTATGACTGATTCAAGTGGAGTAGTCAGAAATAATAATTCTATACCCAATGATAGTAATATACAAATTTCTGATGATATTAAAAAATATGACCATGTAATAAATAATGGTATTCATGATAATACAAAATTAGGGAATCATATCACTGATCATCAACATATACCAAATGAACAAATCCAAAAAGCGGGAATTAATTCGTCTGTAATTAATCCTAACATGCCTGATAATCTAAACCATTCAACTTATTTAAATTCAAATAAAGATTATTTTAACAATACTAGCTATTTTAATAATGTAATGCCAAATGATCAAGTAATGTACCAACACACAAATGGGTCACCAAATGTTGTAAACAATGGAGTACCAATTAAATATTTAATGGAAAATGGAGGGAATCCAAATAAAATATATGGATATAACAACAACAATTATCTTAATAATATGAATCAAAATGAAAGAACACCAAATGGAATATCAGGTGGATCACCTAATAATGCTGGTGTTATTATAAAAAATGATGACTATTTTAATACTATGGCAAGAGAAAAAGATAATAATAATGATATAAAAGTTGATCAAAATTTTAATAATACTAATTATTATCAACCAAATTCTACAAATACATATATAAATCCAAATACTAACAGAAATGGAAATAATGTAATAGTAGGTTCTGTTAATATGAATAATAATAATAATAAAATGGCTCATGGCCCATCTTCTTTTTCAAATGATCATGTAAAAAATCATAATAAAATAAATAATTCTATTTCATATGAAGTAGATGATCCAAATCAAGGTTATGCCAATATGAATAATCCTCCTGTACATTTACATGCATCTAAACAACATAACCAATCACAATATATAAATTTAAATGAAACAATAAACAATGATATTAATATGGGAATGAATATGGAATATAACAATAGAATGAATTATATAAACATAAATAATGACAATAATAATAATAATAAAAATAACAACCCAGCATATTTTTATCCCCATAATAGAAATACCAATATTCCTAATGGAGAGAATATGATGTATTTCCCTGAACATGTTGTTCCAGAAAATAAAATGCCAGGAAACCTTGTCTATTTTGACACGGTAAAATGATTATTACCTTTGTATCACCTCCTCTTTCCTAACCCTTACCGCTTTTTATTTCATCCTATTTGCCATTTCCTTTCTTTTAGGATATGAATAGAGTACCTGGAGCAATGGAGGATATTGAAATTAGTGGCCATAAAGGGAAACAATTTTTTAATAACGCATCTCATTTTTTAGAGTTAGTTGATAAAAAAAGAATAAAACGGAAAAAAAAAAAATCATCTGTGAATAATGTAAATGGTATAAATAAAGTTTTAAATAGTTTCCTTTTGCATATGCATGTCAAAAGGTTTTTTTTATTTTTCTAATTCTAGATATTAATAATTTACATTTATTTATAAAATGCACATTTTTGTTTCTAGGAGACAATGATACAATATGGGATTTAGTTTTGAAAAATAAATCAAAAAGAGAACGTCGAAAAAATAAAAAATCAAATGAACTTACAATAGATAATACATTAGAAGATATAATTAATTCAGATCAAAACCCCAATGATGATTTAAATTTACTCTGTCTAAATAATAATGGATATTATTTAAACACTGATCAGGATAAACAAATGGAAGAAAACAATGACATAAATGGATTGACTAATAAAGAAAGGGATGATGAAGATGCTGATAAAGGAAATAATGAAAATGAAGATGATATCCTTAGTTTATTAAACATATGTATGCCAAATTATTCTACAAAATTAAATATAAATGAACGCGGTGAAGTTACTTATGATGATAAGCGTACATATAATTCTAATACAATAATGAATGATAATGATAATGATTTTAATTTTTTGATGAAAACGAAAAATAAAGTTAATGAAAATTTAAATAAATGCCAAATTGAGAAATATAATAATGCATATAAAAAAGCTAAATTATGTAAATGGTCAGAACAACAAACTAATAAATTTTATGAAGTTATTGAAATGTTTGGTGTTGATTTAATGATGGTTAGGGCATTATTACCATCTTTTACAGATAAACAAATTCGAGATAAATATAAAAAAGAAAAAAAAAATAATCCCTATAGAATAGATCAAGCATTAAAAAAAAATAAAGAAATCGATTTGGAAGCATATGAAAATGAACATGGAAAAATTGATCATTCGACACATCATAATTATTATGACTCAGCTAGCGATTTAGGTAATTTTATGAAAAAAAAAAAAAAATAATATGTACGTTCATAATATATTCCCAATTTTAACACACATTTTTAATTAATTGTAAAATTTAAATTCCTCTTTTTACAGATAACTCTTCTCCGAAAAAAAATAATAAAGACGTGGATGATTCAGAAATCAACATCTTAAGCATTTTTGATAACAAAGATGATGATTACAATAATAATGCCAAAGATCAAGGAGAAGATAAGGGCATCACAGATTTTAATATACTGACTTTATTTTAAAATGTACACATATATGCCTTTATTGTCTATATTCAAAATGAAACAATGATTATCCGCCCACATTTATTTATTTATGTATTATGCTTATGTATGTAAATATGCATATTCTCATCTATACACACTCCCCCCCTTTATTTTGTATATATGCTTTAATTAATCAAATATTTAGCCTCATTTTTTTCATTTTTTTTATTTTATTTTTTTTTTTTAAATTACTTAACTTGTTATAAAAAATAATAAATGATTGATAAAAATATCAAAAATAGTTTCCTACAACCGCAATAAAGTGGTAATTATAAAAACAATAAAAAAGTTATTATACATTTTTCAATGTATAATGATAATAAGTGTTAACATAATAATACTGGCATACAAAATAATATCGGGTTTTTTATTTAAAAAAAGAAAAATATAAAAAAGAAAACATAAGATATAAAATTATTTTTTTGTCTTAAATTTTTGATCGAATATTTCAAAAAATTTAAAACACATACATAAAATCATAATATATATTCAGTAACTCCACTCGAATTAGTTAGGCATTTTAAATGTATGCCCATAACTCAAGTTTTACATATCAAAATTAATCAATCTAAAAATATCTTTCAATTTTCTTTTATAATCTAAATGGCTGTGTATAATCCCACTTGCATCGTAATTTTCAATACCAGGATCATTGATAGGCATTAAACCTGCGACATTTAGTTTCCATTCCATATATCTATATAAAAATCCCAATAACCAATCATTTTTTGAATATACATTAACTACTCGATTTGTTACAGTCATACGAATTTGGCTCCATATTCTTGTACTAGTTGTTGCAGGTAGCCCTATAAAAATAGCATTACTTACAATGTTGTATAATTTTTTAGCATATAAATATTTTAAACAATAAAATATAACTCGAGCTCCAACGGAATATCCAATTAATATAACTGGTCGTTGTCCAACCGTGTTTCTATCACTAAGTGCCTCTGCTAATATTCGCCCAGCTTGTTGTGCTCTTTCTCTTATTACTAAATAAACATTATCTAAATTAGATGCATATTTTATTAAAGCTAATGGCCATGCTAAAGCAGCACTCAAAGTACTAGCTATTGTATACTGTAACCATATTTTACTAGCTGTTATTGCAAATTCTTGTGATAACATTGTTTCAATTAATGATCCTAATGTTTTTAATAAATGGTTTTCCCATTTCAATGCATATAAATCACAATAGGGACTTGGAAATGCATTTATCCAAGGTAATGTAATATCATCATCTGTTTGAATTTCACCACTGACACATACAGCTACACTTAAAGATTTAGATATATTTCCATTTAACATAAGAAACTCAAATATTTTTATATTTGCTATTCTTCTACTATATTTATACCCAGTTAAACCTGCACCGCCTGCACCAAATAGTGAAACAATAAAAGCTAATCCACCTGCAGTTGATAAAAATGTCGTAACTCCACTTCCTCCTGCACCGAGTGCAATTAGACCCGCTACAATACCAGGAGCAGCTAAACCCGCTGTAAAAGCCACTAATGCACCACCTCCTAATGCTGCTGCTGCTATTTTTATTCTTCGAATATGTTTATTTTTTGTAGATTCATTTGTAGATGGTTGTAATGCATTTATTAAATCAGAAGCTAAATTTTCTTCAATCCTTAAAATTAATAATTCATTAATTTTTAAACATTTTGCAAACCTATGGAAATATAATTGTATTCTTGCATTATGATTTCCAGTCATAATATATGTTGTAATTAAATCTCGTAAAATAACAGATTTGGCTTCAGGCCCTTTTGTTGGAACCCCATAATTAGATTGATGGTTTGTATCATTTTCATATAAATCTCCTATTGTTTCTACACTACTATTAGATTGTTTTGTATTTAATTTTGGAATGTTTAATACATTACTATCTTCTCTTTCTTTTATTCCTATAATATCATCATTATCTATTATATTACTATTATATATTTCTTGTTTTATATTACTGCTTATATCGTCTTTATCTATTATATTTTCATTTATACTTGTTATCTCTTCATTTTGATCCCATAAAAAATCGTCTCTTTCTTGATCACCAAAACAAATATCATCATCACTCTTATTCAAATTGTTTTCATCGGTTATGTTTTTATATTCCGACCCTTTGCTAGTTGCTCGCTTATATCCGAAGCTCTTACTATCTGCTCGATTATATTCTGACCCTTTACTGGTTGCTCGATTATAGTTCTCCACAATGCCGCTTCCTTTCACAGAATCAGGTATGCTTGCCGAGTTGCATCTGCTTGTGGGTGGTTTTATTTCTTTGGAATGTTTAGATTCTTTACTTGAAGAATAAAGCCTTGGTATTTCAACTTGGCTAGTCATGTTTTTCTTGTGATTTTCCACCATATAGTTATTAAATGAACTATCTGATTTTTCGTTATCATCATCAAAAGTGTTTTTACTATTCAAATCAAAACTAAGTTCATCTGTATCTTCATTAGTCTGATTTACTTTATCATAATAATTATTTTTTTGGTGTTTAATATTATTCATAGGTTCAGTATATTTATTACTAGAATTATATTCTTTGGCAATATAATCATCAACATTTTTATGGTTATTTGTGTTATCATTTTTTTCATTAGTATTTGTTGGTAGTGAAAAATAGTCATTAATTTCTTCACCACTATAAGATTCATCTATTTCTCTTTTTATAAAACTTCCAACTAAATAATCAGAATCGTTATTATAATATTTACAAAACATATTATCTGTATTACTATCATTACTACAATAATCACTATTACAATCACTATGTGTTCGATTTTCAAACATATGGCTTCCATAAAAATTTCGTATATCTTCATTCCCATCCATTATATTATTATATTGCTTCGAAGGAATAGAAGAATTTACTACTAAATCATCATTTTGCCAAAAGTCCATTTCATTAGTTAGTTCATCGACTACATTTTTAAATCTACGATTTATATCAGGTTGTAATTCTTTTATTTCTTTTAATAAATTATCAACGAATGGTTTTTCATATAGTTGATATATTTTTTTATTTCCTGTAACTTCCATTATTATTTCTCGTTGCTCAAAAGGTTTTATAATACATTGATAAGCTAATGGATCTACTTGAAGTAAATTAGACATTTGTTTTAAAAATTTTATAGATAATTGTTCTATATCTTTTTGTATGTCTTGATCATCAAATGAATCAATATGTTTTATTATTATACATGCAAATAATGCTAATATATTTTCTCTTATACTAATTGGTATAGTTGCAAATTTATCATTGCTTATTGGTATATATTGTAATCTTAATGCCTCTAAATTGGCATGGGCTCTTTTCTTTCGTAGCTTACGTTCTTTTTCTTTTATATATTTAATTGTTTCTCTTTCAAACATATTCGAATATGAATTAATATCAAATATTGTATCTATATTTTTTTTATTAAAAATTGTATTTATAATTTTATTTTGGGGTGCAGGATAAGAATCCGAAGGGGTTTCTGAATCGTATACCTCTATCATCTTATTCTTTTCCATATTTTCACCACGCTCACTATTTCGTAAATTTTCAACACGCTCTGCACTTTGTACATTTTCTATATAGCCTTTGTTTGCATTTTCTTCGACTTTTGGTTCTTCCCTTTTAGGGAAATCATTTTTTATAGTCTGGCTTTTACGTGCTTCATTATGTTCATTTATTTTTTTATTTTTTAACTTGTCTTTATTTAGAGATTTATTTTTTTTTTCATTATTTTTATTATTAGCATTTTTAGAGTTATATAAGCTTTTTAAAAATGCTTCTTCAATTTCTGCATTTTTTGTAGGACTTATATTAGTCATATATATTTTTCCTTCTTCTATTTTTTTTTTAATATCATTGTCAATTCCTTTAACAATATTACTCGATTCATAGCGGACATGTGTCGTTCTTGAATTTAAAGAGATTTCCTGTTCCCTTACATAATCGTCATCGCTGATATCACCAGTGTTATATCTACCTTTCAACATTAGCCCGAACGTAAAGTTTGAAATATACTTGTTATGAGCTCATGTATGATATAAATTATGTATTGGAATTCCCAATTTTATTTAACAAAATATTATGTACGTTTATGTAAATATATATATATTATTTACTATATAACACAAACTTATTATTTATTATTCATATGTATTTTTTTTGACAAATGTTTCATATTATATATTATCATAATATTCGTTTTTTTTAATTAATGTATCCCTATCGAGTATATAATTAAAAAAAATATGATTATGTTTAAATTGAAAATATTTTTTTTAATTATAAACTTTAATACTAATCATATATATATCTCAAATAGCACTTGATCTACACATTATTTTTATTTATTATTTTCATATAAAAATGATAAAATATATTAAAATAAATAAATAAATATAAATGAAAATAATTAAACAAATAAACTGATAAAAATAGCCATTATTTTATTACATATATTTTACTTTTTTTTTTTTCATATTCCTATGTAAATATTTTTTTTTTTCGAAAAAAATAAAAAAAAAAATAAAATTTTTTATTCAAGCTAACCATCAAAAAAATTAAAAATAATACGGCATATAAAATGGTGTTATTATATCATTTTATAAATTATTCAATATTATATAATTTTGTGTTTATTTTCCATATAAAATAAATATACTGAGATAAAGAAAAAATGCAACTTTCAAAATATATCAAAATTGGTTGTAATAATTAAAGAAAATAATATAAAAAAAAAATAATTAAATTCACCATTAATTAAAGTCTTTATATATAAACCATTTGCTGATATTATATATATCGAATTAATATGATTATATGAAAAAAATCAACTTGGTAGGTTGAAAAAACATTTTTTTCATATACATATAATAACATTAATTCTCAGATTATAATATATGAAATGGAAATTAACCTGATTTTTTTACATGTTTACCATTTTTAATAATAAAACTTATTTATATTTTGTCTTTATACATAATTTATGTTTTAATTTGTACAATGTATACTGATCACTCTCAACTGTTGTATATGATATATGGGATACATTGTAAAAAATAACATTATTTTATGTAACACATTTTAATTAATGAATATGCATGAAATGCAGTTCTTATACCATACATAATTTTTACAACAAAAAATGGCGAAAAAATATTTTTTTTCAAAATAAATAAAAAAATAATTAAATAAAGTTAAATGAAATAAAGCTAAAATAAATCACTTTAAAAAAGCAAAATGATATGTTCTTAAAAAAAAAAGTTACCACAAATATTGTTTTTATAAACGAATATATATTGGAAAAAAAATAAATATCTGCAAAGCTTTTTGAAATATAGAAATAAAAAAATCCATATACATTCTCCACATAATGTAGCATATCCTTCAAATAATGAATAATATTTTCAAAAAAAATATGTTAACAATCCATCTTTATGCTCTCATAATAATTATTTTTGCTATTATTATTATTATTAAAGTATTGCATAGAAAAAATCTTTATACATATATATATATATATATATATATATATATATATATATATTTATTTATTTATTTATTTATTTATTTATTTATTTTTGTCTCTTTATGGGGATACACAAATGGGAAATTACCACAAAATAAGAAATATCCGCGGTATATTGCTAAAGTTATATCAAAGAAAGATTAAAATAATCTTGGCTTTATTCCTCATAAATATTTATATTTAACAATGTTATGTTTGATATTTATTTACATGGACATATGTGTCTTATCTTTTTATATATTTTACTTTATATGACCCATCTTTAAAATGCTGAATATAAGATATTACTCCATTTTTCCATTTACTAATACCTGTATCTGCTAATAATAATTTATCTTGACAATAACTATTAACCTGTTTATTTTTCTGAACAGTGTGCCCAATAACCATCCTACTAGATTTTAATAATCCCAAAGACTTATATAACGAAGAACATACCTTTGAATCTGAAAATGCATTTTTATTAACATAAGAATAATACCTATTTAATGTGGGCCCATATTCACAAGCAATACATAGTTCTTGATGCTTTTCCATTTTTTGATTTAATAATTCACAATTATTTATGATTTCTTTTTTCCCTTCTTCATTTATAAAATCAATACCATATGTAGAGTAAAAAGGTAACACTCCTGCATGTGAAAATGTAATATTATTCACATTTACAACAAAAGGACTATCAATTAAATAGTTATATATTTCTTCCCCTTTCCTAAACATATCATTCCTATATCTATAATCGTCTATGTTTCCTTGAGGATTTTTGAATTTTAAACATAAATTACTTACTTCATGATTACCTAAAAGTAATATTATTTTACTATTTAAACTTTTTCCACTTTCATTGTAATGCTTAATAAATAATATAATATCTATATCATCATATGTTGGATCTAACACATCGCCAGTTATAACTGTTAATACATTATTTCGAATTACATTATTTTCTAAATCAATTATACTTTCATTTAATAATATTCTTATAAATGCGTCCTTATCACCATGTAAATCTCCAATGCTATAAAAATCATATTCCCATTTTAAATTGGAAAAGCTTGTGCTATGTACATAATTTATTTTCCATAAAATAGCTAGATAGCCAAAAAATAAATATTTTAAGTATGACATGTTCATATTTTTGTCATGTGTGTACAATTTTTTTTTTGTAGCTAGCGAAAATTATTCATCAAAATGAACAAAACAAAATGTGATATATAGAGCATATAAAAAAAGGTAAAATAAGTATAACAAAATAATCTATGATAGTAATAAGAACATGCTCAAAATTTCACTCTCTCTATATATATACATACATATCTGTGATTAGGTTTTCATATACTCATAATTATTATGTAGTTTGTATTATGGTGGAGTTTTATAGAGGGAAAAGTATTTCATCATAATGTTGCATTTTTTATTTCAAGCATGTACATAATATTTATAAAAATATCAAATAATGTAAAAAATAAATATAATTACTAAAATGCAGTGATAGCTTAAACTATTATAAAGCAAGATAATGATAATTACATTTGTATGGATACACAATATAAGAATTTATGAAAAAACACTAAGAGTAATATTATATATAGTGTACGCATGTATGAGGCGTATTTTTTCTCTCGTTTTATTTGCAAGCATAAATAATGCAAATAATTGTTCTTAAATAAAATAAATAATTCTTACAAATAAAAATAAATAATTTCTAGATAAGTCAATTTAAGAGTTCATTTCAAAAAATACTATGAAAACTACCCATAAATAAATATTTTAAAATGTAGATATAAAATAAATGCTTAATAAAATAATTACTTAATAGTAATGACCTGGCTTGAAATAAAGAAGCTATCTATAATTATTCCTCCTTTATGGCAATTCATATATGATGAAAATAAATAAAAAAAATAATGGTATATGTTATACTGAAAAAATGCCATACAATTTTATATTTTCCTATATATAAAGTTTGTTTGTGTGTATATGCATGTTGAAAAACATGTATGGTTATATTTTTTTTATAATATATATTAATGTTTATAAAGGTACTATAAGTAGTTTTTTCGAAAGTTTTTTTTCAAAATATAGATATATATGAAAGAATTAATTAAATGGAAGATATTCATATAGGCATTTGCATATCATATGGTAAACTATGCAAATGAAAAAAAAGTATAAAAACGAAGAAAAAAATCACTTATATAAACAATATATAAATTGTGTATAAATAAATGGATAAAAATGTTTAATGTCATAAAAATTTCATGCACATGTATGTTTGTCTTTTAAACTGATATTAGGTTAACCATTTGTCCTTTATCCATTTTCCCAGATTTAATGTTGCACAAAATTTTTGTTCATATTTTTATCCTTATAATTTTTTTTGTAGTTTTGATTTTTGTTACGATTGTAATTTTTTCCATATTTTCCGTCTCCCTTTTTGTGGTTCCAATTTGACTTGTCATCCTTCATCTGAGTTTTTCTTTCTTGCATGAGCATGAACCTGAAAAGGGTGTAAAAAAATATAAAATTTTAATTAGAAAAAAAAAAAAAAAAAAAAAAGTGAACAGACGAAAAATTAATTCACAATGTGTATTCACATATACATAGGAAAACAAAACTTACTTTGGATTTTTCATGTTCAATGCAAGCTCATTTTGTTCCATAACTTCATTAATATTTTCAGCCAATTTAAGGGCCATGGTTTGTAATGGTGTGGGGTTTACTTTGTTTATGAGTATATATTTACTGCTTTCATTCCAGCAAGCTGGTATTTCATGATTGACCATCATTTTACTTAAAATAGAATGAACAGTATTTTGGGGTAAATCAAACATAACACATAATTGATCAATTGAAAAAGAGTCATAAACTGAAATATAACGGAAGATATATGTACGCATAGCTTCTTGTTTAATTTTTTCTTTAAGTATATCTTGTACTTTTTCTTTATCTGTAAATTTTGGCCATATAGATAAACTGAAAATTTTTTCACAACACATTTTCCAGTTTCCTTTTTGTAAATATTTGGTAGCTAAGATAATAATTTCTCTATTATTTTCTGGAGGACTATTAAATATTTGTTTATCATAAATATCTAAGAATCTACGAAATTGTCTTGATATAATATCTTTTTTAGATTCATAAGAATGTTTAGCTAGATTTGGAACTTCTAATAACATAGCACAAATATTATTAACACATTCAATTAATTCTATTGATATATGCATATGAAAAGAAAGTAATCTTCTTTTTTCTGTTCTTTCTTGTTCTATTGTTTTTTCTTGATTTTTTAAAGTAGATATACCTTGAGCAATTAATTCTCTATGTTTATTTTGTGAACATATTTCAACAAGACAACAATGAGCTTCATATATTCTTCCATGCCTAAATGCACATAATCCTAATTGTATTAAATTTCTATTATATAATATTTGTGTTTGAACATCTGAACTTATTGCTAATTCATGTACATTACCAACATTTAATATTTCACGTGCTTCTAAAAATTCATCATATAAACTTTTATTATAAGATAATTGTAATAATGCTCGTAACTTTTGTTGTTTTGTTCCATGTTCAAATACTTCGCATACAAATTTTTCAATAACATCTTTAGGAGATTCATCAACATCTGGTGATTCATTAGTTTCTTCTTTTTTTTGATTATCACCTTCTTTTCCTTCAGCTTGCTTTTCAGCAGATCCTTTTCCCTGTTTTACAAATTCCCAAATTTGTTTAAAAGGTAACTCAGGTTTGTAATATAAATGATCTAATATTCTAGTCGAAATATATATTGCCAAGTCAGGTAAATTCTTTGTATATTTTACATATTTATATCCTTTATATAGTAAAGATATCATATGAACTGTTTTTCCAAGTCTTTTTCGATATTCTTCTGTTTGTACATCTATATATAACAATGCTTTTAATAATTCATCATCTAATTTGGCTAAAAAGGAAATTAATGTTTTACACGATTTTATTATTTTTTCCTTTTCATTAGTTTCATCTGTTGCTTCTACAATTTCTTCAGTTATATTTATTGAAACTAAATAAAAATGATCATTTTGTATTAACAAATCTAAAATAAGTTCTATATACTTAAATGTTTTATTCCATACATTAAATGACATATATGTATAAACACTTGAAACAACATCAAACTCTAAATTTATTAAATGCTCTAATACTTCTATATATGATTGTGTACTTATTGTTTTAGCTATTTCACATAACTTTGATAATATATTTATAT
Organism: Plasmodium vinckei vinckei; assembly: GCF_900681995.1. Taxonomy (NCBI): domain Eukaryota; phylum Apicomplexa; class Aconoidasida; order Haemosporida; family Plasmodiidae; genus Plasmodium; species Plasmodium vinckei. The sequence continues at coordinate 180,626 of NC_051298.1, forward strand.
GTTCATGTTTATCTAAACCTTTTCTTCCTCTTTTTTCTATAACAGATTTTACTCGATTTCTTATAACATCTTCCGATAAATTTTTTGTATTTAATAATTCTGCATATGTTTTTTTTTTAGCTGATTGATTATCATCTGGATGGCTACCTTTTTCATCTTTTTTTTTTGTTCCTTCTTTTTTACTTTTTTTTACTTTAGCAACTTTTTTTTTACTTTCTACTTTTTCACTTGTTTTTAATCCCCATTTACTCATAGCTTTCTTAGTTTTATCATCTTCTTCATCTGACGCATATTCTGCATCATCACTATATGACCAATCATCATCATCTTCTTCATCGTCATCGTCTTTATTCTTTTTATCTTTTTTATCTTCTTCTTCTTCTTCATCATCGTCTTCCTCCTCTTCATCTTCTTCGTCATCCTCGTCATCATCATCGTCTTCATCGTTCTTACGTCTCTCTAAATCTTCTTTAAATTTATCTGGATTTTCATGGTATTGATTTAATTTATTTTGATATAATTCACTACATTTTCTAATTTTAGCTCGTAACTTATTTAAAGTTTGTGCTTTATTTTTACTTAAATCTTTTTTTTCTACATTATTTTGAAATGTAGTATCAACATATTTTGTTAGCTTATCTAAATAGATTATTACAAAATTAGGAATACGATCAGAACCATCTTTAGCCATAAATTTATATAAATTTTCATATTCTTTCAATAGTTGATTGAAGTCATCATTTTCCATACTATCATTTAAATTATCTTCAATTGTTTCATAAAAATGTAATCTCTTTCCTTCAGAACTTTTTATTACTCTTTCTTCTTCTTCGGAGCTACTACTATCCATGACTGCCCATCTTTCTGCTTGTGCAGAAACTAATGGCTTCTCCTATAAATGTAACACATAATGATGGAAAATGTTTTTTTTACAATTTCACGACCAAATATGCATGAATATATATGAAACCGATTAATGTGAAAACACACTGTGCCCTCACGCATGTAAATATGCAATTCCATTTTTAGAGAATAAAAAATGTTCACATTTAGTATTCTCAAATAATGTATAAATAAATTTTTTTTATTTAAATTTTCTTACGTCAACTTCATTTTCTGAAGAATCTGATACATTGTCACCACTGTCATTATCTGCTCCCCGGGCCCAAAATTTAGATTGCATTTTAATAAATATTTAGGGCTTGTAAAAATATGGAGATTTTGTTATATAAACTATTAAAAATGTATAATATATGTAAATAATTTATAACGTAATTTTAAATAAAATTACAAAAAATATTAGATAATATATATCTATAGATATAAAATATAATTAGCAAAACATTATTCTTGTAACTATATTTTTTTCTTTACATTTAATTAAGGAAATAAAAAAAAAAAAAAAATTATATATAAACCAATGAATATATAAATTTTGGAAAAAAATATAAAATATCCACGATAAATAATAAAAATGTGGAAAAGAAAAAAAATGTTATATATGCATTATAACAAAGCATGGATTACCAAACCAGTAATAGCAAATTCGCACGTAATATAATAATATGTAAGCATGTTATCTATATATTTTTTAAAAATTAGCGTCATTACGCATATATGTAAATATATGTAATATTGTCGGTATGTTTAAATATGTGCTATAAAAATATTAAAATAAATGTACTAACCTTACGAGAATAAATAAACCTATAATAACAACAATATTTATTTATATTCGTAGCAATATTTGCCATTTTTTTTAATAATATATATACATTTTTATATACACAATATATGCATATATATATTATTATCCACAATTTGCCAAGCACAAAAAAATACGCATTTTCCAATTCAATCAACATTATTTTATTTTTTCCAAATGTGTTGAAAATTGTATTTTTTATTAATATTTATAAATATAAAATAATATTATATTTTTATTATTTTTTTATAAATACATTTTTTAGCATAAAAAAAAATAATTAAATGTAGGTGGTTTATTTTTCTTGTTTAGTTCGTCGTTCTACATTTTACAATACACCATGTAATTTACTTTATGTAATCATATTTTTTTGTAAATAAATGGAATTATTTATAAAGTAATAAATTATATAAATTTTCTTATTTTATTTTTTATGTTTTCAAAGTGTTTATTATGTATGTAATTTACATTGTGTATATTATTATCCATTATAAAATAGGTGAAAAAAATACAGCAGAACAAACTACCAAAAAATAATATAAACATTTTATATACCCTTATTTCAATAAATATAAATTATCATTTTCAATTTTTCCTTCATAAATGGTTTTATTTTATAATATTATTATACCTCCGTTCCTCTTCTTTTCCCTTTATCCTTGCATTTTCAAAAACCAATTGATTCCTACAATTTCTATTTTTTGTATATACATACATTAAGTTTAACCATGTCATAAAATATAGCCAAATAGGTTGCTACACTCTCTTTTAAAAAAATTAAGACCTTTTAAATTATTGTCTCTGTCGGTTATATATCATTATGATTATTACTACTATAGTCATATAGCTAGCTTCCTTTCAAAAGGCACATTAAGTGTAGTACCTAGAATAATGGTTTGCATAATACTTCCCTCTCCTTTTATTAAATACTTCCCTTGGAGATAGATAAGAATAAGAAGATAGATCATCTTCTTGTTTTAAATCATCTGTAAATATATTAGACAAATTATCCTCATTAATTTCAGTATTATAATAATTGTTTGTTTCAACAGTTTTTATTGTTTTCTTTAATTTGTTTAATTGATTTATAGTATTCTTAAGAGCATCATTTCTTTCACTATCCATGTTTTGACTTTGATCGTCTCTCACATTTATTCCATAATTATCACTTTCACCATTTTGACTTAGCAATTTTTCAAAAGAATAATTAATATATGGATCATCTTCTTCACTTTTCTTATTAAAATTAAATGTATAACTTCCAGATGAACCATATGTATTTAATTGTCTAACTTTTATTGAATTGTCACTAGATAGTTCACTATTATTTACATCTAATTTGCTTAAACTCATATCATTATATTGTTTATTATTATGATTATTTATATATTTTTTTTTTTCCATATTTTCTCTTTCAAAATTAAAATAAAAGTCTTCACTATTTTTTGAACCATAATCTTCTTTATTAATAATATCTTCATAACTTTTGGTGTTAACTATTTCTTTTTCATATTCTTTTAATTTAAAACTATTTAAAACATTTTTTAAGTCCATATCAACACTTATACTTTTTCCATATGTATCATTATTATTACTATACTTATCCATAATTACATTTTTTATTTCATCAGATCCTATTATATTTTCATTATATATATCATCACTCTTAAAACTTGATGCTTCATAATTATTTTTAAAATATTCTCTAATATCTTTCTTATCATTTAGTAGACCTTTACGATAAGATTCTTTATAAACATGTGTTTTAAATTCATCGAAATCAATATTATCATTATCTTCAATCTTTAAAAATGATTCTTCAGTTCCAGATATAAATATATCATCGTTATCATCATATTCATCACTTTTTATTTCAAATAAATCATCGATTTTATCTTCCATAGAAATACTATGGGTTAATCCCATTTCAACTAAATCACGAATATTTTCTTCCTTTAAACTATTATATTTTAAATTATTATTTCTTATTTTTAATAACATTTGTTTTTTATCATCTCCTAATGTGGTCATACTTACATCATCTACGGCTTTTTTTGACAAGCTATGTAATTCATTATTCTCCATACCATCTGCATCTGCTACATTCTTATCTTCTTTACTTTTATTTATTACATTATTTATTATCAGAGAATTATTTACATATGCATTGTTTAACAATGTACGATTACTCGTTTTATTCGAAATTATTTTATTGTTTCCTTTTTTTTCTCTAAGTATTCGTTTTCGATCTTTTTCCATTTTATCAAATATTTCATAATTTTTGGTACATGATATATTTGGCATTTTTTTCTCTTTACCACTTTGTTGATCATTCTCATTTTCTACTTCATTTAATTCCATTTCTCCATCATCCTTTCTTTCTACTTTTGTTTCTACTATGTATAATAAACTTGCTTTTCCCTTTTCGCTCTCTTCAGTTTTGTTACCCTTTATATGATTTAATAAAGGAGTAGCAGTATTTTTATATATTTTTTCTAACACATTACTAAATATATTTTCTCTTACACCACTTTCTTTTTCTATTTTATTGATTTCATTGTCATTTTGTGGACCTTCTTTTTCTATTTCCATTTCATTTTCTAAATTTGGTGTACCTTGAAATATATTTAGTTCCATTAATCCTTTTGCAGATTGTATCATTTTTCGTTCTTTTAATTTTCTTGCTTCTTCATATCTTTTTAATTGCTCTATTTTATTTTGGCGTTCTTTCCATTCATCCATTCTATATTTTTCCTCCTCTTTTATTTTTTTCATTTCTTCTAGCCTTTTTTCCTCTTCTATTTTTTTCATTTCTTCTTGTCTTTTCTCTTCTTCTATTCTCTTCATTTTTTCGTGTCTTTTCTCTTCTTCTATTCTCTTCATTTCTTTTACCATTTTTTCTTCCTCTTTTAGCATCATTAACTTCTCTATTTTGCCACTGGCCACTTCCTTTGCAATGTCTTCTTTATGATCCCTTAATTTCGTTGTCTTTTCTTTTCCTTTATTCAAATCTTTTAGATAGTATTCCTTTTCATTATTTAATTTTTGATACTCTTCCAAATTTACATCAACATCTTTTTTTTCTAAATCCTCATATATTAGTTTTCTTTTATATTTCAAATCGAAATTTCCCTTCATCTTATTATCTAATAAATAGGTATCCATACTGGCCCCCTTTATTAATTCACTTACAATATTTATTTGCTTTATATTATCAACATTTTTACTAATTAAATTGTTAAAAATCGAACTATTCTCTATTTCCTTTTCCTTTAATTTTTCTTTTAACTTCATTTTAGTTTTTTCTACAATTTCGGTATTCGGTTGGCAACATTTAGAGATCTTATTTTTAGATTTAGACCTTTTCAAAAGTACATTTTTTCCTTTTTTATTTTTTAAACTATTTTTTTTTAATATAGTATTATGAGTAATTGATTTAGATCTATGATAAATATTATTTTTCATATATTTAGGCCTTCCTAATTTATAAAATGCATCATTTTTATAAACATTTTCTTTCATTCTTATTCCAATATTAAACATTTTTTTTTTCCGTTCTTCAATTCTTTCATTTTCTTTATTTATATCATCCTTTTCTTTAATATCATCATATGCTATGTCTTGATCACTAGTATATCCTGTAACAATTTCAAAAAATCTTTCAGCCATATTTGCATAATCGTTAAATCCACCATCGCTTTTTGATGAAGACAACCGTCTCAATATTCTATTTCGTTCTTTATTTACTTTAGGTCTACCATATAATGCCCAATTATTTTTTTTTCTTTCTTTCTTTTTTTGATTTTTTACATAATCATTCAGAATATCGTTTGTAATGTTTATATCACTAGACTTGCGATCATTTTCTGTTTCAGTCTGTTTATTTTCTTTCACGATTTTTTCACTGGGTGCTTCTTTAGCAACTTTATCCAAAATGACAGTTTCATTTTCCGCTTCTTCACCAGATTTATACAAAGCGACAGTTTTATTTTCCGCTTCTTCAGTAGCTTTATCCAAAACAACAGTTTCATTTGCTTTTTCATATGGCTGTTTATCGATTTGTATATCTTCACCTCTATTTGTTTCTTCCTTTTCGTTTTTATTCAACTTAATTTCGCTTTCTATTTCATTAATATTTTTACTTGCCAACAAGCTTTTTCTTTTATTTTCCATTAATTGGAGTTCTAATTCTTCTAGCTCTTTTTGTTTTTTTTTGTTTTCTATTTCTAGATCTAGCAATTCCCTTTCTCTTTTTTTTTCTTCAATGTCTTTCATAAGTTTATTATTCATTTTATCTTCTACTTCTTTAAATATATCATCAACATCTTTTTTGTTTTCATTCGTTTCACATGGTTCTACTTCCTCTTTCCCTTTAACATCACTAGGTGGTGAATTAAAAATGTCAAATATCGATTTATCCGGAACATAGTTATTTATAGTATCTAACAAATCGTTTACCATATCATTTCCCTCTGGGGTTACTTCTACAACCTGAGGTGAATCCTCTTCCTTTTTTGCCACTTGCTTACTTGCATCTTCTAATACATATTTATTTAAATTATTCAATGAATTTTTGTTTAAAATATTATTTTCACTCTTTCCTTGTAATGTTAAACTATTTTTCATTTTCATTAAATTAATTTTATTTTTTTTTATTTTTTTTTTTTTCTCACTTATAAAAGTTTCATATGAAAAATCACTATCTCTAATATCAGAATTCATCACACTTTTATTTTCATCCTCATTTGTATTAAAATTGTTCATATCATTTGAATTAAATAAAAATTCTAATCTTTCATAAGACGCAGAAGATGAATTTCCTATTTTCTTTGTTTTTTTTTTTTCAAGAACATAATTTTCATATGCTGGATTTAAAAACCATAGACTTGATGTCCTTTTATTTTTAAAGTCACATTTTGGTAAATTTACATTATAACATACTTTTCTTCCTTTTATTTCATGTTTTTTTGCTAAGTTTTCTAAAATTTCATAATCTTTTTGATCATATGATTCATATATATAATAATATACATTATTCATTATTTCATTTTTTAAATTATTTAAATTATCAGTGTCTATTATATCATCTATGTTAAAATTATTGATTTCTTTATTTTCATCTTTCTCTGGTTCTTTGATTTCTTCATTATTATTACCCTCGTTTACGTCTTTTTGTTCATTATTCTCTTCTGTTTGTTTTGTCTTTTCTTTCCCTTTTTTTTTTTTATGTTTTTTTTTTCGTCGTTTTTTCTTAATATTTTCGATTTCCTTTTTTAATTCATTTATTATTTTATTATTTTGTGACTCACCACCCTGTTTTTTATCATTTAATTCTTTTAAATTACTTTCAGATTCGTTTTTTTTATTTTTTAATTCTTCTAATTTTTCTTCTAAATTAGTGATTTTTAGTTTCATTTGAGAAATTATTTCTTTACTTTCTTTGTCTTCATCATTTTCATCAACTACATTTATATTTAAAGAAGTATCAATAATATTGTAAGTATTACTAGATGGAATCTCATCTTTGTCGCAAATTTTTAATTCTTCATGATAGTTATCATAAAAATACATTTGTTCTACTAATTTATTCATTCCTTCTGTATATTTTTGTAATTCTTTTTTTTGATCATCTATATTTTCTTCATAATTGTTATTATTATTGCTTGAAAAAAATTGATCATCATCCTCGTATTTCTGAAGAATATAGTTTAACGTAAAATCTTCGTCGTATTTTATATTATCATTATTATATAATACTAAATTTTTATTATTCATATTTACACTTGTCCCTTCATTTTGATTATGTGGAACTATCTGATTATTCCCTTGTCTAATTTGATTCAAATTATTCATGTTGTTCATGTTAGAGAAGTTACCTTGAATTCTATTATGCATTGGATACTCACCTCCATTCCATAATGGACTCATCGTAGGAACGTTAAAGTTCCCATTATTCATATTTCCCGTATAATTATTAATAAGATCCATTTGATTATTCATATTATAGCCCATTTGATTATTCATGTTATATCCCATTTGATTATTCATGTTATATCCCATTTGACTATTCATGTTATATCCCATTTGATTATTCATGTTATACTCCATTGGATTATTCATGTTATGTCCCATTGGATTATTCATGCCATATTCCATTGGGCTGCTCATGTTATACTCTATTTGATTGCTTGCATCATGACTCATTTTTTTATTCATATCATAATTTATTTTACAAATTTTGTTATTATTTATCTTATTATTCACATTGCGCTCATCTGTTTTCCCTCTATCATTATTCGTTTTAATTCCTTCCTTAATGATGTTATTATTTACACCTTTTTTCGGAGGGTGCATTTTATTATTTTTTTTCAAATGTGCCATTTTACTATTAATGCTTGCATTATTTGTAATTATCATGTTATTTTTTACTATCTGTTTATCACTTGTATAATTATCTTCTTCCAAATTATTAGTATTTTCATTTTCACTTATATTAATATCTGCTTCCTCATCATTTATATTAACAGTTGGGCGATCATTAGTTACTATATTGATATTTAGACTTGGTTTTTTTGCTGCTTTACCATTTAATTCTTCATGATTAGCAACATTTTTTTTATCATCCAAATTTATATTTAATTTATCCAATATCGAAACTCTTTTTCCATTTCTATCCAGCATGCATCGATCTGTATAATATGTTTTTTCCCTGAGCTTTTCATTGATATCAAAATCATCAAATTCGTCTAAAAATCGTTCCTCATTCATTTCAGTATTTTCCTCATTATTGTTATTTTCGTGTTCTTGTTTATTAGAAGTGCCCATAGAAACATTATTATTAAAATGATTAGGATCGTGTTTCTTTTCTTCATTCCCTAAAGAATATTTTTCATTATGATTAGCATAAATATTATTATGACCATTATTTATACTCCCATTAATATGGTTAATATTATTATAACTGTTTTCATAATTTTGATTATCCTTGTTATAATATTTATAAGATGGTGGAGCTTTGGTTGGTTTGGATTTTATATCATTGTAAATTTGTGCCTGATTTTTAGGAATATATTGTTTATTAAGTTCGGGATTGTATTCTTTATTTAATTTATTCATATAAAAAGCATTTTTTTTATGCATCATATTTTTATTTTTATAATAATCTTTGTCTTTACGTTTTAACTTTGTATAAAAAAAAGTAAATAGCGAATGGGCTTCAACTATTCTACTACAATGTATTTGATTCAAAAAATCAATATTTATTTTATTGGAGTTTGGAAAAGATTTCTTCGGGTTTTTCACAACATTTCTATTATCATTGTCATTATCATTGTTTTTTTTGAGACTACTTTTGTATGCGTATTCATCATAACATAGTGATGATGCGCATGTTGAATTTGTAGAGGATATTCTATCATCGTAATATTTATTTTTTATATAATTACCATTTGATTGTTTTGAAAACAATAACATAATATTTTTGTTTTCAATTGAATTTTTTAATGAATTCACATTTTCATCTTCTGAAGTTATTTTGTTATCAGGGTAAAGGATATTATTATCACTATCATTCACACTAATTTTTTTTATTCTTGAATTATATATATTGCTCCTTATAGTTTTTATGCTCCTCTTTAAATCTACATTTTTTTTAAATCGGAATTTTAAGGAACATAATTCCCCCAAGTAAATTTGTCTACATATATATTTCCATTTTCGGAGTTTGGTTTTCTTTTGTTTATTTTTTTTGTATTTTTTTTTACTAATGTAACACCATTTTTTAAAAATAAAAATATCCTGTTTTTTCTCTGGCATTTTTTTAATATATATATAAAATATTAATCATTTACCACATTTGCATTACTGTCCAGGATAACATTTTTTTTTTTCATAACTTCATATGAGCTATAACATTTGCATTATGGTGTATTTTTCATTTGAACTTAAATACACATATATAATCAATAAAATCAATTATATAAATACATACATATACGTATGTGTAATTACCAAATAATAATTTATAAACTTGTCTTTTTTTCCTTTATGAAAGAAAATAGCGAAGAACTGCTATAACTCAAAACAGGTAGCTAAAATGAAAAAAAATATAACAAAAAAAAATTCATAATATTGAAATTATGCATATTAAAATTGTTTTAAAAATATTCATAAATTTAATTTACGTATTTTATGTCCAATTTTATTTATTTTTTCCTATGTTTTTACAACGTTGCACACAGATTAAATTTTACAACCATATTTTTTATGAACAGTCAGAATTTTTATTATTTTATATATATAAGATACAAAAAATATATATATTAAATTTTAATATGCCAAAATGTATTTATTAATTAATTAAAAAAAAACTACAATAATAGTAATATAGAAATAAACATTTCACGCATTTTTAAATGTAATACAAATGTGCACTCTTTTTTCGCTAAAAAAAAGGAACCATAAATATGTTATAAAAATATATATATATATATATATATATATATATATCTCCTTATATTAATATGTATTTATATTATAAAAATTGTATTTAAAATTCATAAAAATTATAACTATTTCGTATTTGAAGATATTATGAAACTATTTATATTTTTCATTAACCCAAGAAAATATAGCAAAAAACATGCGCATACAGACATGTGAAAAATAAATTTATTAATATTTGACAACATTGTCATCTTCTACTATTCAATCCATTTTTTCCTATACTAATTATGTATTAACTTTTATATAGACAGAGTCTACAACATTAAACAGTATATCTTCCATTTTAAGTGCAAAACGGGAATAACCAAAATTGTGCCTCTCCATTAATTTTTTTCTCTTTATTTCAACCAATTTATTAACGTTCAAAGGGAAAATTATAAAATTTTCCAAATGTCACTACCAATGAATAAAAATATTCGGACAGAAAATTAATTATATAAAATTAAAATACTTTTTTTAATTCATATAAATTAGGAACAATAATAAATAGCACAAAATTATGTGCCAAAATTTTCAAATTTTATATATATATAATATTTTATAAATTCCAAAGCATTCTATATGTGTGAGAAAAAAGAAAAATTATGTATATCATAAAATATTGCCTATATACGTATTTATGGAAATCCTAGCATGCATACAATTCCATAAATAAAGGAAATTAATTTATTATTTAAATGGAAAAATATTTTTCTAAATTAAATATATCCTTTCAATATATGCATATATGTGATATATTTTATATCGAAACAAAACTAATTTATAATTACTAAAACAATATATATTGCCTACTAATAATGCAGTATGAACAAATGTTTCTCCAGAATATTTTATTACTCACAATGCATATTGCTTGAGAGGCCAAAATATGTGCCACAATTTTTACGAAATAAATGGCAATTTTTGAGAACATCCAGCTCAATGAAAGAACAAAAAAATAGCTGTTTAATTGAAACTAATGAACTATACGATCTTATAAAAAGTAAAAAAAAATATTTACTGTTTGATGTTAGTTGGTATAATATAAAAAATGATAAAAACGATAATGGATGTGCTAATGATGATGATAATCTCGAAAAAATAGAATCAAGTATCAATTTTAATTCAAACATTCGTTTAAATCAAGATTTAAATATTCCTTCCTTTTCATTTCCAACGCAATCTGAATTTTTTAGTTACCTTAGAGAATTACTGATAAGACATGAAACAGTAGCAAATATTAATTCTTTAGAAAATATTCCTTTCATATTTTATGAAAAAGATGACATTTTTTACTCTCCAAGAATCTGGTTCATTTTTAAAATATTTGGTTTTAATAATGTGAAAATTTTAAATGGTGGTTTAAATAAATGGTTAAGCGAAGGGAGATATGTAATAAGCCATAGCGAGACAGAACATAATCATAATAATAGCACACCAGATAAAGAGCGAATTAAACATGTTGATCAAATGATAGAAAACCATTTAATAAAAAATAAGGAAAGCATAAAAACTAATTTAAAAAAAAATATATGTAATTATTCTGATATAGAAAATTATATAGCCCAAAAGGAAAGCAATAAATTAAAGACGACCATACTAATTGATACTCGACCTAATGCTTCTTTTAGTTCATTACTATTATTAAATGATAAAAAAACAAAAATAAATAATCATATACCGTTTTCAATAAATATACCATATCACTATTTTATAAATAGTAACCAGGAATTATATAAATATCTTACATTTAAAAATAAATTAGAGTTAAAGAACATTTGCAATGCACATGGAATATTAAATGAACAAAATATTATAATAGCAACATGCAATAGAGGCATAACTGCTTGTATTTTAATATATATTTTATACCATCTAAATATCCCTTTTTCTAATTTGATATTATACAATGGAAGTTTTTCCGAATATAAATATTATAAGTATAATATCCCGTAGAAATATATTTCCCTTTAACTCATTCCATAAACAAGACAATGTATTTGTATCTTTAATTATATTTTTTTCAAAATATTTTATTTGTTGTTGTTATTTATTTTTTTAACATAATTATTGTAGAAATAAAATATATGTATGTACACTTGTTTTTGTAATTTTGTATAAACACATAAGCATTTAAAATCATAACACTTACATTTATTTAATTAACTCCTAAGACTTTTTCTTTTATACACTTATTGTTTAAAAATATTATAGTTTTTTCGCAATTCCTATAAGTTGTTTGAAATAAATAAAAAAAGGAACGGTTAAACTTTACTAGCCAAATAAATATATATGCAATGTGCATACGCATACACTTCAATCCGTTCTTTGGTCAACCTTTTAAGACAATTTATAATTTATATTTTCATTAAATTCACATTTACAACTTATTCTTACATAATCATGAAAAATGCAGAAAAATGAAAAAAAAAGTAAAAATAATGCCAACAAAAATAATAAAGAAACTGATGACAATCCAAATGAAATATCAAGTATAAAAAAAAAGAAAAACAAAATTACAAATAAAATAGAGAAAAGCAATAAAAAATCTCAAAAGATAAATGTAGAAGACACAAATAAAACAAATATTAACGAAAGTAATAGTGCGATAAAAAGTCTCGAAATCAGTGATAATGAGCAAACAAAAACGAATATGTTGCCTACCCAAAGCAGTAAATTTGACACTCCTACCAAGAATGACAATAAAATAAATTTAAAAAAGCGAAAAAATTATAAAAAGGAAAAGTTAAAACTTAATGAGGGTGCAATAATGCATGATCAACTAACTGATGGCAAAAATGAACAAAATATAAAAGATGAAAAAAAAAAGAAAAAAAAAACGAAATTAAATGATAAAACAGAAATAAACCTGTGTGAAAAAAATAAACAAAATAATAATGATCATAATTTACAACCTGGTAATATACAAATTATAAATGAAGAAAAGGACACACTTTTTATAGATATCAAAGAAAGAGAAGAAGCAAAAGAAAATTATGTCGATAATAGTTGTGCTACTGCGAAAAAAGCTAAAACAAATAACCGAAATAGTAACAAGAATAAAAAAGTGAAAGAGGAAAATGTAAAATTAGTTACAAAAAATGCAGAAATAACTAATTTGATAAAACGGGATCAAACAAAAGATAGATCTTTTATCGATAATGATGATAATAATAAAGGTACCGGAATAGTAGAAAACGAAAAAGATTCAAAATCCCCCAAAAATATGAACTCTACAAAATTAAAAAATACTAATGAAAAAAATGACATTAATCATTCAAAAAATAGAAAAAAAAAAGAAACTCATAAAATAAATGATAAAACTGGACAAGATAATGTAAAAAGTATGGCCTTAGACAGTGTAAGCAAACAAAATAGTACTAGTAAAAATGAGGCATCCAAAGAAATAGTTGAAGATAATAATAATTTGAAAATGATAACGTCTAGTTGCTCAAATGTTTCATTAAATACTCAAACTAAGTTATCACAAAATGTTACAGAAAATAAATTTGTAGAACCAGAAAAAGGGAAATCGAAAAAAAAAGAAAAAACAAAGCAGAACGAAAACGATAAAATTAAACAAAATGAACCCAAAGAAGATACAAAAATAGAAATACAAGATAATCAAACGAATGTAGACGAAACAAAAAATAATGAAGAAATTAAAATATATCTAAAAGATCAGGAAAAAGTTAATGAAAAAGAAAAAAAAAAGGATAAAGATGTAACCGAAATTAAAAAAATAAATAAAAAAGAGGAATTAAATAAAGGTAAACCGATCAAAATCGTTTTAAGTGATACAGATGCAAAAGAAAAGATTTATAAATACATGAGACAAACAAATAGACCATATTCTGTTATTAATGTATATGATAATCTTCATGGCATGATTAGTAAAAATTCTGTTCAAAAAATAATGGATGAATTAAGTATTGAAAATAAGTTACAATGTAAAGAATATGGGAAAGCAAAAATATATTTAATAAATCAAAAAGAATTTGAAAGTTTAAATGTAGAAGAAATTAACAAATTAAAAAACAGTATTGAAGTAGTAAAAGGAGAGGTAGAGCTAGCTAAAAATTATTATAATGATTTATTAAAAAAAAAAAAAAAATTAATTGAAGATTTAGATCTTATTAAAAATGTAAATGAATATAAAAAGACTTTACTACAAATTGAAGACGAAATACACATTTATGAAGAAGCAAATAAAAATTGTAAAATATCTATCGATGAAATTGATACCATAAAAAATAATCATGGATATTTGCATTCGGTCTGGTTTAAGAGAAAAAAATTATGCATTGAAATTATTAAATGTATAGCTAGCTTAACAGAAAAAGATACACAAGGGGTCATTTATCATTTGGGTATTGACACCGATGAAGATGTCATTCCCCTCAATTTGTATTTTTAAATTGGTATATTTATAATTGTTGTAAAATATATACATTCATAATATAATCCATATATAGCATTATGTCCTTTTATTTCTTCATAATTTATAAAAATAAATTATATACTATTTTATCCTCAGTCTTATATACATATCAATCATTAAGTTTTTCATATGAATGTATATATAGAGGGAATAAGCTTGTTAAATAAAATGATACAACTTTTGTAAATTAAAAATTTGTTTAAGCTAAATTATTTGTAAAGTTTAAATGGTGAAAAAGTAATATAAAAAATGTGTATAATGAAAACAAATTTAAAACACAATAATAAAATTGAATTAAAGATTAAAAATTATTAAAAAAATTGTATATATATATACAAAAATTGTTATATCAAAAAAAGGAGAAAAGGTTATATACTAAAAATTATTATGTTTCCTTTACAATAATTTTAGGGAATACATTCATAGTCTGCAACTCTTGGAAAAGAAGTTTACAGGCATATGGCATTTTGACAACAACATTTTTGTCATATTTTTTACAAAATGTACAACATAAATCATAACCCATCATTCCACAATCCTCACAAATATAAGCATCACAAACATCACTACTTAACATAAGTCTTTCAAGTAATAAGTTACTAACACCATATGCAATTAAGCAATCTCTTTCCATTTCACCAAGTCTCAATCCTCCTTCTTTTGATCGACCTTCAGTTGGTTGGCGTGTTAATAATTGCCTAGGCCCTCGAGACCTAGCATGAATTTTATCTTGAACCATATGTTTTAATTTCTGATAATATATCGGACCCATAAAAATATATGTTTCTAATGGTTCTCCTGTTAATCCTGAATATAATAATTCTTTGCATGACCAATTAAAACCATATCTAAATAAAACCTCAGCTGCTTCTTCAAATGAAGTTCCACTAAAAATTGATCCATATTTATATTCCCCATCTAAAACAGCAGATTTAGATGCAACAAGTTCAAGAAGTTTACCTACTGTCATACGTGATGGAAATCCATGAGGGTTCATAATTAAATCAGGACATATTCCTGATTCAGTAAATGGCATATCTTCTTGATTTACCAACAATCCAACAACACCCTTTTGTCCATGTCTCGAACTAAATTTATCACCTAATTCTGGTAACCTAGATTGTCTCATAATAATTTTATATATTTTTAAGCCTTCTCCATTTTCTGTAAATATGATTTTATCAACATAGGAAGGGTAAACACTTTTGTATTTTACTTCACTTAATTTAAAATCATTTAAATCTAATTTGCTCATATCTTTTACATGATCTTTTACATTTATTGGTGAATATTTATTCACATATACTTGACCCTCTTTTAATAAATAACCTATAGATGCAACTCCATCTGCATCTAATGAATGATATTTTTTTAATTCGCTATTTATAGATTTTCTAGGATCTTCTTTTGTATTTGCTAAGTTGTCATTTGATTCTTTACCAGATTTTTTTTGCATTTGTTGTTGTTTGCTTATTGAAAGAGGAGAAGGGAGAACTATATCATTGGAGCCATTGAAATATTTTTTTAATTCTATAAAATGTTTTCTTAAAGACATGCATCTACCAAATCCTCGATCTATTGATGATTTGTTCATCACAATTGCATCTTCAATATCATATCCACAAAAACTCATAACTGATACAATTGCATTTTGCCCAGCTGGTAGTTTTTCAAAATTAATAAATTCAATAGTTTTAGATTTTACTAATGGCTTTTGTGGATATATTAACAAATATAAAAGTGTATCACATCTAATAAATTGATTATATCCAATAGAACCTATAGCTTGTTTTCCCATAGCACATTGATAAGTATTTCTAGGACTCTGGTTATGATTTGGATAGGGTATTAATCCTGCTACAACTCCTAAAATTGTTAACGGATCAATTTCTAAATGTGTTGTATTTGAATTAATATCTTTTTCATTTAAGGCTATTAATAAATTATTTTGTTCATTTACATCTATCCATTCTATCACAGAACTTTTTAATAAATCAAAAAAATTTATTTCTCCAGATTCTAATGCTTTAATATGTGAATTTAATAATTTAGATTTTCCATTTTCGACAATTATTAATGGTCTACATAATCTCCCTCCATCTGTTGATATATAAATTGCATTATGTAAAAAATTATCATATATTGACACAAATTCTCCTATTTTTCCATACCTTCTTAAGCATCTAATTCTTTTCATAAATTTAAGAGGTTTTCTATGAACCCCTAATAATATACCATTTAATACAACAAAAAAAACACCTTCTTTATACATTTCTTCACCAGTTAAACTATCACTATCTTCTACTCCTAATGTATAAAGAATTTCTATTAAGTTCTCATTATTTTCATTATCATTTGTTACATGTGTCATTAGTGCTAAATTTTTTACTAACCCACAGGATTCCCCTTCAGGTGTATCACATGGGCATAGTACCCCCCATTGAGATGGTTGCAAAGCTCTAGGGCCACTAACCTTTCGCCCTTTTTCAAATTGAGAATTTAATCTTGTCATCATACCTATACATGCAATAAATGATAAACGAGAAAGCACTTGAGATACCCCACTTTTTTCCATTTTAAATCTTTTTATATTCCAATTTCCAGTAGATATAGCTGTTTGCATTCCTCTTGTTATTATATCTTTTGGTAAATTTCTAAATACATCTGGATACGAATTATCAGAGAAATTATTATTTCCACCAATGGTACTATTATTTTTCATTTTTGAGTTATAACTACTTTGCATATATTTACTCAATGTTTGATCAATTTGTTTTTTTAAAGTAAAATAAAATCTTTTATATAAATCTTCAAAAAGTAATGATATTAATTGACCAGCTAATTCTAATCTTTTATTACCATAATAATCTTTATCATCTAATTCATTTTTATTATTTGCACTATCTAGCACTCTCCTAATCATAAGACAGATGCATCTAGCTTTGTTTCGAAAATCATATTTACTTTTTTGCTGTATATGTGATAATAAAACACGACTTAAAAAATCTAATCCCTCTTCAATTATATCTTTTTCATTTTTTACTTGTTTCTCTTTCATTGAACTAAAAAACCCTTTAGCTAATAATCTTGGTCGAATTTTTTTACCTATATATAATAGTGCATCTAAATTGGTTTTTATATTTTCTGTATATAAATCGTATAAAGAAAGTAGTATACCATTTAAGTACATCTTATGCGATCCAATCATTTGAAATATTTCTTGATCACTTTCATAACCCATAGCTCGAAGGATAATACAAACCCCTATATCTTCTGTGAATGAATTATGTTTTAAATATAATTTATTATTTTTATAAACAATAGCACATCTGCTTTTTGATTCTGCTGTAGTAGATGTAATAGTGGCACATATATTATGTTTTATATCCATTTCAACAATAATTCGATTTTTTGATAATTGTTCTTGCATTAATAATACTCTCTCAGTACCTTTTACAATAAAATATCCTCCAGGATCATATGGGCATTCACCTAATTGCATTAATTCATTTTCATTTTTATTATTTAATACACATATATCACTTCTTAACATAACTGGTAGTCTTCCAATTTCAACATTATTTTTTGTAACAATACTATTACCTTTAATATATTCTACATCTACATATATCGGAGCAGAATATGTTAAATCTCTTTGTCTACATATTTGAGGAGTTAAATTTGATTCTATCATATTTTCTTCTATAGATGGTCTTCCAACAGATATATCTAAAAATTCTAAATAAAAATGTTCATCAATATCTGATTTTATAATTTTATTTGTTGTTGCATTCATTATTGTTTTTATTTCTCTTTTTATAAAATAATTATATGACTCAATATGCTGCTTTACCAAGCCTTTCACTTTTAAATATGCTGGTAATAATTTCCATTTTTCATTTAATGTATTTATGCTTTTAGAATTTTCATATATGCTTTGATTGTGTTTAGAATTTTTTATAACAAGATCTGCTAAATCTTTTTCTTCTACCAACAAATCTGGATTATAGTTATAATTTTGATTCTTCGAAAATTCGTCAAAATTTGTGTTATCCCCAAATGCAGGACTAATTTTAATTTTTTTTTTGTTTTTTTCGCTAGATAAGCTATTGTAATTTTTATTATCCATATTAGTATAATTATCACTAGTTTCTAATAATACATCAATTTTATCATTTATTTCTTTTTCATCTTTAGTAAATTGATTTTGGATATTTATATTACCATTTTTTCCATATGGATTCATTTCCCCTCTTATATTTATGACTTGATCATAATTATTATTATTTAATTCATCTATCAATTCATTCATTGTATTTTCTCCCTTTTTATAACCATTTTGTATTGTAAAATTTTTTATACATTTACTATCATCACCTGTATTATCAAAATTTTGTCTTATCTCATCCTTAAAATATTCATCCTCTTTCTTTTCTTCTTTATGTTCATCCTTTATTTTAATTATGTTCACATTTGAGTTTTCCTCTTTTGAATTGGAAAAATTATTTTCACTATTTTTTGTTTCATTCTGTTCATCCTCATTTGGCATATTTTTCTTCCCTCTTATCCTAAATATTCCCCTCATCCTCGCTCAAAATGTTATAAATAGTATATAAACATGTAAGAGGATCAAAAAGGCATCTAACTATATATATATATTATATGCGCTTGTTTATTTCGTTTAATTTCTCCATTTAATTGTTTACATATTTTGTAAATATTATAATTTTTTTTATTATACTAGCTATTATGTAATAACATTGCCTTGCTGTTATTATCTGCTATGTTTTGTTTTTTTTACCAAAAAGCAAATATTTTAAAGGTAAACAAATAAATATAAATCAAATGAAAATATATAACATATAAAATGTATATAAAGAAAATATACAAATATGTAACGCCAAAATTAAATCAAAGAATTATTTTTTCCATTTTCTATATCTACATGTTTGAATTTATAACGTGGTATCTTCAAACGAATCTGTTTGTAAAATTTTTTCAAAAACTTTATTTTTTAAATTGTAAAAAACTCCTAATTAGGAGAATATATAACAATCTAAAATTTGATGTTTCCAAAAAATTAACAAATAAACATGCATATAAATAAATATATATAATACATATTTAATAAAATATTATTACCAAATTTTATTTTTATTTTTGCCATAATGCTAATACACATAATGCATGTGACGCATAAAATATGGTGACACCATTTTATTATTTTTTTACTATTTTTTCATTATTTTTTTTACTATTTTATTATGAAATATTTCGATTTTTTTAACCAATTTTAAGCATAATAAAAAATAGAAATAATAACAAAAATTCAAAGCAAATTTATTCTTTTAAATTGTTCTATACTAATGTTACAAAGATGGGTATCTACCGAACCAAACAAAGTAGTAGCATATATAAATAAGAGAGAATAAGCCTTTATCTATTAACATGCCATATTGCATATTATCAATTAAAAATGAAAAACCAAGTAGAACAGTATTCATTTTATTATGCTACCCCATAGTACATTTTTTATAGTATTCTTCCATTTATTTTACTTTTTATTAAAATAATTTCATTTTTTGAATTGAAAAATTGCAAATTATATAATAACTATTTTAATTTGTTTTTTATACAAATGTGTCAAAATATTGTCCAGATGAAAAAACAATTTTAAGTTATACATGCATATTCACTAACAAAAAAAAAATGTATATTTCTTATACATCATATTCACGAAACATATATTTTTACTCTATCATCAACATTTTTAGAGTAGTATATCCACATATACGCATATGATATAATAGATGTGCATACTCATCATATATATATGCCGATACATATATATATGCTAAATATTCATTAAAAAAAAATTAATTTAATACATTCCCAAAATGTGAATTATGCAACATGAAAGAACAATTGATGAAAAAAAAATTCACAAACGATAAATAAATTATTAAAGTTCAAAACCGTTTTAAATAGCATCAATGTCAATTTCTTCTTCTTCTTCATCTGCTGTATTGTTAAGTCCATCTTTTGCATCTAAAAATATTTCATCTTCATTTTTTTCACTCTTTGAATCTTCAAATGGTTTGTCATTTCCATTTAAGTTACTTTTTTCTTTATTTTTATTATTGTCATTATTGCGTAAAGATTTCACTTTATAATTTGTGGCAATGTTGTTGCTACTTGGTTCGTCTTCATCATCAGATTCTTCTTCATCCGAGTCATTTTGTTTTAACCAGTTGACAAAATGTTTTGCCATACATTTACATTTTTCATAGCATTCATTATATTCTTTTTGTTTCTCATCTACATTGTTAATGTTATTACTACTGCTTCCTTTTTTATTGTTTGATACTGATGTAACATTTGCATCATCCTCTTCGTCATATCGTTTAATTATGTCTTTGCTTTCGAGCATATCATTATTATATAAGACTTGTAAAATGTATGGATAAATAGTTATAGCTGTTGTTGCTATTTTGTTTACATAATATTCTAAAGCTAAAAATATATCCATAGTAGTTACCGAAGTATCATTAATTTTTTTTAAATATTTTATATTTTTTTCCAATAACTCTTTTGATATCTTATCATCAAATAACGCACACAAACAAATAAACATTCGACATTTTGAATCAAAACATTGAGAAACTTGTAAAACACGTAATTCCTCACAAAAATCATTATCACTTATATTTGGAAATGTTACAACTAATGTTCTTAATCTATCTATTACTTCTTTAATTTCAAAACTTTCATAATGTAATAATTCTTTTTCTAATACAAAATTATCTTCTAATTTCTTTTTTCCTTTATCTTTTTTTGATTTGCTTTTTTTATCCTTCTTATTATTGTTTGTGCTACTATTATTTGGATTACTTTTGTCTGTACATCCATCATCTGAACTATTATTATCGTGATAACCTCCCGGTTGTAATATTCCATTTTTTGAATCATCATTATTATCACCAGCTCCTTTTTCTGCTTTATCACTTTTACTTTTTCCATTTTTTTCTCCTTTTTTCTCTTTAACCTTTTTCTTTTTACTACCTACTGTACTAATTTGGGGTGGATTCTTTATCATATATGTAGCGATTTTATGAGAATTATTAAGTTGTCCTATATTTCCACAGGCATTACATTTACATATTAAAAATCCTTTTTTTACAATAATATCAGTTTCAGGTAGCAAACAATGGGGACATAAAACATACATCTCTATAAATTTATCAAGGATATTTACTAAATCATTTTCTTTATGTGCACCATTAACTATAGCTTTTTCTTCATTTTCTTCAAACTTAACCATTGTTCCTAATTCACAGCCAAAAAATTTTGTTGGATACATAGGTGGTCTTTTTAACGATCTAGCTATGTCACCCATGTTTGTTATATTTGTTCTTATTCCATTTCCTCGACCTTCGATTTTTGAGACTAGCTTAGGCATCTTATATCTATAATTTGGATCATTACGATCCCTTGGAATGTTTATGTATGACATTTTAGAAAGTATACAATAAATACAAAATTAAAAATATTTCTCTATTTTTTTCAGTATTTATCTATTTCGCTACAACACTACGTTCAAATGTTTTTTGCTTCTTCTATTTTTATATTTGTTTAGTTCCGCTCTTGATTATTCCGTAAACTACTATTGTAATTATTATGGATATCCGAATTAATTTTATTTATATAATTTTTTTTAATGTACATATATATATTTCATTAATGGTACAGCTCTTATTCTTTATCCAAATATAAAATATATATTCCTGCTTAATGTAATAAGATAAAACTAATATATACTTTTAATATAATCCTTCTTAGTATTTTCGCCCTCAATAAAAATAATAAACTTAATAAGTTTGTGTATTATATGAAATAACTATATATATAATTTTAAATGCTTCCTATATATGCATATATTTTTGGATGTTTATTTGCTCGTATAATAATGAGTATATATATAAATAAAACTTATTTTGTTGATAATAATAAGGATTTGAATTTTCTGAAATAATTAAAGAAAGTATTATTGTGTGAATGGATATATACGCGGTGATAAATATAAATACAACACTTCTGCAATAATTTAGTTTAGTTAAGATGGGGAGAAATATGTTTGCTTACAAAATATGATAAAAATATGTATATACAAATATTAATAATTTAATCTTTATATTATATTTTCAAGTTCGGTTCTTGGTCCTTACAACATTGTATTAATAATTCACGCGCATACTATATGCATATATATATAGAGAGAGAATGGGAAATAATATAATTCATTTATACAATTTCTAAGCATAATTTTATTTATTATATGTATATTTTTTTGTCCCTATACTAATATTCTATAATTAATATAACATTATTGTTTCTACTTCTATTGTTATTATTATTAGTTCTTGTATACATTTTAATTCCTATATAAAGATATAACTCTAATACATTTGATCTTCTATAAATTATGACTGTTCATATATTTTTATTAATTAAAAGAGGCATCCAAATATCCCAAAGTAAATGCATACATTTATATAGAATTGAAAACTGTATAGCAACTGTCACATATCAAAAATATTTATCACACATAAGGTAATATATTATCAATTAAATAAAAAATATTTTGTTCATGCTGCATTTCTGATTCAATATGTATATATATTTATACATAAAAAGGGAAATAACAATATTTTTACATTTACAAAACTGTTATTATGTTAATTTTTCTAAATCTCTTCAACTCCTTTTTTTTCATTTTTTATCTTTTAAACAAAATTATATATATTACAAAAATATATAAACCCACACAAATGTATATATATAAATATATACTAAATAATATAGGCAGTGGGCATGTAAATATAAAGTAAAACACAAAAAATGTTTTATTTATATATTTTTTTACAGTATATGCAAATTTAGCAACTTCTCTATAACATCGGTATTCCGAATGATTTAATATTTTTTTTTTCACATGTTTTTATACATTCTCCTAATATAATTATACATGCATTTTTTCATAATATATTTTATATGTCATCTGTATTGTTCCTATATGAAAGATTATGCCTTATCTGCATTATATTATTATTATTATTGTTTGCATACTTAATATAATTTTTACACTTAAATTTGTTTTCACTTTTGAAAATCCTCATTGACTTTCCTTTGTAATTATTCATGTATATTGTATTATTTATTTTAAACATTCCTCGATTGCATAAATTTGAAAAAATTTCCTTTTATGTTTATTAATATTTTTACATATATATATAGCCAATATATAAATATTGTGGGTATATAATATTAATTTTTTAGTATAACATCAAAACATAAGATAAATGTAATGAATATATATAAATGTATATATATCTATAACAATATTCTACAAATAATATAAAAATAATGTAAAGTAAAATATAACAATTTTTTAATTTCAAATGTTTTCCTTATTTTGAATATTATATATTTAAATGTTCAAATAAATATATTATTTTTTGGGTATATATTATAAAATGACGCTTAATATAATTACATATAAAATAAGTATATATTTTATGTCAATAATATTTTATATATATATATTGTGATTAATTTGTACTGGAATACCGGATTTTGTATATATATAATGATACACAGCTTATTTTTTTTTATTTTTTTTGGGGGTTTAATATAAAAATAGTAGGGGCATTTATTTGGCAATATATTAATATTTTTAATATTTTTTACAATAAGAATAGGTATATATATATGCATATGTATATAAATTTTATGAACCATATTTTTAATTTAATCAAGATATATATTTGCATTAAGGCTTTTTTTTTACTATGTATATATAAATGAAAATATATGCAATTATATATAAGTATGCCCTATCCTGCTTTTACCCAATAAATATATCATAGCATAAATAAAGTTTTTTCCTTTTCTTTTATCCATTTTAAATATGGGAATATAAATTAAAAAAAAACAAATAGCAAATTTTTATGCAATAAATTTAGAATGGGCTTAATATAAAAATTATTCGGTATAGCTTATTAATACTTAAATAAAATTATCCATACATTTACATAATAAGTATATACTGATGAAAAATATAACACTAAATTTTTATATAGAGAGGTTTTATTTTTTTTATTTTAAATGTTATATTCGAAAGAAAATCTTTTTAATAAGCTATCAAATGTGTTCATATGGTTTGTAAATATATTGACTTTAATAAGGTGAATATAAAATTATTTTATATAATCACCCTTAAAATAACATAAAGTTTATACTAAAAATGTCATACAAATGTATGTATATTTAATTTCTTAAAACAGTAAAAACTTTTTGCTACCTCTCATATTTTAATATTCAAAGGAAACTAATAAATAATTTGTTTTTAATTAATTACGTTTGTTTTTATTTTACACAATAATAGTAATAAGAAAATTAGCAAATATAATTATATCCATAAAACGTCGTTATAGAACAAATGTATTAACAACTTAACATAAACTAGTCAATCTTGTCTTTATCATTTATTTGCATTCATTTGAAAATGTACATAATTCTATAGAATAATGATGGGGACCTAAATTATATGTACACACATACAAATAATTAAAATCGGGGGTTATCTATATAACTTAAACAAATATACATAGCTATTTCTCAGCCTAGTTATTTTCCTTATGTGTTTAATATAATTTGCTATTATAAAAATAAAATTAAAAATATATGAGGTACAACTATTTATTGTGTATTATTTATTGTGTATATGTTTTGGGGGAAAGAACATTTTAAATGTTTGCTTTAAAAATTGATAAAGAAATAATATTATCAACTTCAAATATTCTTAATATAGATTGTATGAAATACAATTATATTTACACTTTGCTATTATAAGAAAAAAACAGATCACTTTAGCATTTTTTAAAATTACTTTTTTCACCTATATCTTCTTCCCCCTTGCCTTCAATTATTTTAATGCTTATTATATTCACATTATACTAACAACTATTATTTTTTTTTATTATAATTGTTTAAATATTTAAAAAAAATATTTATATTCCGTTTCGCTTATCCTTTATACTCTATAAATAACATATAGAAAAAAAAATATTCTTTTTTGATGTTATGCCTATATCTATAACCGAACTAGCTGTGTAGTTATGCTTTTTTTATATAACAATAAATTTTATTATAATAAAAGAAAAATATATAAAAAAAAAGAAATGATATATTTTCTTAATTATTAATATGTAATGTACGAAAAAAAAACATTAAATTTAACAAACAGTTATATATATTACAATATTTATAGAATATATTTATTATATCACTATTTGGGACTATAAATATTTATTTATAAATGTGCATATAGTTTTGTATTTTTTTTATGTACCAGCTCAGCTAAGTAACATAGTATGTATACATAACAAATACACATATATGGAATAATAATCCTTTTCCCAATCGCTATCAATATATTTACAAATAATATTTTATTTGAAAAAGGGCCATACCTGATTATTTATAAAGTATATTACTATTTTAATATATATTTCCATATTTCTATACGACTCTACAACAAAATATATCATTACATATTTTTGATAAAATATTTTTTCTTGCCATACTAAACAAAATGCCCAAAGATCAGCATGCTACCATCTTAGATCTGAATGCAGTAAAGGGATATTATAACAAAGTTTTTACAAACGAACGAGTTTTAAAATTACAAAAAGATATAAAAATCGAAGATCTCATATTTTCATATAGCTATTATTCAAACTTAGGTGCCGAAAATAGTAACTTCGACAATTGTGAAATAAGTAGTGACTATTTAAAAAGTGATACCGAAATAGATCAATCAAATGCAAATTCATTTTACAATGATAAAAAATTTAGAATAGAAAATGAAGAAGAAGAAGAAGAGCCAATTAATTATTTCGATCCAAATGTAAGTGAACAAATGTTTGATGAAAAAATAAAAAAGACATTTGAATATTTAAACAATTTCTTGAAATCATTTTATACCGAAAATTTTAGTAATGAAACAAATGATACTGAAATAATAAATTATGTAGTCGACACACTTAAAGTTGAAAAAGAAAATGATGAAAGTTACAAAATATATGATATGAATTTTAATAAAACCCAAATATCCCAAATAACATTAATTATAATTGCATATATTATAAAAAATTTATTTGATTTAAGTTTAGGAAGGAAATTAATTTTCTCAAATGAAAATATTAATAAGTTATTATTAAAAGCAATATATATGCAAAATATTTATATTCAAATATTTACATTAAAAAATTTAAAAAAATATTTAATAGAGGATGGTGAATATTATGACGCAACACATTTGAAAATGATAAAAATGTGTATCTTTAGCAAATCCCTATGTTCATTTAATCGAGCAAATGATATTATTATACGGCTAGTAAAAGAGAATAAACAAGTAAATGAAATATTTGATTATTATTTTTTAAAAAAATTAAAAAAAAATCTCGAACAATCAGATATTATACAACGTCTAAGACTTCTCGATTTAATAATCGATTGTATAAATTTGAGCAATTCCTATGTTTATGAAATTTTTAAATTGAAACCCAAACCAGAAAATGATTCAACAAATTATGAAAACAAAATAAAAGACATTGAAAATGTAATACACAATCTATGTACTAATAATAACAGCCAAGATTTTGAAGGATCCTACACCTTTGATGATGTCTCTTTTATTGATAAAGAAATATTAAAACATAATATGGAAAAAAATAATTTAAATATAAATGATGTTTGTAATCTTATTAAAATTAATATATATAAATATTTAATTATTATTTATTTAAAAAATGATTTATTATTAAAAATAAATGTATTAGAAATATTTTCAAAATTGGCACAAAATAAATACTTTTGTGAGGCTTTTGAAAATACCTATTTTCTCCATATTATTTTAAATGATTTAAATAATTTAGATGAAGATATTTTACATATTAATATTTTAAATTCATTAATTTCATATTCAAATATGAGCCCACAACTCTTAAATGTTGTAATAAATGCGCATTCAAATTGTTTAATTAAAAAAATAAATGACTACATATCTGATACAAGTTGTATAAATAATGAAAAACTAATTATAGGATTAAAATCTTTTGGTTATTTTTTTTCCATAAATGAAGCAAGTAAAATATTTTTATCTATAAACCCGAATATATATGTAACTGCAATAAATACAATAAATACACATGCACACACAAATGTTTTAAGACATGCCATAAATATTTGGATTAAAATATTACCTTATGAATGTAACAATTCAGATTTATTTAAAAAAATTGTTCATGACTTTCTTTTTAAAAAAATTATTACAGTCTTAAAAGAAATTAGTGATACAATTATCCAAATAAATATTTATGAACTTTTACAAAAAATTATTAATTATGATATAACAGAATTAATTATAAATGAACAATGGCTAATAAAAAGTTTACAAAACGGTTTTGAAAGTAATACATATGAACTTAAAATGTCTAGGTATAATTTCTTTAAATCACTTTATAAAGTTCATCAAAATATAATCATAAATAATTCATATGCTAACAATATAATTAATAACTTTTTAGAAAAAGTCCCAAGCAGATATTAAGCATAACAAAAACGACATCAACCTAAGCTAAACATTTTAAAAAGCTAATTATTATTACTATTTATATTGCTGTTATTATTTTTTTCTCGTCACTTCAAAGACATTTTCACTACATTCATTGATCATAGATTTAGTAAATAATAAATATAATAAAATGAATAAATAAAAATAGTGAAAATTTTATATATCATTAAATTAGTAAATACAAAAATAAAAATATGATGGAGGAAGAATACTAACAATTGAAGCTTTGCAAAATTTCCAAATTTATTATACCTACATGTCTATTCCTATTTTTTTTTTCTTAAGTTGCATATTTTGAATATTATATTTTGTATTAAAAACATGCAAATTATGTTGCATTAAAATATATCCTTTAAAGTGAATATTCAAAAAAAATAAAAATTCAAATAAAATTTTCATAAAAGTTTAAAATCAACACATATCTTGTACACACGCATAAATGCATTACATATTTTATGGATAAGAGAATTGAAATATGATAAATAAATTTAGAATAAAAATAATCCAAATATAAAAATAAATCTTAAATGAATTCTAAAATATATTATAAAAAATAGGTGAAAATTTATAGATAATTTTTCTTATATATACATATATTTTTTACACTTTTTTCGCACTTAATTTGTATTATAATTATCTAACATATTTTTTTATAAAAAAAAAGAGACTACTATATTTATATGTCTATTAAACTCTCCCTTTTTATCAAAAAAATAAAATATGAGAATGGGCATATCAACAAGTTATTGCGCATTACTTCTATATTCACAATTTAAAAAAACATAAATTGTCTAAACCCCAATTTGAGATAATTTTATTGTCAAACAAAAATGCCTATAGACCTTAACTATGATCAGCAAATTCAAATAAAGTGTTCCTACATTATAGAAAAATATAAAAAAAAGTTAAAGAAATTAAAAGAATATAAACGTGTAAGAATTAAAATGGAAAAATTAACATAAAAAAATATTAAAAATATTAGTACCACCACAATGAACGAAACATTTATTGTTTGTAAACGACTCTAGGATTTGAAGGCGTCATATGAAAAAAAAAATAAAGCATATTACATCGATAGATATTTGTTTAATGTAAGAAATAAATAGTTTTGTTTGTTCTCAATATATATGGTGTCTTATTCTAGTGTAAAAGTGAAATATAAAAATAGGCATACACATCTGTAAATTTTTAGGTAAATTAATACATTTTTTCAATTGCATTTTCTACTTTCTACTATTTTTCCCTTTTTTATTTCCTTAATTTTTAATACATTATATGTAGAAAGAAAAGGAACAACTGTACAATGAAATTAAAAAGAAAAGAGAAGAACTAGAACTAGAGGATTTGAAAAAAACGAAGGAGTTATACAATAGTTATTTTATAGATATTTTTTTATATGAACAAGAATATTACCAATGCATTTATAAGGTCTTCAAAAACTTGTTACTGAAAAAGGATGAGATCGATAAAAAGGAAAGACACTCAATTAAATTAAATGTATATTGAAATGAAAAATATGCATACCTATACATGTATAAGTATTTATTTGTTTGACATATCGTTACATTATATTATTGCCGTTCATGCTATTTTTGTTCATATACATCAAATATATACAATTTCTTTGACTTCCCTAAAGGAGTATGCCTATATGATGTTTTCAGATAAAAATGTTAACACGCCAAAGATAAAAAGTGAAAAAGATGAAATAAAAGAAAATTTAAATATAGAAGATATTTACCAAAGTAAAGTTCTTGATAAAATTGATAAAACTATATATACTAATAATAGCCCAAATAATGATTTACGAAAAATAGAAAAAGAAATATTCGCAATGGGCGATTTAAGTATTCCTTATATAGATTGTGAAGATAAATCAAATGAAAATTCTATATATTTAAGCTCAAACAATTCTCAAATTATAAAATTAAATAAAACATATTCTGATCTAAATATCAGTGATGTTCATTATAATAAAAATGATGAAAATTGTAAAGTAAAAAAAAGTGAAGATATACATAGTAATAGGTATAACAATAACAATCATAATAATCCTGAAACTGAAAATAATAATTCTTTTTATGAACAAATCCAAACAAATATTGGAACACTTGATGAAAATAAAGAAAAAGACCTATACCCCTTAAATACAAAAATCGATGACGAAAACCCTAATTTATGTGATAACCAAAAAATATGTAGTCAAAATGAATCTTCAGATGATAAACAAGTTAAAGACATGAAGGCAGAAGAAATTATAAATGAAAAAAAAATTCTAGAAGACGGAAATTCATTAAGTCATTACATTTTAAGCAACTTTATTGAAGAAGGTAACTCACCAAATAGTGAATATACAGATAAGAAAAACGATATATTTCATGTGAATAATTTAAATTCGAAAACAGATAAAGCCATAGATGAAATCTATGCTTGTGTAAAAACGAAAAAAGGAAATAAAGAATTAGATGAAGTAATAGAGAACAATATTAATTTTAATATATCTAGCTATTTTAGTGGAAGTTATGATGAAATAAATAATAATGAAACGGAAAGTAAAGATCATATTTCGAATAGTGATAGTTTTTGTGAAGATTTTAAAAACTTTGAACAGGATATTCTTGAAGAACATTTTATAAATGAAAATGAAAAAAATGAAACAACAAAATATCATGGAACTATGGAATTTAATAAAATGTTTGAGGATGAAAATA
Organism: Plasmodium vinckei vinckei; assembly: GCF_900681995.1. Lineage (NCBI taxonomy): Eukaryota > Apicomplexa > Aconoidasida > Haemosporida > Plasmodiidae > Plasmodium > Plasmodium vinckei. Next base: position 211,663 of record NC_051298.1, read on the forward strand.
TTCAAGAAAATATACAAAATGAACAAAATAATGTAGTGTCAAATAAAAATCAAGAGAATTACGAAATTAACCAAATGGAATATTCCACTAATAAATTAACATATTCACATGATCACAACAAATATGGATCATCGAATAATAATAATAAGAAAAATATAAAAAATGATGATCATGCTGAGGAATATGAATATATGAAAAGATTTAATGAACAAAATTATATGAATAATCCTAAGATACTTCAAATGTCTGATAAATATAATAATGAATATCCTATACCCATAGAGCGATTGAATACCTTTAAAAATCATGCTGAAGAAATTAGCTTTTTAGAGAATTATGAAGAGAATATGAATATTATTAATAACGTTAATATTATAAGACCAGCCAAATTTATAGGCACAAATAAAAATGCATCAGAATCAGAAAAAATCGAAAACTTTGTAAATTATGTAGGTGAAAACATAAAAAAAAGAGGAATATTAGATTAATTATATAAAATATGTTTGCACCCAATATATTCAACCATAAATAACAAATATACACATAAATATGTGCCTTACTTTATTAATATATGCACTAACACGAATATAACTATTTATGAACCCCCTAAATTATATAGAACATAAAAAAGGTTACTAAAAAATAGCCATACCAAAGATAATCCATTTTGTAATCATATAGTTACAATTATTTTTTGCATCTTACATCATGCTCCTTAAACATCAATGTGCATTATTTTTATCCAAACAAATATAAAAATGCTCCAATTGAAAATGAGCTTTTTGCATATAAGACATTAGCATTTTATATGCTACTGTTAAAAAAAAAAAATTAATAAAAACAAGTTTTAAAACAATACAATTCAATAATAATATTTTAAAAGCATCGCAAATTATAACTTTTATTAAAAATTATTACGAACATTTTTCAATAAAAAAAGAAAAAAATGATAAAATACTATTGGTTTGAATGCTATTATAATAGATAACATCTTCAAAAATGCATATAAATGTTTATATGCATATCAAACTCTATATACTTTTGTATGCTCATATAAATATATATGCATACATACGAAATAAAAACATAAGAATAGTAAAAGAAACGCTAATAATGACGAAACTAATAATAATGAAATACTACTACTACCTTTATTATTAGTAGTGGCAGTAATAATAACGAGCATTATAGCTCCATATTTGGATTGTTAAAAGAAAACTTTAATTATCCAAAGATTAGGGTATTATATTTTCCAATATTTTCATTGGTTTTGGGTTATTTTTCCATGGGATATGTTTTTAAAATTTCTTTTTATTTTTATTCATCACAATGGATTTGTTCATTAATGTCTTGTCTAACTGTTCGATTATTTTATTACTATTTGCTTGTGCACCTGAATCAGAAGGATTTCCAGAATTAATATACTTAGTATTATAATTTTTATGATTTTGTGCTATATTTCTGCTATTAATTTCTGTTGTATTTGATCCACTGTTATATGATTCCTTTTCATTTTGTAACTCTCTCATAAAACCTTTTATTCCCACCATATTTGTGTTTTTGTTTCCATTTTGATTCCATGTATTTAGTTTATTACTATCATTGCTATTGTTATGTTTATGCATATTAGCATTATTATTTTCATTATCATGGTTCCTTACAATTTGGGCTCTATTAAAATTGTTACTTAATAGTTCATCTTTTTTATTTTCCATTCCATATTTTCTATAATTGATATAATCATTTTCATTATTATTTTTGTACCCCTTTTGCTTATTGTAGTTGTCTTGTTCAATGACATGCGAATTCATTCGCCTTGAGTTATAATTTTCACTTATTAAATAGTTTTGATTCCTCATTAAATTGCTATCACTGTTATATCCATTATTATCCATACCTATTTTAATATTATTATTATTACTACCGGGCATTGCCGATATGTTGGCGCTATCTTTTCGCATTTCACTATTATTTCTATTAATATGCACATTATGCTTTGTATTCTTATCATTATTATGGTTAGAAGCAATGTTGGTAGCAACTAAATTTGTGTTATTACTATTATTTCTTAATGTATGCACTTTTCGATCCATATTTTTATTTGCTGTATTATAATTATTTCGATTCTTATGATCATAAGTTTCATTCATACTTTTATCATTCAAAGATTTTTCCATATTGTAATAAAAATCATCATCTCCTTTTTCAATAAAATTAGAATTATAAGATTTTCCATCATTTAATTCTTCTAAAAATTCATTAAAATTGTCTTCTTTTTTTGGTGATTCATTATTATCATCATAGTAGTTATCATTATTGTTTCTTTTTGGATCTTTTAATGAATTATAATTTTTCATTTTTGGATTTAACTTATTCATTGTATTGCTATTTGGTTTTTTACTACTTTGTATTAAGCTTGATATCTGATTAACGGATTGCATATTCTGATTTACTAAATTATCAAGACGATTTAAAGATGGTTTTTCGCTCTGGCTTTTATTAGATGCCCTATTTTCATTGTTGTTCTGGGCACTATGCTTATTACGATTTTTGTTGTTATTCTCACCTGTAAACGAGTCATTTTCCTCATAGGCATTACTATTCATTTTATACAAATTGCTATTTATATTGCTTATGTTATTATTTATATTATTCACATCATTATCTATAAAATTAATGTTCTTGTTAATACACATAATATTCCTATTAGACTCATTTTCTACATATTTGTCATTATGATTATCTTGATAATAACCATAATTACTCTTTGTGTCGATAATATCCGATTCGATTAAATTATTTACATTTAATGAAGCTAACATATTATTATTTTCTTGATCTTTGTTGTCTTGAAAATTTAAGCGTAAACCATTTTTAGATTTTACTGTTTCATTTAAATCACTTTTTCCCATTTTTATATTTGTGTTCATATTATTTATATTATAACTGTTGTTATATCCAACATTGTTATTATTTTCATAAACATTTCCATTCTTTGTATTATTGTGATTATCATTATTATTATAATTCATACGATCATTGTAATTGTTATCATTATATAGCTCGTTAAATTTTTCATTTCGTTCAGACTTGTGACCGTTATTCATGTTATATGAATCCTTTTCGAAATTTGCTCTTGGTTTGGGAGGATATTTTTTCTTATTTCTTTGATTAGCATTATTCTTATTTTCATTAGCATGGCTAATATTGTCGTTTCCATTATTATAATTATTTTCATAATAATCATTTTCATTAGATATTTTTTGATTACGGTGTTCTCTTTCTTGCTCACCAATATTTTCTGCATTATTTCCATAATCCGTAGTATTTTTTATGGGGTTGTTAGAAATATTTCTACTATTTTTATCTGCCATATTATTGTCATAGGTATCATTTCCATATTTATAATTCATGTTATTATTCCCTTGTTCTTGCATAAAAGTTTCATTTGATAATTCTAAGTTATTTTTTTGTTTTAAGAAAGGTTTATTTTTAAAATTTTCATTTATCACACTATCTATATATTGTATACTATTATTAATTTCGAGATTGTTGTAATTATAATTTATACTTTTTCTTCTTGTTCTTCTAATAATATCAAATTTGTTTTTTCCAATTGCTTTACCTTTGACTCTATTCTTTGATACACTCATTCTGGATAAATTAACATTCAATTTTCTATTATCATAATTTTTTAATGATATAATAGCACCCTTTCCATTTTTACTTCTACAATCTTGTAATTTATTTAATAAATTAATTTCATTTTCTTTTTCTTTAAGAGACTTGTCTTTATTTTTTAATTGTTCATGTAACAATTTTAATTGTTCTTGTATATATTCAGTATCTTTTTCATGCTTCTCTTTTATTAATAAAAATTGTTTTTTTTCTGCTTCTAAACTATTTCGATCTATTTGAATAACTGTCTGTTCATCTAGTAACTCCTTTTCTCTTTTTTCAATCATTTGGAATTGTATTTCCTTTTCTTTTAAACTGTTTTTATAATCAACTAATTGGTCTTTGACTTTTTGTAATTCATTTTTCTTGTCTTTTAGTTTTTTTTCTCGATCTTGTAATTTTGAACTATAATTTTTTAGTTCATTATCTAATGAGTCTAATTTCTCTTTTTTTTTATTTAATTCATTTTCTTTATTTTTTATTTCTGTACTCTTTTCAATTAAATCCATTTCCTTCGTTTTTAATTCTCTATCATAATTCAGTAACTCTTCTTTATTTTTTTTAATTTTCTCTAATTGTTCATCAAATAATTTTCGAGATTTTTCCATTTGAATTTTGTCATTATTTAATCCTTCCTCTCTTACATCTAAATCGTATTTGATTTTTTCTAATTTATCTTTTTCTTTTTCTATATTTTCCTTTTCTTTATTTAAATCTTCTTTTTGTTGAGATAAATTTATGATACGAATTTTAATATCATTTTCTTCCTTTTCTTTGAAAATTTTAAAATTTTTTAATTCAATATCAATTTGTTCCTTTTCTACTAATAAATTTTCTTTCTCTAAATTGATCTTTTCTTGTTGAACATATAATTTGTCTTTTTCTTCCTCTATATCTAGGTACACACCTTTTTTATAATTTTCCAATTCTTCTTGTTCTTTCATGATACGATATTTCATATTATTTTCTTCTTCTTCTAACATATTGTATTTTTTTCTTATATCCTCTTCATATTTTTCACATTTACTACGAAATTCATCTTCATATACTTTTTTCTGTTTTTCTAAATTTTCTCTTTCTTTATTAATTTTTTTTTTCTCATTATTAATTTCTGTCTGTAATCTGTTATTTTCATCATCATATTTGTTTTGTAATGATGTTTTTTCCTTTTCTAAATTTTCATTAAATTGTTCTTCTAAATATTTTTTATATTTTTCCTTTTCATCTTCGATATTTTTCATCGCCATTCTTTTATCATTTTCTATTTCTTCTTTTAATTTTGTATTTTCTTTTTCCATATCTTCTAACATCATATTTTTCGTATTTTCAATGTCTTCTAACATTAACCTTTTCATCTTTTCGACATCATTAATCATTGATATTCTTTCCTTTTTTATTTCTTCTTTCATGTAATTAATTTCTTTTTCATGCTCTTTTTGTATGTTATTTGTTTCATTCATAATTTTTATTCTCTCATCTTGAATATCATTTAGCATTTTCATTTTATCATTCTCTATTTCTTTTTTATTTTTATTTAATTCATCAATTAACTCATTATATTTATCTATTCTATTTTTTAGTTCATTTTCTTTTATTAAATTATTTCTTTCGTTTCGTCTTAATTCTTCTTCTTTACTTTGTAAATTATTATATTCACAATCAATTATCTTCTTCTTTTCTTTTTCTAACGATTCTAATTCCTTTTTTAACATTTCAAGCTCATTTTTTTCTTTCATATTCATTAATTTTTCTTCATCGATTTCTCGTCTATTCTCATTTATCATGTTTTCTTTTTTTTCTATATTTTTTTTTTCTTGTTCAATCTCTTTTTCACGCTCCTCAATTTCTTTAATTTTTTTATTAAATTCACCAAATTTTTCATCATATTCATATAATTTACTCTTGCATTTATTTTCAATAAGAATGCATTCATTCATTTTGTCTAGTAACTCTTTTTGCGCATTATCATATTTACTTTTTATGGAATTCACATATTTCTCTTTTTCGTCTATTTCATCATGCTTCTTATTAATAGATAATTCTTTTTCTTTAATTTGTGAATGAATTTTATCTATTTCTTTTTCTTTATCTGCCAACATTCCCACTTTCTTTTCAAAATTTTCTTTTTTCTTTTTTAATAACATTTTTTCTGTTTCGAGCATTTGTCTACTTTCTTCAATATGTAATTGTAATCTAGCCATTTGTTTACTTGCTTGGCATACACATACAATACTTTTAATGTCCGTCTTTTTTCGAAAATTTTTATCAAAGTTTAATGCATCATCATCATCATTGTTTGTTAAATTTTTAGTCATATTTTTTTCATTAATAAAACTATAATTGTAATTTTCATTTTTATCATTCATATTATTATCCATTTTATTTATATAAGTTGATTCGTTTTCCATTTTATTATTAAATAAATTTAAATGTTTTTTTTTTATATCATTTAAATCGAAATTTCTTAATTTTCCTAAATCATTATCAACTTTTGAGTTGCTTTCATTTCGATTATGATACGTGTTTTCATTGTAATTATTATTCAGATTATTTAAATTATTATCGTTTGTCTTGTTATTATTGGTATTTTGAGCCTCATTATTATTTCTCATTTCTATATTACCATTTGCATTTCCATTTAAATCATTCATGGTAAGATTATGTGTGTTGTTATTCATAAGAATATTATTATTTTCATTTTTCATTTTAATATATTTTTCATACGCTCTCATATTTCCACTTTTCCCCTCATTATAATAGTTTATTTTAGCTTGCATATCATCAGCATAATTTAAATAGGTATTGATTTTCGCGATATCATGTTTTCTTGTATGAACATTACTGGAATTCGAGCGTCGAGGTTTAAATGTCTTATATTCATTATTTTTATTTTTATAAAAATTATCAAAATAATTATTTTTTATATCATTCATGTTAAAATTTAGTTTCCTTTTCTCATCATCATTGTTTTTATTAATATTCATCAAGCTTTCTAATTTTTTATATTTTTTATTTATTAGATCATTTTTATTAGAGCCTTTATTTCTATTATCATTATTGAAATTAAAATTACTATAACTATCTAGCTCTTTTTCTGCCACATCATCTTTTTCGTTTGCATAATTATTTTGGTTCAACTTATTACTTGCTAAATTATTTTTAGAATTAATCTCATTACCATCATTATTATTCATATTAGTGTTATAATTGTTATACTCCGTTTTCATATTATTATTGTCATTATTATTCATGTTAGTATTATAATTATTGTACTCCGTTTTCATATTATTATTGTCATTATTATTCATGTTAGTATTATAATTATTGTACTCCGTTTTCATATTATTATTGTCATTATTATTCATGTTAGTATTATAATTACTGTACTCCGTTTTCATATTATTATTGTCATTATTATTCATGTTAGTATTATAATTATTGTACTCCGTTTTCATATTATTATTGTCATTATTATTAGCGTTATTATTATTATTATATAACATTGCATTGTTGAAATATAAGTTATTGTCTTTTATTTGATTATTATCTGGTTTTCCTCTAGTATCATTTGCATGATTAGGAAGATCCTTTTCATAACGATATTTATTTTTATATTTTTCTTGTAATTCAATTAATTTGTTTGTATCATTATAAGCTGATAAATTATTATTTAATTTATCCATATTGTTATTATATAACATATTTAGGTCAATTTTATTTGTATTACTATGTTTAGGCATATCTGCATTTGTAGAATTATATCTGATATTATTTTTCATTACATTCTCTTGATTGTTATCATCATTTCGTTTATAATTCCTATTATTATATTGAAAATTATAATTTGTTTCTTTGCTTTCGTCATCCTTTTTTTTATTATTATCGTCTATATTCCTATTGAATAAATTCTTTAAATTTAATCCTTTCATCTTTCTCAAATAATCACCAGTATTTAAGTTGTTTTTATATAATTCATAGTTATTCATTTTACTGTCTTCTTTATTTATATTATCATTATCATTTGGAATTTCATTTCCATTATTGTTTAACTTAACATCCTAATAAAATAAACCAAGAACCATAATGTATTAATTTTGTGAAGCAATATAAATGTGCAAAATGAAATTATATAAGAATATATGAATATAATAATTATTAAATAATCCTTATATCCAGAAGTAATAATAAACACAATATTGATTATTATATGAAAGAAAAATCACAAAAAAAAAATTAAAAACAAATCAACAAATGTAATATATTTATACCTTTTTTAAAAAAAATTCTGGATTTTCAGAACGGTGTCTACTATGCGTATGTTCTGCAATAAAATAAAAGTATAAAAAATTAACATATTATATTACAACATGCAATTAAAATAAAATAGATCTAGTGTATGAAATAAAAGATATTGCACAAGTAAGGAATAATACAACTAAATATATATTTTCAATTATGTATATGCCTATTATAGTAAGGTACAATGCATAATAAATTTTAATAGTAAAGTGAATATAATACAAATTGTTTCTATTGCCTACTTTTATTAGAAATATGTAATGAATCATGCGTTTCTAAATCTTCACGTTCATTTTTTTTTGAATCACCAAATGCATAAAATTTTCTCTTAGAATTGACACTACCAATAGCATCTTTTTTTTGTGTGATACTATTATATTTTACTTTATTATAATCATTATCATTTTTTAAAGTGGAATACTTACTACTATTATCATTAGTTATTAAATTATCACCTTTGGACTTTGTGTTACTACTAATTTTATTAGAAGCTACAAGCTTCGAAATATTATTATTATTACTATTAGTTTTTATATTATGTGCAATCTCTTCATTCGAAGCTTTATCCTTTGCATATAAAGCATTATGTTTGCTTATCAAATTGTTTTCACTTTTAATATTTTCTATAGTGTTATATTTACTTACAAATGAACTATAGCTACGAACCTGCTCTGTTCCAACTGCCGTATCTGCTTCGTCGTCTTTTTCTTTCTTTGGTTCTTTAAAATTGTTATCTATATCAGCATAATTAAAATTTTTGACATTTTTGTACTTTCTTTTTATATTTTCAATAATATTTTTACTTTTGCTTAATAATTTTTTGCCATTTTCAGATATATTATATGAATATACATTACTATTATTATCAATACTTTTCATTTTTTTTATTGTCTTACTTTTGAATTTATACTCATGCAATCAATTAATTTATCTTAATAATGCATATGAGTATAAATAAAAAAGAAAAGAAAAACAAGTACGCTTTCATATTATGCTATCTTTTAGCTTTTTTATTTCATTTATACTATTTGGTGATTAAATGATCTGCAATTTAATTTGTATAAAATATCGAATGAATACGAAAAAATCCATAAATATATTATGTATCCTTTCACACACATATATAATCTTTATTAACTCCTATTTAATAATATAACGTTATATATTTAAAACGATCAAACACACACAAATATGTGCTTAATATCATAAAAATATTAAACTAGAACAAATTATACAATAATTTATTTTAAAAAAATGGTAATACACATAAAAAAAATAAAATATGATAATAAGTGGGAATATAAGCATATTCTCATAAAAGTATTTAAAAAACGAAAGGCATATTTGTGATTACACCACTATAAATGAATTTTAATCCATTTCAAAAATAACAAATACGAAAACATATATGGAAAATATAATTTGCGTTCATTGTATGCATTATGCTCTCCCCTTTTTTTTATTATTTTTTGTGATAATGGTTCTTAATAAATAATAAATGGAAAATTAAGTCTATATAAATATAAAATTAATAAAAATATATGTATCAATCACTATTTAATAACTTTATTTTATCAAATGATTATTCATGCATAATTCATTATTTCATATATCTATATAAATAAAGCACAATTATATAATATGCATACACACACATATAAAATATGCATTTGTATTAATTTTTGTTGTGTATGCAAGTACATACAAATGCATATAAAAGAAATCCATTCATACTAATTTATTATACAATTATATGAATGTGTAAGTTATTGCTAATCAGTTGAATGCAAGCTTAAAAGAGTGTAAAATGAAATGAAAAAATAAATTAATAGGAGAAAAAAAAATACAAAACATTAAATATTTTTAAAGAAAGTATTCAATAAAGATAATTTTATATATGTTATTGTTAATATATTTTTTCTTATGTTTATTTATTTTTTTTTTGTCTAGAAAAAAGATAAATTTTTAAATAAAATATTAAATCTTTATAAAAATGCAGGAAATTAATTAATTAAAATGTAAAACATTACGCAAAATGGTTAGTAAAAAAAAAAAAAAAAAAATTAATTAAATCACGAATAATAAAATATATATAGAAATACTACGGGAAATAAAATTTATTAATTTTTTTAATAAATCGACGAAAGGGGAAAAAGGGAATGCAAAAAGGAATAATATGCTTCTTTTTAAATCATAATTTTTTTTTCATGGTTTTTCGTGTATTTTATTTTTATAGTAACCTTGTCTTATATATTTGTATGTGAAGGCCTATACACACATTTCCTATATTTGTTGTATCATTGAAAAATACAATTTTAATTAAAAGATAATTAATTATAAATGATCATTATATTTATTTTTATCCATAAATATATTCTTAATTTTTATTTGAAAAAATGTATAATAAAGGAAAGCATAGTAACATTTATAGACCTATATATACACCAAAAAATGTCTTTATAAATTCTTACATTGCAAATGCATCCTATCATCTCTTATTTTTTATGCATATATATAAAGTAACAAAAAGAGTGCTCTTGAGTAACATAAAGAAAGAAAATGAAAACAACTAATGAGTCTTTCAACTGAATGCATATCTATTTAAGTCATAAACTAAAGCCCGTATATAGTGATAAACCTATTAATTGATCTTCTAACCGTTTTAATAAAGTTTTAACTATAGTAATTATAGCGCAAATTGCAATATTATTTGAGAGGGAATAATATAACTCCCTATTGTTTATGAGTAAATATATAAGGTTATAAAATAATAAATTAAATGTTTTAAATAACAAATTAAAAATAATTAAATTGAAACATTAAAAGATTAGGAATAATAATGGAAAAAATAGGGTATGCAATTTAAATGCATTAACTTAATTAAATGAACAATTTAAACGTAAAAATTCAAGTATATCTATCCATGTATATAGACAGATAGATATAGTTATATATGAAATAAATATTTAAAATTTCATAAATATTTGATAAATAAATAATTACTTAATATATAAAATTGATATAAAAAAATATCACTTCAATATACATTAAAATATTTCTGTGAAAAATCATGAAACTTAAACATAATATAGTGTATAGGTAATTGGTTAAGGGATAAAACAAAATACCATAAACGATATAATACGATTACGATAAAAACAATAATAAAAAAATTTTTTTAAATTCACAAATGTACATTTGTCTTATTTTAATTAAACACATTCTTGGTATTTTTATAAATAGACATGTACAAAGTATGCATATTACGTATATTTCTAAACACCACATAATAATATTTATTAATAAGCTAATAATGCATATACTTTAGAACTTAATTTTTGTTAATTCATGTGATTTACATATGCATACAAAAGTTGTTGATTTGTATTTATAATTTTTTTTTTTTAAGGATTTCTTCATTAAATTTAGTTTTTTTATAATTCGGATTTGTAATATCCAAATTAAAGTCCTTATTTTTAATTAAATCTGCAAATCTTCCATCAAGTGCATGGTGGCTCTTAATTTTTTCAATAACATTATCATTGTTATTTCTAATTGTGCCATCTTTTTTTCTTTTAATTGTTTTCTTAGTAATAATTTTTTTAATTTCTTCATCTTTTTGTTTCAATGATTCTAAGTATGCTTTTTTCTTTAATTTCTTTTTCTCTTTGACTTTATCTAAATATTTTTCCCATGGAGTTTTGTTGTCTTCTTTCTTTTCTTTAGTCTTTAATATGTTTTTAAATACTTGAATAACTTCATCTTCTTTATCACTGTCATTATCAGGTAGTGCAAACTCTCCTTTTGCCTTACCTTTTTTATTAAATTTATTTGAATCATTATACTTATTATTTTTATTAACTAAAGAATCTTTAACACTTTCATCGCTTATCGAATCTTTATCTGAATTCATATAAGCCCATGCATTATTAATATTGTCATCATAATCCATATTGTTATCATTGTCGTCATCATAATCGTCAATTTCATCGCTTTCTTTTCCAAATGAATCATTATTATTATATATGGATATGCCCTTTTTACTATTCTTTGTGTTGTCATCAGCTAATATATCTCCTAGTAAAAGTTTTCTATAATCCTCCCTACTATTTAGAGAATTTTTATTGCCAGATACTGAATTATTTTCATATGTAGATTCACTATCACTAGAATTAGCTAAATATTCCTTTAAATCTAATTCTCTTAATTTTTCTTCAGTAAATCGTGTTGATAATAGCTTTTTTCTTTTTGGATTTTCATCCCATGATGATTTTGCACGTGTGTGCTTTAAAACTGTACTAACAGAATAATGAAATTGATAATTTTCTGGAATTTTATCACATGATTCTTTAATTTTATAATCATCAAGTGAACAATTATCATCTATTATTCGAAGATCCAAATAATTTATACAAAAATCGGCATCCATATCATTTAATTCTTCATATAAAAATTCGACTATTTCTTTATTGTGGCATTCCACTAATGCAAAATAATATCTTGACCTTTGAATTTGATATAATCGAATTTGTTCATTTTCTTCTTCAGTAATTCCTGTACTTATTATTTCATCATTGTTTTTTCCTTTTTTATAAATGTAGCGAGATTTATCTTTCATTGATGATGTATCGCCACTATCAGAGTCATTGCTATTATTTTCTTCATCTTCATCGTCACTGTTTTCTCTATAATTTTCCCCCTCTTCAGAACCCCCTTCTAATTCTTCACTTTCATCCTTACCATCTTCTTCTTCGTCGTCTTTGATACAATCAATAAAGTTGCGAGTTCTATATACAGCTTCTCCGTTTTTTCCTTTTTGATTTAAGCCATTGCATTTGATAAGGGGTCCATGTTCTTGTTCGTATTTCAATTTTTTCTCTCCATATTTGGATGTGTAAATAGTAACCTTTTTAACTGCTCTGCTTTTACCATAATCAATCGCTTTCTTCTTACCCTTTTCAAAGTTATAATATGATTCAAATAAATAAAAAATATCAGCACTTGTAATATTGTCCCAATCACAACCCAAAACTGTAAAGCGATTAGTAACATCAAATGTCATTTTAATATTTTCAACGTTTTTATTATGTTTTTTGGCTTTATTATTTTTCATATTTAAGCCATTAATTGATTTATTAATATTTTTTTTCTTCTTCTTTTTCTTCATAACATTATTTATATCTACTCCTCGAACTCCCTCACCTTTAGAATCTCGAATAATGTTACCATTTTTATCCTCTTTTATTGAACGTTTTTTTTTTAAAACTTTCTCTTCCCTTTTGCATATACCTCGTTTTTTCGAGTTTTTAATTTTACTATTATTACAGTTTTTTATATCATTTATATTTTCTTTATCTTTTTTGCTAATATTAAATAGTTCTTCCTTTTTATCAAATTCGTCATTATCAATTTTTGTGTCTGAATCAAAATCTTGCATTTCATTATTTGATTCATCCATATTATTATCTTCTTTTTTCATGTTTTTTAATTTTTTTCTAGGGGGTATTAAACTTTTATAATCACTTTCTGAGTTCGTATTTATGTCTTTTTCATCATCGCTACTATTATCTATATTTTTGTTTTTTTTTGGTAATTCTTTATTTATCTTGATATTATTACTAGTATTATCTAATTCTTCACTTAATTCATCTTCTGAATTATTTAATTCATTACTATTTTTACTTTCGTCATCATTTTCACTTTCTGTATTAATTTGGTTGTTTTTTTTTAAATTATCTGATTCATTATATGTATCATCGAATTGATCATCCATTTTTTTTTAATTAATATTTTAATCTACTATGAAATTTATGTTATTTATAAGATATATATTTCCAGATTTAAAGCATTAATACATATATATATAAATAGCAATATATTTGGTAAATATATCTTTTAATTTAATAAAATATATACTTCATAGCATTTCTAGAATGTATATAAATATGTCGTATAAAAATATATAAACTTAAATTGTGAATTCTGTATATATATTCATGCATATGTAATATATAACTTTTATTTAAATGATAATTAGCACATTTCTATCTAGAACACCAAATACAATATACATTTATAGCTATACATGTATAATAAATGCATAAACTTTCAATAAAACCGGTAATATATATATGTATACATTTAATGCATCATCTTGATATAATAGCATAAGCTAAGAATGTGATCCCCAAAAGAAAAATGTCTTAATATTTGTTTCTCTTTTTCACAAATAATATTAATGTATGTACGTAAACGAGTACATGTATATTCAAATAAATATTAATGAAATATTAATAGCTTTAACATCAAATAAAATCTCTAAAAATTAAATAAATTAAAAAGCTAAAAATAGTTAAACGAAAGCATACAATTAAGATTTTTTTATATAATTATCAAAAATATTTTCAAAATTAATATGGTACGCAGTACGATATATATATATTACATAAAATACAAATAAACATAAAACATGATGAACAGCATATGCATGATGTTGCTGTTAAAAAAAATCCCTTTAATATTAAATTAAAATAAATGTAAAAAATAATAAAAAAATAATAAATAAAAATAAAATAATAACAGTATAAAAAATATGTAAATAAAATTAAATTAGTAAACTAAATAAATATATATAAATATTATTATAATAAACACTTATGTATATAAACTGAGGGGGACATCATAACAATAAATTTATAGTATATAATATTATTCGCATACAAAATAACTATATAAAAAATATATATATATATAATTTATAAATATTCTAAAAATAATATAACATATATTTACGCGCAATTAATTCGCATAAATTTTAATATACCATAGATAATCTTCCCATATAATATATTTATAATAATAACATATATAATTATCACTTATTTAGCTTTCATGAGACTCCTAACTACTTTGTATATTATTGCATTCATAAGTTCATAACTATTTACATATATAAACATAAATAAATATAACAATGAAATATTAAGATAATAAAACACAATCAAACTTTATGAGAACATTAAAAAATCGATCTTAATAGAAATAACTATTTAATATATATATTATATATATAGAAAAAAACAGAAGAGTGTTTAACACATTTTTTAAAAATTTTAATTTACTCGGAATAGAAAATTTACGTAAGAATATGTGCATAAAAAAAAAAATATAATATTAAAAAATATGTATTTAATTAAAATATAAAACATCGATATAATAGCAATAGCCATGCACAAACACCCTATTAGCATATATTTACTATTGAATCATTGCAATATAACAAATTGAAAACGAAACAATATAGAATAATTTTCATGAAAAATGTAAACAATGCTATACCCTTTTAATGGTTGTCGAACGAATATACACAATGATAATAATTTTTGAATAGTATTTTACTATTTCTCGGAAATTCAACTTACCTTGACATAATTTTCATTTATTTTATAAAATTTCTAAAAGTATAATTAATTTTCTTTTTTTGAAAATATTATATTTATGTTAAATTAAATCTAAGGATATATCCGTTTACTTTTTATAGAATATGCACACAAAAAATATATCGAGTATAATTTGTTCATAATTAATACCCCATTCCAAAAGAAATGAAAATATATGATGTTGTAATTAATTCTTAAGACTTTGTATAACTAAAGGTGTTTTATTTTTTTAATATCAATATTTTTTACTATAATATGTAAAAAGGAATAATTCTATAAAAAAATTATTTACCACATATATGTTTCACCATTTTAAACTATAAATCCTACATACCCGTATTAATAACTATTCTTATCTTAACTATTTTTTAAATTAATGTTTTAATTGTATTTGTATTAATTTTCGTTTTGGTAACAAAAATAATATCTTATATAGCTAATACATTTTGTATTCTTTTTCGTTATGGCTTAAGACAAAGTATAAAATAAAGCAAAAACAACGGTTTCATTACACATAATAAATGTAAAAAAGGCATTATAGTTATATAATTTGTAAATCATAGAAAATGGTATATGTTTTTTTTTAATTAGCTATTACTTATATTAAATGATAGCAGTTTCAAATAATTCTTGAAATAAAACGGATGGAAAATATATGTTTTTATTTCTTTATAATAAAGGTTATCCATTTAAATCTAATGGTAAAATGTGTAAAAATGAGGAAAGTATATTACCATTTTACAAATATATATTTATAAAATATAATACTCCCATATATACATTTATGAAGGTTAGACAATCATGTATGAAGAGAGCGAAATAACGATGGATATAAAGTAAGAATACACATTCCCATATATATCCTTATGTAACTTTTTATATAGAAATGTGTTATTTTTCTATTTGTTCCCATTCCGATTAATGCAATTAAAATATAAATATGAAACTAATAATTTACTATTCCATTTTTTATATTGTACTAATTAGCGATTCCAATTGGCTTTTCTATAAATAGGAATTAAAATATTATATAAAAAAGGGGATGATAATTTAAAATGCATATTAACATGAATATATATATGCATCATTTTCAAAATAAAAACATATAAAAATGACACTTTCATTACTTATAAAATTCATTTTATAATTTGGTTATTAGAGAAAATATTATATGTATTGTTCATCTATTTTTTATACTTGGTTTTGTGAATAATCCATGAAATATTTATTCGACGCCAGGCCCTGTATTTTTTTTACATACAAAAGAGAAAAAAGACAGATGAAACATATGCATCCATACGTATATATACATTTATGAAATAACTATATGAAATAAAAATAAACCTTTCTAAAATAGTTTTGGGTTTCATATTTTTCTATGTGTCTATTGTTTTCTCTATATAAAAAAAATATGGTATACATTCCTTAGTGCTAATAGTGTAAATATATTATTTTATACTATGGAATAACTAATTTATTTTATATTCTTTAAATTAACATTTGTTTTACTAGGTCCCCACTTAAGGGGGATTCGGTATAATGAACATTAATCACAGGATAAGGTGGTTCGTTCTAAATTTTGAAATTGTATTTTAGTATTAAATGTGGTACAATGAGATTAATGAAAAGGAGATATATCATATTTTTAAAAAATAAGAAAAGAAAATTATAAACATGTTAATTTACCATGTCCCTATCGATTTGAAGAAATGCGCTATGCTTGTTTTCATTCTCGACTTTTATTAATGCATTATTTAAATTAAGACACATTAAAAAAAACACAAATAAAAAAATTAATTTTATCACCATTTTTTCTCTTTTTAAAAAGCAAAATAACTCAAAATAAATAAATAATTACAAAGATAATAAATTTAAACAACAATAATAAAAATAATTATAACCTAAATAAAACACCAGCATTATAATACTTACCTAAATAACTACAATATGAATAATAATATATTCAAAATTTTTACTTTTTTGAAAAATTCAAAATTATTAAATAATAATGGAAAAAAATAAGAGAAGACAATTTATTTCCTACAAGCCTTACTAAAATAGGTAAATTTATGATAAGCATTACAAGCTTGTTCTTGTGTGTATATACTCTAATTAAGAGATATTATTTATTTTATTGTCTATATATTTTTACATTTTTTATAAACTATCTTCTTTATTTTATTGATTACCAATTTGTAACAAAATTATGTATGAATAATATAAGGAAAATTTTAGTTGGAAATTTTTATTTATAAACAGAAATAAAATTATAATAGCATAAATAATATATATTTTTCCGAAAAATATTTAGTTATGTTTTATCTCCCTATCCCCTTATGAGAAATTAAGATTATACAAAATGGAATAGGCAATATTTATAAAAAGAAACCACGGGAATATAAATGCACATATGTGTTGTTCACAATGTGGTCCCCTGTGGTTTGGTTTGTGAAACAGTTTAGTGGTTGTTGGAAATTTAATACGAAAAAATTATGACAAAATAAAATAAGACACTATATTAATTTAAAAAATATAAGGAATTAAAATTTGCAAACAATTTTTTGCAGCTAAAAAAACACGTAACATTAATAAAATGGATGCCTGAATTTATATATAAAGACAAATAACACATATACAAATCGCATGTTTACATGCAATATAGCTGTAAAAATATTTTTTGATATAAAACTAAATGTTTTTTTCGAATAACCAATAACCAGAAAGCATCATACTATATTCTTTCAAATCGTGCATGTCATAGAGCTATTTAAAGACATTATTTACTTCATTTTAATTAGGATGGTTATAAAAAAAAATAAATTAATTAAATTCAAATTAAACACAAATCAAATATGAAAAAACATCACCTTTTTTAATTTTTTTTTGGTTATTATAATTTTAAAATAAATGCCATTTTTCTTTTTTATAAAATCAAATAAATATGCTTACATATAAAATATGTATTTATAACAAATGCTTATATAAATAATATATATATATATAAAATAATTAATAAATTAATCTTTACATTTTGGTGTCTTTTCTTTGGTTCTTTATCATTTGAGTAAAAATGTATAATTCCAATAGTAATACACATCAAAAATCCAACACAGTAAGTGTTTATAATACAAGGACTGGAAATGTAAGTAAAACAAAATTGATTCGGTTGGTAAATGGCCACTATAGACGAGTAGTAGATATTTCAAACAAAGACGAAAAAGAGATCTTATTTAGAACATGCACATGCCCATACCCTAGCCCTAGGAGCGAAGATACTAGTAAGTTTGTATTAATATTAGATAGTAGTAAATAATATATAATTATATTTTTTTTCTTGTTGTTATTTTTTTATATTTTTTACCTTAATCAGGAAACGCATATATACCACCCGCAAATAATGTACCAACTATCTCATATAGAAAAAGGATGTATTCTTCCTTTGGGAATAAAGAAAGCAATGATATTCAAAAAGATGAATCAACTACTGAAAATGAAGATTTGTCCGAAACGTCATCGAAACAAGAAAGTACAATAGACGACGGAACAGAGAGTTTAATTAATAGTAAAGAAACTGATGATGATAATCAATTTGAACGATTATTCGAAGAAGTAGAAGAAGAAGAAGAAAAAAGGGAAGACTTAGTTGAAGAAGAAGAAAGCTTGATTGAAGAAAAAGAAGAAAGTTTAATTGAAGAAAAAGAAGAAAGTTTAATTGAAGAAAAAGAAGAAAGCATAATTGAAGAAAAAGAAGAAAGCTTAGTTGAAGAAAAAGAAGAAAGCGTAATTGAGGAGAAAAAAGAAGAGATAATTGAGAAGAAAAAAGAAATCCCACCTAAAAATAAAACATTAATATTGCCTTCCAAAACATTGATGAAAGGAATAAAAACTAATATTTACTTTTTATCAAATAAAGAAAAAATTCAAGTTATATTGTGTTATAATTACAAATGTGATGCTGTTGTATTTGAAAAGGGGGCGTTTTTAAGATATCTATACATAAAATCTATTAATAATATTATATTAAATGAACGAATGATTGAGGAGTTGTGTAAAAATGAAAACTTAAAATATATATTAGCATGCAATTCCATTGTTGTAGAATCTAGCGATTTTATAAAACCTTTGATTATTGAATTCGAATCTTCAAATTCAAAAAATGTATTTGTTAAACATATAAAACATAATTCACAAAAAGAAATGGATATTAATAAATTCAATGAATATATGCGTGACCTTAAATCAAATGAAAAATTGCGTCTTAAAAAAGTTGAACGATTTCATTCCATAAATTTGGCATCCAACCATTGAAGGAATGTACCTTATCCTTATTATTGCTATTTTATTATTTTATTAAAATAAAAATTTTTTTTTATACTTTTTTGTGGATATTTTTTGGTGAGTACCCGTTAATATAATACTTACATTGTACATAAGATGATTATATATAGTGTGTACATATCCTTTATACTTCCTACACTTTATATGTTACATCGTATATATATATACATATACCCGCTCACTATTTTCAAATGTGTTACATATTTTTTCCCCGAATTTGATTTTTACACAACTATATTCTACATTAAATAAAAGCTATATACCAAAAAACGCATATTAAAAATATACCTTTATTAATCTTTTAAAACGTATTAAAATAAATCATTGTATATAATATATATATTTATTTGTAACACAAAGATAAAATAAAATTAAATCAAAGATAAAGAAATAAGAAAAAAGAGATAATGGTTATTATCACCCCAAAACACTTTTTGCCCTCACATATATAAAATATATTTACTTATATATTTGGTTCTTCTTGTTATTCATCCATTTTGTTTCCTTCTGTAGATTCATTATTCTGCTTTCCTTACCTATTTTAGGAATTTTTATTACATACTATTTTTGGGAGATGTGTTAATAAACAAAAAATTGCGTGAGCACAATTTTCCTTATGATATTATGCATATATATATTATATATCACCTACATTTTTGAAGATTTTATTTCGTGATATATTTCTTTTAAATTCGTACTTATTTATTTTATTTTTTATAACTTTAAACATATCATAATTTTTAACATATATAATAATAAATAAATAAACTGTTATAAATGAATAGCATTTTCAGTAGCATAAAATAATACCCCATTTAAGTTCAATTGTCATTGTAGCTTGTATTATAAAAGCTTATTTTTTTATGAAAAACACACAAATATCCACATATATAGTAAATGAAAGAATGTGTGATAGCATTTATCATGAGTTGAAAATGAGGAAATAGAAATATATGTAATGGCATGTTTTATTTTACCAATTTAATTATTTTAAATATGACAAAAGGAAGCATAATTCACTTAAAAATTATGAGTATACAATACTTGTAATGCTTTATAAAATTTTTTATACCAATAAACAGAATATGCTTTTCTTAAAAAAGCCATGATAATTTTGAAGATCCTTTTTATGTTCATAGGTCTAATTCAGTCATTTATGATAAAAAAGGTAACTAGAAAATATATTTTTTGGTATACCCATAACAGTGGCATTCATCCTTTGCTCTCCCATAATATGTATATTTTTCGTATATATATATTTTTAATTTATTTATTTTCGCTGATTATGTAGATAAAATGGGGGGACGAAAACTTGCATGGTAGCCCGTTTCGGTTATACAGGGCAAAATATTTTAGAAAATTCAAAACAATACCATATATTAGAGATTCTGGAGAAAATCACATAAAGGAATTAACAAGAGAACGTGTAAAATTAAACAAGCATACAGCAAATCCAATAACACGCGGAGCTAATTTTCTCTTTATATGTAATTTGGACAATAGATTATCATCTCAAGATGTTACTCATTTTTTTAACTATTTTATTGGTATTGGAAGTTGTGTAGCTCAAATAAAAAGAAATAGATACACGGGTAATGAAAATAAATAATTATGCATAAAGGCCCATATAACGAATATTACGATTTACACAATTGTTACGATTTTTGTATACCCTGATATTTTATTTTTTGGATCTTAGTCTTTTACTTCTTCATTTCTCAATTCCAATATAATTTATTTTTTATAGGAAGAAACATGGGACATGGGATTTTGAAATTTAAAAAAGCTGAGGATGCAACAATTGTTTTATTAAATTATCAAGGAATAAAGTTGGGAGAAAAAAATATAATTTTAACAGAAGCTTTTAAAAATGATTATTTAGAGCAAAAAAAGCATATATGTAATATATATAAGCCACCCACATAAACCCACATTCCAGATTCACCATATATTATAAGTATAATTAATTTGATAACAACTTTGTAATAAAAAATTTAACCATTTCTCGAGTCACAGACTCGTATATATATAAATATATAATCATAATTTATCAAAAGTTATTTGAAAGTTTAGCATAAAGAATAAAAAATTAATTCACAAAAAAAATTAATAATCAAATGAATGAATAATATCAAAATACTCAAAGAGGTTAACAAACAATATACAAATCTCAAAGAAACAAAATAAAATACACACTAATGTGTAGAAATGCATGGATCTTCGCTCCATCCCGCTCTTTTTTTTTGTACATTTTTAATAGTTTTCTTTCTTATCCTTTTTTTTTGTTAATTTTTCCAAAAATCTAATACAATTTTCACTGCATTGCTTAATTGTTGTTCATAATTTTTTGATACATCTATTTCATTTAATGGGATATTATATCTTTTTATAAATCTATTTAATATCCATCTTCTTTGTCTTTTCGCATATTGATATGTTTTTCTAAATAAGTTATCTTTACATTTGTTAAATAAATCATTATCATCAATATTATTTATTTTTTTTTCAATATAACTATCAAACTCTTTATATGCAATACTTTGACGTATACCTTTTCCTTTTAATTTTGTATTTGTATTATTTGGCATTTTTTTTAATTTTATTCCTTCTTCTAGTAATCCTTTTGAAATCATTATATTTATTCTTTTTTCAATTTTGTCTTTTAATATACAATCATCTTTATGATCTAAATAAAAAAAGCAAGGTGCATATCGCGTTTTATCGAGGTTATTATTTTTATGGCACTTCATTTTTATTAAATCACTATGTTTTTTATTAAATGTATAAAAAATATCTAAACTTCTACAAATTCTTTTTCTATCATTTTTGTGTAATTCTTCAGCTCTTTCTGGATCAACCATTTTCAGCTCTTCATGCAATTCATCATTTGTTTTATTTGTATAATCATCATGTTTTATTTTATCGATTTCAATATCATTCTCTTTCCTTATATCTACAACTGATTCCCACAATAAAGATTCTATATATAATAATGTCCCCCCAGCAACAATTGGCACCATATTTCTATCATTAATAGATTCAATAATTGGAATAGCATAATTAACAAATTTATGAGCATTAAATTCTTCGGTGTTATCACATACATCTAGCATATGGTGCTTTATATCCCCCATCTCTTCATTTTCTACTTTTGCTACTCCAACACTAAAATTTTTATATACCTGCATTGAATCAGCACTTATTATTTCCCCTTTTATATCATGCTTTAATAGTTCGTTGTTTAAATCGATGCTAAATTGAGTTTTTCCACTGCATGTTATTCCCATGATTATAACAACTTTTTTTTTCTTTTCTTTTGTATTCATATTAAAACATGATAAATTAATTTCATCATTACATTTTGATGCTGAATCATTTTTCTCACCATTTTTTTGGTTGTCAATCAAAATTTCGTTACCTAAATTTGACTCCTCTCTTTTTTCAATACTAGCTAAAGTGCTATCATGCTCCATTTTGTCCACTTTTGAGGGGTCTTTACTTAAATCTGTTAATACATCTATCAATTCAATATTTTTTACATCATCTGTTTTGCTTTTTTGGCAATAAATTGCATTTCTTTTTTTAATGGTTGTATCGTTCAATAGTTTATTGCTTATATATCGAAAAGTAAACCTTCTATTGTTATGACAAACTTTTCTTTTTATATAATTTTCCTTTTTATAATTATAATAAAGTTTTGTATTATACTTTTTGAAACACTTTTTAATACTCGATGAAAATTTTCTACCTATACAATAACTGTTTCCAAATAATCTGCTATTATATGTATAATTATTATCCCTTTTTAAGTATATGTATGTTTTGTTTATTTCATGAAAAGCCTTAATTTTCAAAGAAATGCATATTGAGAAAATTATGTATATTATTATATAAACATGTATCTTATAAAACATTTGGATTTTTATGTTGTAATGTATATATACATATTTTCCTCAGTTCGTTATATATAAACACAATTATAGCCCTACATATTTTTCGTATAGTCTTATATAAAAAACGGTCTCAAACAAATAAAATATACGTATATACTATTATTATTTCAACATGAGTCTATTTATTTTTACATTACTAATTTATTATATTATTAAAAAAACAAGAGAAGCATAGAATGAAGAACATGAAAAATTAAAGACTATAATTTGCTTCGTTCTCTTGAAATAATTACATTTTCAAACTAATTTAGTTAATATAATTTTATTCATATAAAAAAATATATTTTACCTTTTTTATAAAATATTATTAAGCCATGCATGTAATAATATTTACGATGCGAAAAAATAAAATTGTATACAAAACAAAAAAAAATTAAAAAAACGATACAACATATTTATCACTATTATATATATATATTTATTTATTTATTTAAATAAATAAATGGACAAAACACATTGACAATATTTTAAACAAGCTGGTCACTACACTTACATCATTTTCAAACTTTCCAATTTCATTGTTTCAACTATTGGGGAGTACTGTGCTATAACTTTAGATATAGAAAAATGTAGAGCGTCTTTTATCATTTCGCTTTGGGCTTTTAATAACTTCATTTGTAATTCTAATATTTTTTGGCGTTCCAACTGTTCAGAAATATCTCTTCTTTTTTGCATTTGCATCACAAGTTCATCAATCGTTGGGTAACTAAAATTATTTGGAAAAAACATATCACATAAATGGAAATTATAAATAAAAACTACTATTATATTTCACATAATTATGAATTCCATCTTTTTAAAATACCCATAATCAGTTTGACTTATTTTTACATTCAATATATTTCCCACATTCTCATCTGTTGTATCCTCTATAAATGATGACTGTTTTTGATATTTTTCCTAAAAAGTTATAAAATAAAAAATGTTAATAATTTAGGAGTAATTTAAAATATTTCAATATTAATCGTCCTCTATACAATTTAGTATTACTTTAATTTTTTCTGTTTCATCTCTTTTTCCCATTTCTTTCAACTCCTTTTCCAATGCTCTATGGACAATCTATTATAATATAGGGTGAAATACCAATAAAAAAATTACATATATTAAAATATATTGAAACTGTGTACAAAAAGAAAGATACTATAAATGGAGCATAACATTTTTATCAACTAAGAATGGGTTTAATTGAAGTTGAATTTGTTTTTCTAGCTCAAGAATTGTTATTTCCGTCAGAATCCCGAATTCAGATATTGCTGTTTCAAACATCTTTGTAAAATGAACAAATCAAAAAATATTTAAATCTTAATATATGAGCAATATTCGTATTCATGTATATATATATATATATATATATGGCTGTGTGCATATATGCCTATAGTTCAACTATCCCTTATTACCGCTACTTCTTCATCTGTTCTATATTGTTCGATTTCCACTATTTTTTCCTTTATTTCAGCACTAGGCTCATTTGCTTCTGATAACTAAAAAATTTATAAATTGCACATTAGTTTAAAGTACCTTTTTAATGATGTTGCTATGCTTATAACAATTGTATGACTCTTATTATTCATAAATGGATGTCGATTATTTAATTATGCAGATTCACTTACATATATCTTAACAGATGGTATAGTTTTATTAATATAATTTTGTTGCAAAAAGGAAGTATGATTTCTAAGTTCTGGTGGGGGAAGCGGGCCACTTTTTTCGGTATTTCTTTTTTGTAACTTTTTTAAATTATTTTCTTCAGATGGTTCTGATACTTTTCGAAGTCTATCTGTTTTTAAAGTTTTCACCGAACTAGAAACAACGAAACCTAATATATTGGGATCACTAAAAATACTTAACATTTTTTTAATTGTGTCGTCTATTCTTATTTTAGAATTTGCCAAAGATTTATTATATTCATCTTCTAATTTTTGCATAATTCCCTAAATATTATTCACAAAAACATTTAAATTGTTACTTCCCGTATTTTTTATTTTACTGTTTGATCACATCATCATTTATGTATATGGCATTATTTATGCGGCATTTTTAATTTATTATATATCATTTTATTTTATGTCCATTTATACCTCTTCTAATTTAAGCCTAGCAGATTCGAGAATCTTTATTTCTGCTGAAACTTGGGGTAATGGCTATAAAAAGAAGAAATCAATGTTCTCACATAATTAGTGAATAATTTTTTACTAAATTTTCATTTTTATGTAATAAATTGTATTATTGTTTATATAATTCTTATTATAATTCTGTTAATTTTCTTAACATTTTCTGGAGGACTTAGTTTAACTTCTATTGAGGGTAACGATTTTGAGTTGTATTTATAATCTGTCGACCATCCTTGGGTTTCCTAATAAAAAAATAAACATATCATTAGGAATATATTTCAATTATGATATATATAAGTACATACTTCAATATGTTTATTTAATATTTTTTCCCTACTTCATCAGACATGATTATCTGAAGAAATTGTGACGCCAAAACACCACAAAATAAAAGAAAATTTAGTCTATATAACATTTTATTTATTTATTATTATAAAATAACAGAATAATTATATTTATATGTTTAATTTTGTTAAATTTGAAGTTTTAAAAAATTCAAGTAGGCGCATACATGCATGATACACATTACAACACTTTTCTTTTAATTATAAAATAAGCATGCAAAAAAGATAAAGAAAAAATGGTATTTTAATATAAAAAGAACAAGTAGTTATATATATATAATAAAATAAATAGTGCATATATAAATGCGCTACAGTAATACTTATAATAATTAGACACAATTGTACATACACTTAAAGAATATTATTACTTTGAAAAAAATTATATACACAAATATTTTTCCATATTAAATAGCTATAAAATATTACAGATTAATAATTTGTAAAAAATAAATCTTAAAATAATTAAAACTCTTTAATGATTATAAGATTATTTATATTTTATTTATTGTATCAGCATTTGTTTAATATCATCATAAATGCTTATATGTGCACATTTTTAACAATACTTTATTTCTGTATATATTTTATAAAATATTCGAATATTTTTATAATGTAATTATATTGGCTTTATTTATTATTTTGCTTTTTAAAATTTTATTTCCCATCTTCACTTTGAGTTTCGACTGTACTATCATCATATTCACTTTCGCTTTCTTCAGATGTAGATTCTCCTTTATTTTCACTTTTTTCAGACTCACTTTCACTTTCTTCAGATGTAGATTCCCCTTTATTTTCACTTTTTTCAGACTCACTTTCACTTTCTTCAGATGTAGATCCCCCTTTCTTTTCACTTTTCTCTGATTCACTTTCACTTTCTTCAGATGTAGATTCTCCTTTATTTTCATTTTTCTCTGATTCACTTTCACTTTCTTCAGATGTAGATTCTCCTTTATTTTCACTTTTTTCTGATTCACTTTCACTTTCTTCAGATGTAGATTCCCCTTTATTTTCATTTTCTTTCAAAGAATATTTCCTCTTATTCTCATTACCTTCAAGCTTAGGTTCTCTATTATTTTTTCTATCTTCATATGAAGATATGCTTTCGTTTTCTCTTTCATTTGAAGGTAATTCACCTCCCCTTTTTCCTTTGCTTCTTGATTCATTTTTCTCTTTCGTTATAATTTTTTCTCTTTCTTCATTATCATCACTATCGGTTTTGTCACTTTCATTGTCATCTTTTTCCGTATCGCCATCTTCTTCATATTCACTGCCTTCAATTTCTTTTTCATTGGAACTTACATCTGATTTATTTATGTTATCATCCTTTTTATTTATGGTTACAAGTTGTTTATTATCTTCAACAATATTGGGTTGATTTATCATGCAATCTACATTTTCAGATTTAGCATATCTATAGTTTTCTATATCACTATTACCGTTATTATTATTGTATTGACTTATATTTACACTCTCATTTGTTTCAATCATTTGATAATCCTTGCTTTTGGGATAATTCTCACTATTTTCATTTTCTCCCATCATTATTGTAATTTCATTATTTATATCGAGCATATCAGTTCCTACATCTTTCCGTTTTATTTCCTTATCTATGTCTTGTTTATTTTCTATAGTATGTTCTTCGATTCTGTTTTTGTAGTTCTCCATATCGTTATTTTGAATTATTGATGACCCATCCATTTCGTAATTTTTTTCATTAATCTCATTCTCCTCAAAGTTCAATTCATCTGAATTTTTTTTTTCAAGATTACTATTATTTTCATTAATGCAGACAATATTTTCAGAATTTTGTTTATCAATATTGTTGAAATGTATATCATCAGTTAAAAACTTACAGTAACTGTTATTTATCGCATTTTTAGTATAGTACAATTTTAAGCTATTTTTAATATGATTATAAAAATCATCATATTCTAATAAACTTTCCATTATGTTATTTACAAGTATTAAATAATTAGGATCCTTTTCTTGTATTTTATCGATATAATTTTTAAAATTATTTTCATCATTGTCTACTTTTTTTTCAACTATTAATTCGCTTCCCTTTTTTATATATTCTTTATTGCCCATTGAAATGTTACACTTTATTTCATTTTTATTATTTGTTACACTTTCAGCGCTTTCTTTTTCGCCTATATCAATCTCTTCTTCTTCATCTTCCTCAATTACTTCTTCTTCTATTCCTTCCTCTTCTTCTATCTCCTCCTCCTCTTCTATTTCTTCCTCTTCTTCTATCTCCTCCTCCTCTTCTATTTCTTCTTCTTCTTCTATTTCCTCCTCCTCTTCTATTTCTTCCTCTTCTTCTATTTCCTCCTCCTCTTCTATTTCTTCCTCCTCTTCTATTTCTACCTCCTCTTCTATTTCTTCCTCTTCTTCTATTTCTACCTCCTCTTCTATTTCTACCTCCTCTTCTATTTCTTCCTCCTCTTCTATTTCTACCTCCTCTTCTATTTCTTCCTCTTCTTCTATTTCTTCCTCCTCTTCTATTTCTACCTCCTCTTCTATTTCTTCCTCTTCTTCTATTTCTTCCTCTTCCTTTTCTGAAGGATCGGGAGATGAATAAATTATATTTTTTCGTCTGGGGCGGTGAAAAAGGCTCATATTATTCTTCGTAGAAACTGACTCGATAGGAATCACCGAAGTGCTCATTTTCTTATACTTTTGAAAATCAAATGCTTTAGACGAACGTGATTTAGCTAAGAATGCATTGTTTGGTTCATTGCCTTTTCGTAATGATTTATTATCTCTATATAGATAATCATTTTTCTTATCACCATTTTTTTGTATATCTTCTAATTTGCTATCTTTTTTCTTTTTTTTAATAAGAACATCGTTTATTTTTTTATTTGCAATATAACCTTTTACCGTTTGCACCTTTTTTATTGATGAAATTGGTTTGGGTGGGTTCTCTTTTAAAAATATATTTTTTAAAATATTTGTAGCGTCTACATATTTAAATTCATTCTTAAATACGAAACGTTTTTTATTATTTATTGATTTTGTTACTTCAGATTTTTTTTTAGTTAAATCTTGCCTTTTCATTATTTTAAATATTACATTTATAATATGTCGACACCTCAAAAAATATTAATACCATATATCCAACGAATAATGGAGGAATAAATTTATATATATATAAGTAGATATAAATGTACATGCATATTATATGCCTATATGTGTTAGAAAATTCAAAAAGACAAAACAGTGAATTCAAAATTTTATACCAAATGAAACAAATAGGTCACATAAAAAATGGAATCTATAATATATACATAAACATCACATATATAAATAACTATAATTTGTTTAAATAGGCGCAAATTCGAATAAATATGCATGCATAAATACATATTTTACGGAAAAAATATTTTTACTCAGTAGTATATAAAGATAGTATATCTACCATATATATATTCGTACTATATTAGTATGTAGGATTATATACACACTAATATATTTACGCGCACGCATAATATTTAAAAAAAACAAAAAAATAAATAATAGAAAAGGAAAAGACAAAACGCATACAAACATTCAATGCCTTTTTTATGTTTAAGAAAATATTAACAAAAACATAAACTATTTTATAATATTATATAACAATTTTTTAATATAATTAATTTTGTCTTGTTCATTTTTGGGGGGTAATGATTCTTTATATAAAAGGAGAACTTTATAATTAAGCTTTTTAAATAAATTATATCTTTGAAAAAAATATGGAGTCATAATTAATGTTCCTTCAAAAGTATTTTTATCAGATATGCATTCAATAATCAAATTAAATTCTTCTATAAAAATTGGAATATCATAATTATACAAACTCAAATAATTTACTTGGCAATTTAATTTATAAAGAATATTAACTACATCATTTATAAAATGATAATCTAAATTTTTATTTTGCTGAATTACAGAATTCTGAAATGAATTCAAAAATTGTAATATAGAAGTGTCCAAATACTTTTTGTTAAGCCATGAACAGAACCCATGATGATATATTAATTGTATTTCCCTTACAAAATATATGTAGTTAAAATATGAAATATTTTGATTGCTACTAGAATTAACCATATTGCTTCTATCTTTGGGCATTATAACTATGTGCAACATATTATTTAAAAATATATTTAAATCAAATATAAAATTTGCATCTACAGTTTCGTTTGGTATTTTTAACCGTAACAAATTTAAAATTAGCTCATATATAACTGCATCATTTTTATTATTAAATGTTAATAATTTAAGTCGTTTTATTAATTTATACAAATCTTCTTTTTTTAATATTATGCTAAAAAAATATGTGCAATATAATATATTAGTTATTTCAAATATATCATAACTGTTTATGTTATTAAAAATGTATTTACTGATTAATTTTAATTTATCACAATCTCTCTTTCTTTTATTTTTTAATAAAATCAAACATTTAAGAATTTTTTGATTATATCTGTCTTTATTTCTTTGATCATTTAATTCATAATTTGGTTTAATTACACATTGGGATTCTTCATTATTATAACGCTCATTTGCTAGGGACATAAAATCATTATACTGGTTATTATAAATAAAATTGGGTTTTATTTTGCCTACTAATTTAGAATGCATGTATTTTCTCTTTCCTAGCATACCTCGGGTGCATTTCTTTCATATAAAAAATAAAAAATATAAATATATACACTCATATAACATAACAAGGAAAATAATAAGTTAAGACAGTTTCCAATATTGTATCAAACAAAAAATATACAGACATATACATATTTACTTAAAATATAATACAAATAAAAACTTACTAAATTGAGCAAACTTGAAAATATAGATTTTCCAAATACAGTTTCCCAATATATACGGGTATTCATAATTCTCTATAGGGTATTTACTACATAAATTATAATACTCACAAGGTACTCTACATTTGAAATATAAATAATAAAAACGCCACCTTTACCTTTTATATTACTAAAACAAGGGGTTGCTTTTAAATCAAAAAATTATTTTGATTTTTTGTAACCCTATTTTTATAAATCTTTCTCATAAATTTCATATTAATTTTAGGATTGTAATTTTTCTATTTCTTTGTATGCGTATATTTACTATATATAATTTTTAAATGCTTTCTAAGGTAACATTTTTTCTAGCAGTGGTAACAACAAACAATATTTTTTAAGTTTATATTTTACTCTTTTTTCTCACATTTAAAACTGTATATATTATGTGCCCCCTTCCCATTTTGTGCGCATATCAATAATCATAAATTTTAATATATTATTTGTTTGCATTTTACTTTTTTCTTTTAAATAAAAATGTGCAATGGTAAATCAAAATGACATAATATTATACATAATTTTGCCATATCTTATTTTTTTAAAGAGGAGTTTTAATATATATTTTTTATTTACAATATTCCGAAGATGAGAAAGTATATGGGGTGTTACTATATGTATAAATAACATTATTGTACTATATATAATGTTTAAGGAGGGAAAATGAACCGTATTTTTATACCATATTTTTTTATTTTTTTTATTTTTTATACATTTAAAATATACTTAGTTTATGGAATAAAATTTCAAAGGAATTGTGTACCATCATTCGTAAACTGTAGATCAAACATATTTAATAAAAAGAAATATGGAAACTCCTTATTTTGCTATAAAAAAAAAGTTAAAGCTAAAGAGTTGAGGAAATTAACAACTGAACAACTCGAGAAGGTAACCATATTATTTTATTCATTCATTTCTTTAATTCGTCTAAGTGTATTTTTTTAAAGGCTTATATAATAGTATATACATATGATTACATATATTATACGTATATAATACATAAAGACATATTCATATTGTGGTTATAAGATTGAAATTATTAATAATCACGCCAAAATGAAATGAAAAACATATGTTACTATGTAAATATAACAATATATTTCTTTAACTCACAGGAAATTGTTAAGTGTAGATTAGATATCCAATTATTTCAACAACAAGGTTTTTACGATATGCATAATTATAACGTATATTACGAAAAAAATGCAAGGCGAAAATTAGCTCAGTTGTTAACAATTTATTATGAAAGATACTTAGATAACAATGTTAGGATAAAAAGCTGATTTTTTTATTTTTGCAAAATGGTAAATGGTTATTGAAAGAAAAAATAAAGGCAAGTATAATTGCTTATTTTTTATTTACTTTGGCTTTCTGACATAAAGGAATAAATATTTTTTTTTAATGAGACTACAAACAGTTTTTTAAATAACACAACAATACATATTTCACCAAAGGGAGTATGAAATTTATGCATATAGTATTTATTATATCAATATAGGCGCCGCCATTTTTTCTGCAACGCTTTTACCTTTTTTTTTATTTTTTTTTGTAGATACTTATAAATTTGAATAACTTTGTATTTTTTTATATACAATAATTATTTTTCAATATTGTGTTTTAACAAATATGTAACTTTTAACATTTTGTTATTTTTTATAATATACTTTTTTTTTACTCTTAAATATGTAGATATATAAATTTACGTGCGTTTTATCGAAACCACAAAACTTATTTCCTATTTATGAAACAAAATAAATTAAAAAAAAATATATTATACTTATTATAAATATTTTTTCACAACTATTTGTGGGAGTATAATTTTATATTTTTTTTGTTTAAAATGAAAGCATTAAAAATGCTTATTTAATAATAGCAATTATATATTAGTAAAAATATATAGAGGTTCTCCTCCTATGTTTTCTTAAAGCTTGTGTTTCTTTGTATATCGAAGAAAAGGGAAATATTTGGGGAAATATATATTATTGTGAACCATATATGTATGTTATATTTACTATAAATTAGTAAATATATGTACATATAAATTTTCATGAAGGACAACAGTATACTAATTTCCACCACACGATAATGGGATTTCACAGTTAATTTTTCAACTTAAAAATATTTTTAAATAATAATAAAAATTAAAAGGCCTTCAAATTGAGATTGAAAAAATGAAGAGGTCTTTAAAATATATTAAATTGAAAATAAAAAACGAAGGGAAAAAAGGGCACTTTGTCTCCTTTTATGATCGAATAAAAGAAATTAACGAAAAAGAAAAATTACAGACATATAATTTATTAGAAGATAGTAACTATTATAATTCTTCGAAATCATATAAACCAAATACCGAAGATAATGTAGATGAAGGTATGAAATATTTTCTTATTCTTTCTCTATGTATGCATATATTTTCTTTACTAGCCCATGTTTTAAGGAGGGCACACATATGCTTCCTTTATGTATAATGTTTATTGTTTTTCCTTTTTATTCAATTATTTGTTAATTTATTTATTTTTGTAGAATTAAAAAACACAAATTTCCATTCTGCCCTACAAGAATATTACAAAAACTGTTGTAACCCTGAATTCCGGAGATGCTGTAGAGAATTATTTCCACTCTCAAAAAATTTAATACTTATATTATTAAACAAAGACAGTATCTTCAGTATAATTTTAAAATATATTGAAAATAACAAAATTAGGAATGATGAAACTTATTTTTATAAATTATTAGTTATATTAATAAAGGATTTAAAAAATGAAAGTAAAAAATATTTAGAAGATATATTAAAGACATTATTTAGGAAAATTAATTTTAATAATTTAGATTTATTAGAAGAAATATTTAGTAGTTATGCAAATATATTTCGTATTATGAATAAAAATATTATTAAAAATATTGATAAGTATATAAAAATATCATTACCACTATTTCAACATCGTAATAGTATAATAAAACTTTTTATTGCAGATAGTTTTTCTTATTTGTTAAGAAAGTTATCATTGCACGATCTTATATTATGTTTTTCAAAATTATATTCCTTTTTTAATAATGTGACGAAAAATAAATTAAAACACTATTCAGAAACCATTAGTTTATTAATGTTAGAATCATTAAAAGTTGATAATGATAAGCTGTCAAAAAAAACCTTACCTTTTTTAAAATATATTATTCATTCTATATATTTAAGGAATCAATATGATTGTATTGAAACAGGGCATGTTTATAATCCTCTAGATAATATAAATGGGGTAATTCAACATATACACAAAGCTATTCATTTATTTTTTATTGATATATATAACTTCACAAAGAAAGGATCATTTGAGTTTTGGGATATTTTCCTTACTTATATTTTACAAAATTATTCTATTCTTTATGAAAGATATTTTAATTATATTTTAACATCAAGTAACAAAGATACTATCATAGATACGTTGACAAATGCGGATAAATATTCACATTTTATGAAATGCTTGGAAAAAAATGAAAAGGGTAATGAAGATATTTCACCAAAGTGTGAAGAAAATTTATCTAAAGATGAAAATTCAAATATTAAAAGAGATGTAATTTTTATAAAAGATGTTTTTTACGAAGCAACAAATTTCTTTTTAAAAAATATATTAAATATATGGATGCAAAAAAATCATGAGAAAAAAAGTATAATCATTGAAACAATTAGACTTGAACTAAAAAAATATGCAGATAAATTAAACAATATAGAGTTAAATTATTTAACATTTATATATATATGGAATTTATATGATAACATATTTTTTATATTCAATTATGATTCTATAAATAATGAAAAAATAAGTAATATCTATATTTCTTTTGCCCGCATTTATATGGGCATATTAGAAGGAGATAACGAAGACCCTAACAAAAATAATTATACTAATTGCTTACTACAATTTTTTATTATAAAAGTAGTTAATATTTTAAAAAAAAATGTGTTAAATCATAATGAAGTTCATTTAAAGAGCTTTTTAAAATATATACTTATAAGGATTATCCAAAATTTAATGCATAATAATATATATGGCTGCTTAACAAATCAATCTCTCATAACAAATAGCACACCTTTTATGTTAAGTTTTAAAAGCAATGTAGAAAATGAAACAAAATTTATCCTGGATAATATTGTTTCATCTGAAAATAATAATATAATACTAGGAAAATTTTTTTTATTATGTGATATTATAAAAATGTTCAATGATAAAACTGTAGAAATCAATACGGACTGCATTGATGATTTAGATTTTCTTTGTGGCGATAATAATAAAAACATCAACAAAAATAATAATGAAAGAAAGAGGAAACATAATATGCTTGACAATGATTTGAATTCTGCATTAAATGGAGAAGGTATATATAATAGTAACAAATCTAAAATGGTTTGCTTAAATCAAAAAACAGACAATCAGGAAGTAAAATTAGATTTTAAGGATAAATCTCCAACAGAAACATATATACAAATTGAAGACTTTGTTATATACATTTTTGATGAAATAAAGAAACTTTTAATAATTTTGAAACATATTAATAAGTATGGTAGTGACGAAAATACTAATTTACAAACTATACTTTCAGAAGATAATCAAAATACAGCAAAAGAAAATGTTGATGCATATTTAAAATCAACTATATATTTTCTTTTTGCTTTTATCAATTTCTTGTCACAAATAAGTGTTACATATAGCAATGCTCTATTAATATTAAATGGCAAAGCCAATAAAAATGATAAGGATGCATGTATAAATGAAGAAACTGATTGTATAGTAATTTTACTCGAAATTTGCAATGTTTTAGAAAATATAAAATGTGGAAAATTTATGCAAAATAATATATTAGAAAACAATACGTCTGATATTAGATCAAATATTAATAGTATAATAATCGATATACATCTTATTATAACAGCATTAAAAATAAGTTCACAGGAAATTAATATTAATGTGAATGATATAAATCTTTCAAATAATAACATACCATTTTTGGCAAATTATATAAATAAATGGGGTATGGAAGATATATACTATTGTGATAAATATTTGCATAAGTTTCAAAATATATTTATAAATTTATATAAGTTAAATTATTTTGAAAGCAAATTAGACGACATATTTTTATATTTAAAATTTTTTGAAAAAGTGCTCATATATTACGAAACAATAAATAAACAAAAATTATTACGAGTTATAAAAACATTAGTAGCTATATATATTAATCTGAAGAAAAATAAAGACATTAACGAAATGGTTGAAAATGAAGACTACATATTAAAAAAAACAAACGAACAATGTTATGGAAAAATATTACTTTTATTTGATAATTTGATATATTTAGAAAGTAAAGAATATTTATCTACACATATTCAAATTTACGAATCTAAAATTGTTGACGTTGTAAGTTTTTTAAATTTTTTAAAAAACGTGGATATTTTTAAAAATTATATTTTTAAAATGTGTGCAAAAATATGTATTATAGAGTTAACTATGTTATTAAATGCTAAGCTGTCAATTATCCCAAAGTATGTAATTTCTAATTTGAAGAGTTTTTTTGAAACACATAGTGCATATCAGAAAATTCAGGATGCTATACAAAAAAATTACCAATCAAAATATTATTTTTATATAATAAAAAATATATATAAAACTACTAGAAAAAAATTGAATATCTTTGAAGAATTAATAGAAAAAAACTACATATGCTACGAAGAATTTATTAACAATTCCAGACAAACCAATGATTACATTATCAATTATAATGATGAACATGATATAAAAGAAGAACAAGAAGATGTTAATGAAGAATTATATGCCGATAAGGATAATTATATGCCAATAATAAACACAAACGAATATGAAAACCACTTAGAACAATATATTTGTGAAAACAAAAATAATGATACATTTAAAATTTTATATTTTGAAAATTTTAATATACAAAATTTTGTTCGAAATATCTTATGTTCATTTGATTTGCTAATAGTCCCTGTTCAAAATAATAATAATTTAAATAAATCGGATAAAATTGAATTGCTAAATATGTATATATGGATAATTACATATGTAAATATTAAGTGCAATTATTATATACATGAATATAAGTGTTATAAGCTTATAGACATAATATTTGACATAGCTAGTCATATGAATAATATATTCCCTAATTCTGTAGAGAATATTTTTGATATTACAAAAGAAAATATTTATAATGAGCTGAACAATATTCACACTAAATCTATCCCCGATTTAATTGGATTGATTAAATATTTTATAAAAATATTTGTAAGTAATTTCACATATAATGTTAATATTTTAAATGTAGAAAACATGTCTAAATTTGTTAAAATATTATGCTCTTACAACAATGAGTTAAATAATTATAAAAATGATGTTGAAGAAATATTATTAGACAAAAATGTAAACTTTACAAAGCTAGTATTAAATATTAAAGAAGAAGACAATAGTAATATTATTCGAATATTAATAAAAATTATTTTTTGGTTATTAAAAAATAAAAAAGGAAAAAGGGGGTTTAAGAGAAAAAAAAATATTATCTTTTATCTCTCAAGCATCCCAGACGAACAAAATTGGTGTCACATATTTTTACCTATTATATACTCTTTTACAAATGTTTATAAAAATTGTATTGAATATGATAATTTAGTTAGACATGAAGAAAAGGAAAATACCTTACTTGAATTTTTAACTACTTACAAAGGAAATTTCCTTCAATGTTGGAATTATGATTTTGATATTAAAATGAAGGATAATAATATCCAAAGTGATGATAATGAAAATGCTGACTTTTCTTATGACAGTATATTTAATTATTCCTATTGGAATTTTAATAATCATATAATTGAAATAAAAAAAGAAATATTTAAAAATCCAAATTTTCGTCGAAACTTTCAGTTATTTGTAGATATGCTCAAAATTATAAAATATAAATTAAGCCCTTATTTTGAATTTTTTCTTCACATATTTATTACTATATCACATTACATTAATGCTTATTTATATATAAAAAAAAAAATTAAAACAGCCAAAAATATACGCTTATGTATTAAACAAATTGATAATTCCAAATATATGAATTCCTTATTGTTTATTGACAAAAATGTATTTGAAAATGGCTCTAAAATAGATGCGCCTATATTATCTGACCATATAAACACCAATGAAAGTGACAATGCTTCAGGGAATAATAATAATGAATGTGAATTAAGGATGGAAAATGTTATCGATCAAATCGATAAAATAGATAAATTGGGAACGAAATGCCCAAATTTCAAGGAAACCCTTGTAGATTTAAACATGCCAAATTCCTTTTTAAAAAATATTAATAAAAAATGTATAGAAAGTAGCCAATTTATTATGGAAAATGTTGACGTATCAGAATGCAACTTGGTTAAAGCTAAGGATTTATTTGTTTTTTTATTTAAAAAAAATTTAAAAAACTTAAAGGCAAAAAATATTTTCCTTAATATTCTATTTAATACATGGTGTAAAAATGAAGCATATTATAATTTCTATAATACTGTCGTACCTAATTCAATATATCTATTAATTAAAGCTATAAACTCTAATGAAATTATTAAAAAATTAACATTTTCAGAATGGGAACAAATAACAGAAAAAGTATTTAATATTATTTTACGTTTATGTGGTTATGATACTGATGAACAAGAATATGAAGAAAAGGTAAAAGGTGAAAAGAGATACACAAAAAAAAATCAAGATAAGCATAAAATTATATTAAACCCATTAGTGGATGGTAAATCCAATCATAATCGTATGCTTCCTTCATTGGGATTGAAAATATTAAAACCTTACATTCCAGATATTATATTATGCATTAAAAAAACTATCTTAAAAAGATATCAAAATTTTTTACAAAAAAAAAATAATGAAACGTCATTTATTAAAAAAAGGCAAATGAAAGAGTTTAAGATTATTAGTAATAAAGAATTATATATACTAATTGAGTTGTCATCTATTAACAAAAATCAAATATATAATATTCATGTTATTAATACAATTTCAACTTTTATGCTAGCGAATCCAAAAACTCTACATAGTACTAAAGATCAAGATGTTAATAAAATTAAGTTAACATTAATTGCACTCAAAATATTAATTATTAATCTTTCAAAAAACACGAATAATTTAACAAAGAGGAAGAAAAATAATTTTAATTTTTCCTATCAAAGGTATAGCAGTAAAAATGCAATTGAAGAATATGTAAATAAGTTAAGAGAAGCAGACAAACAAAATAATGATAAAAAATATAGCCATCGAACTAGCGCTAATCCACACATTTCAGAATCCAGTTTTTATTACAACGCATATAAAATGCACATATGCTACAAATTAAAAACGGTATTGTATGAAATTATTCAACGATGTTACGATTTGGATTGTAGAATTCTTTCGGGAGAACTTTTAATTATGATAGGATGTATATTTTTAAAAATAAAAAATATTGAAAAATATTTAAAGTTATTTAAAAAAAACACCGAAAAGTTTTTAGCCAAAACTAATGATTTAAATTATAATTCAAAAACGGTTTTAAAATATATTATGAAAATACCATTAAAAAATATTAAAACTATTAAAAAAAATAAGCATTATGCATTTCTTCAAATTGCCCAAATATATTCAAGCTTAAACTTATGCAATGAAAGATCAACTAATGAATATGATTCAGATATACAATTTTTAATATTGCTAGATCTATGTAATATTAAAATGTCTTCTATAAAGAACAATTATTTAATACGTGACAACGTGAATATTGAACGAGACGATAATAAAAATGATTATAATATTAAGCAAATGTATATGAATGATAAAGAAGAAAACAAATTAGAAATTGATATGCCAGAAAATTTTAATGTAGATATAAAAGAACATAACAAAATGAAATTAAAAAAAAAACTTCATACATTTAATGAATTATTTTTAAACAGCAATAAGATATTTTTGGAAATATTAATAAGGCATTGCTTGTTTCTCATATTTAATAACAATACCAATGAAATGGTTGTAGACAAATCTATTAAATTTATTTTGCTTATTACAAAAATATTAGGGTGCTTGTTACAATTATACAAAAATAAACATGCAGAAGAAGTGAAAAATGAGCAAATATGCTATGATTATATAAAAAGAGATATTCAAATTTATGTTCATTTTGTTATTAATATAATAATGCCTAAGGCATTAAATGCATTAAAAAAAAATAGTGACAATTTTACAAAAATTTCATTACAAATTATACTTATGGTATCAAAAAATGTTTGCCCATATATCAATGTGCTTAAATCGTTAAATATTGCAAAATTTTTAAAAGACATTAAAGATTCATGTATAAAGAAATATGAATTGAATGAAAAAACTAATTCCTTATTTTGCTTTGACACGCTCAGAAAAGAAAAGGAAAAAAATATATATGAAGATAATAATACAACATATAATTACGAAAAAGTGAAAAAGCACGATGAAGTAAGTTTCAAATCTGTGGAAAAATTTTTATTTTATGATTTGTATTATTACATAGGCTCCAAACAACATGAAGATGATGATAGTAATAACAATAAGATAACAAAGCTAAAGGATAATGCGCATGATGAAAGTGCTTCAATAATTCAAAATATAATAGATATAAAATCGGAAAATAATTTAGAAGGAATAAAAAAAATGATTACTGTTGCACATAATTTCTGTTATTATACTATTTGTAAAATAATAATACCTATATCATTAAATTATATTATACAAAGAAATTCAAAGAAAGAAACT
This sequence comes from Plasmodium vinckei vinckei, assembly GCF_900681995.1. Taxonomy (NCBI): domain Eukaryota; phylum Apicomplexa; class Aconoidasida; order Haemosporida; family Plasmodiidae; genus Plasmodium; species Plasmodium vinckei. Next base: position 252,478 of record NC_051298.1, read on the forward strand.
TTTAATAAAAATCTTAGCTTAAACAGTATAAAGCTATTAGGGGTTTGTTCTGAAAAAATTGGTATAAAAAATGTTTATGAAATACTAGAATTACTATTATTAGAGTTAAAGAACAAATCATTTAATAATCTTTATATCGAAAAGGCAGTCAGTCATTTGTTGCGTGCATATCATTTTAATGAATTTCAGGAAAATCCTCTTGTCAACCAAATCAATCATAATGAAAACAAACAGGAAGAGGAAAATGAAGCAGAAAATGAAGAGGCTAAACAGAACAGTGACAAAGAGCAAATAAATGATAAACTGTCCGATGAAGATAAAAAGGAATGCGAAAATGAAAATATAGATAATAACAACTCATATGACCCACAAATAATAAATCAGAGAGGTGGGAAATACGGGCAAGGAAAAGCAAATTTATATTGTCAAAAATTTAATAACAAAATTCTTCCACAGTTAAGAAATTTAATGTTCGAAAAACCTTTATCAAATAATCCAAAGAATAAAAAAACATATATAAACGATTTAGTAACTGATTATAAAAGCAAGGATGTAATAGCAAAGCCAGATATTATTTTATCCTTTTTAGTAATATTAAATAAAATAAATTATAATTTTGATAAAGAATTAAATAGAATAATATACAAGCTCTGCTTTTGCTTATCCTCAGTAAAAAATAATATAAGAAGTGAATCAAAAAAAGCTTTATGTAATATTTCTATGTACCTAGGATTGAACTATATAGATTTAATTATAACTCAAATGTCTGATTATTTAACCAAAGGATATCATATACCTGTTTTTTTATGTACAGTTAATTCTATCTTCGAATCAGTTTTATATGAAAAAGATAAATTTCTAGACAAAAATTGTTTAAATATAAATTTCAATATATTAACCGAACCAGATATTAGCAAAAGAAATAATATTCACAATAATAAACGACGAAAAATACTACGAAATAAAAATTACGGAATTGAAAAGAAGGATGCAAAAAATGGTTATACAAAAAACGAAAAATTTATAGAAGACAATTTCCTATATAGTAACATATGCAAAAATATATTTAATATGATAAAATTAGAAATTATAAATGATATTGAGAAAAACACAGAAGATGTTAATAAAAAAAAAATAAAGCGAAAAACGAAGGAAAGCGAAAAAAATTATGGAAATAATATAATTAAATTGTTAACAATTATTATGCCAGGGGAATGTATAGAAAATAATATTTTGACATTTTTAGAAAGTTTATTTAGTGGTGAATCTTTTGAAAATAATGAAGTAGATAAAAATTTTATTTTTAAAAAAAAGTATATAAATATTATTTCTTCCTATTTTAGTGATTTTATAAAGGGTGTAGAAGAAAACAAAAATATATCACCAAAGTTTATATTAAATATTATATATAAATTATTAGTAAAAGCAACATATTTTTTTAAAGGTGATATTTATGAAAATTTAATTGACGTTATGAAAAATACAAATGTTCTATATTTTAAATATAATTTAGCTAATGAAATAACTGGTTACAATCATTTTAAAAAAACTTTACAATTTTATTTATCTAAACAAAAACCTCAAGATAAATTTTTAGGTTATAATTATAATATGAAATATATACAATACCCTGAGAAAAAAAACAATTTAGATATAATAGAAGGATCTTTTCAAGAAAAAAATATATATGATTCATTTTCCAAAACAAAAAAATATGATTTCAAAGTTCACGCACAAGCATTGGCCAAAGTCGCTTTAAAGTTACTGCTCTTTATAATTAAAAGGCTTTCTCGTTTCGTTACTGCACAACGATTAAAATTAAATATTCCCATGCAAGAAGAATCAAACTCCTTAATTCATTCCAATATTAATAATGTAAGCAACGGTGATCATATAGAAAATATAGGAGATATACAAAATTGTGAACCCGAAGAAACAAAACTAGGGCCTAGTTCTATAGGAGAAGAAAAAGAAGATACAGTTATAAGCATAGAAAAAATAAATTCGAAAATGACATTAGGAAATAATTATGGAATTATTGAATTCATTCGTCTAATTGAGCCGTTACTTGTTTATTGCTATTGCTATGGGAAAGATGATGTATTTGTAATGTCATCAAATTGTATTAAACTTATTAAAAAAAAAAAATATAGCAATTTTAATAAATATGGGAAATTGATAATTTTGTCATCTGTAGATATATTAAAAAATATACCTAATTATTATAGCAGAGAATTTGATAGACTTATATTATCATGTATTGATACCCTTACATATATAATAAAAAATAATAGTAATGACGATATAATTTCATGGCTAAATTATGATACCTCAAATAGGGAAATATCGAATAATACTAATGAAAAAGATAGTTCAATGAATAATAATAATGTACCTTCAAAAAAAAGAAAAATGAAACACGGAAAAAATAGTATGGAAAATAACAGGGATGACGATAAAATTAAGAGACAAAAAAAAATTAGTTATATATTAGATGAAAATATTATATCTACATATTATAAAAATGACTATGAAGAAAATTATGAAGAATCTATAAACTCGTTAAGATATTGTTTGATCGATCAAATATCCTTATTATTAGAAAGCAAAAATCATGTCTGGGAATTATTATTACTATTCAAAAATTGTCTACTTAGAGAGGATGTAAATAACATTATTAAAAAGGGTATTATAGTATTAAAAATAAATAGTTGTATAGATCAAATATTTACAATAATGATTGAAGAGTCACATAATTTGAAATTATCATTTTTATGTGGCCAAATATATATTAACTTTTTAATGAGTTTTCCAATATCAAAAAACGAAAAGAAAAAAAAAGTTTTACAAATATTAAATAATTTAGATGATGAAAATGACGATTCTAGAATAGCAATTTTAAATAGTTTGTATCTATTTTTAAATAGAAGTAATGCAAAATTATTAAAGGATGGTTTTTATTACATTATATTTACTAGTCTATTAGTTAACTTTTCAAAAGAAACGAACCCTAAATGTAAAAAAATGTATGTATTTTTGATGTCGCTACTATTCCAGCAAATTGATGATATGAATTATGTTTTTAATTCTTATAAAATATTAAAAAACAATTTATCATTCTCTATTAAATCTCCAGTTATATATACATATTTATATTTATTACCAGTATTTGCATCTTTCTTTTACAAAAATATATCTGAGTATAACCGAAAAACATTGATAGAGTTAGAGGAAAATGAAGCATCGCCTCTCACAAAAGAGCAAAAGAAAAATCGACAAAAACAAATTAAGCAAGACATGAAACAGGTTGAAGAACAGGATCATAATCATATGCAAGAACAAGATCAAAATGATAATAACGAACAAAATATATGCCAAACGAATGGAACAACTTCAAAAAATAATTTACAAAATTCACTAGCTGAGGTTCGTAATTATTTCTTAGAGGAACTGCTAAAATATGCCAATAATGACCTAAATAGGAATAAAATGAGCACAAATGAAATAACAGAAAAAGAAAATAATAACAAAAGAAAATTGAATAATGCAAATTCTGGATTGTTTTCGGAGCAAAATTGTAATATTGTTTTCATGAAAAACCAATTAGAAGATTTATTCCTATCATTAATGTTTTATTTAATTGATCATACATACCCAAGTATAAAATTGTATATGAAAGAAGACAAAAATTGCATTAATATATTAACATCTAATGAGAATATAACTTATTTTTCTAAAAAACATTATCTATATAAAGAAAATATTAATAAAGATACAGTTCATCTTGTTTATAGCACATTAGAACAAATATTCACATATATTGATACTAATTTAATAGACAAAATGCTAAATAAAAAGTATTTACATGAAAAATATCAAGGGTATTTTATACATAATGAGAAAAATAATTTTACAAATATGAATGAAATTGACAATAATGAAGAAGATAATTGCCATTCTGATAAAGATCAAACGCATGATAAATTAATTATATACTTTTTATACTTTTGGAACTTATTATTTGAAAATGCATTATATAATAAAAATCCATTTATACAAATTATATCATTAAAAATTGTGATGAATTATATAAGCAAAAAAATGTCTTATCCATATTTCCCGTTGTTATTAGTTAAATTATATTCTACTGATAAATTTATTATCAATATTATTATTAAAAGAGTTTTATCCCTAGTTTTAAACTCCTATTTTTTAGAGCATTTTTATACATACCATAAAGAAATAAGCGCGCTTCTTTTAAACATATGCAAATTAATAGTTTTATTCCCATGGATTACCAATGGATTTGAAGAACAAAACGACCAAAATGATGCACTAATCCAGACTACAAATACTATTGATACTGTAAGCCGAGACAACTTATTTAAGACTTCTAATAAAAATCATGAAAATGATTTGGAACAAAATCATATTCACAAAAATAATGTTAATCAGTATGATCATCCAAACAAAAATGGCAATAGCAGTGACAATGATGACAATAAAAGCAATGAAGATGAAGTTGATGATGAAGAATTTAAAGAAATAAATGGAATTTTACAGAATGAAAATTATATAAAAGCTCATTCTTTTAGTCAATATAATTACCAAAACGAAGATGAAAGAAATGAAATCAAAGACGAAATTAAAATAAACAAAGAAATATTATCATATAGCAAATTCTTTTTAATTATTATCACTTTATCACGCGCTATAAGTTTGCACTTGATAAATAATAAAAAATCCTTTACAAGAATATTAACCATACTAAATGTTTATAAAAATATTATTCAAGATTTTCCCATCGATTTATGGAACCCTGATAATGGAATAATTCACAATATTATGATACCCTTATACAAACTGGCTTCTCTTCGTAAAAAAAAGTATGCTTACATATTCCTCGAATTTTCCTAGACAAATTTTATTTATATAATTAAATGCGTTCATTTATTTTAATTCATATCCATTCTATTTCATTTTATTTTTCAGGCACTTCACAGAAGATAGTACTATCTTCGAGGAAACGAGTTCAGAAAAAAAACTCATTTATTTATCGAGTTTTTCTTGGGATATTATTTCATTATTGGAGGAAAAACTACAAGACAAAAAACATATTTTCAACAAAGCCTTTATCCAAGCCAGACATGTAATTAAGAAACTATACATTTATGTGAATGTATGCACAACTATTAATATATTTATTTGCACATTATTTTCCACTTTTTTCATTTCTTTTACTTTTTACAGAGTGTCAATAGAATTAGATTTATGAAGAAGAGAAGGAAGAACATGCTAGCTGTCAAAAATCCAAAGTTATATACGTCAATTTTATTAAGTAGAAGAGAGAAAAAAAAAAAAAAAAAGAAAAGCCAATTAAAATTTTAAGTTAAATATGTCTTGTAAATAATACTATTTAATTTTTTTTATTATATTCGTTGTTTCTTATGCATATGTATTAATCCTTGAATGGATCATAAAAAATACATGTGTAAATAAAATTGTATAATTACAAATATTTGGACACAATATTATTGTTTTGTTTTGTTGTATTATATATATTTTTTGCCATTTGACTCTTATTAAAATTTATAAATATCTTAAATATAAGCTTCTTTTTAATTTTTTTAATTTTTTGTATTTTTGACGCAAAAACCACACATTTAACAATTATAAGATTAGCATATACAATAATACACATTTTCAAATATAATATGATAATATTGGGTAGTCCTCCCATACCCATTAAAAATAAAATAAAAATAGGAATAATTGTATAATTTACTCCTATATATAATTTATGCATATAACGACTTTGCTATGCTTATTTTAATAATTCCTATTTGTTCTGCATATTAATCTTACTGTCATATTTATATATTTTTATTACAACATATACTTATAAAAAATAATTTAAAGGTAAAAAAATTAAAATGCATAAGTTTGCATTGTCTAAAAATTTAAAAATGATAACAAATGAAATTTTATATTTTTTATTTTACACCTATTTATTGTTATATATATTTGCAACGACTTTAAGTAGAACTGTTCAGTTCTTTAATTTAAAAAGCTACTGTTATTTTTATAAAGATAATTCTTTAATATTTTATTAATAATGGAAATAAAAGCCATTATTTTATTTATTTCATTTTTTGCGTATAACGCAAATATTATTATAAAAAATGAATTTGTAAAAACAAAGCAATATTATAATTATGAATACAACACAAATAGGTCCAATAATTATTTGCTACCTCATTCATATGAAATATATACCTTTACAATAGACAAAACAATACAAACTTATAGTATATTCGTTTTAAATAATAATAAATCCGTTGTCCGAAATTGTTATAAATTTGAAAAATGTTCCAATTGTTTGAGGTAAAAAATTTGTCTACGAATTTAATATGTATTAAGTATAAAAAGAATATTTTTTACATGAATTATATTTATATATATTATCTCTATTTCATAAAGAGCATGTTGTATTCTATTTTCATATTTTTTATTAAATTGATAGTAAGTAAATAAGCAATAATATGGCATTCCCTTGTATTTATTTATAGCATATGCAATATTTTTTCAATATATACATACAACATTATATATCCATATAAATATTCTGTAGACCCATAAGAATGTATATATTTTAATGTTAGATATTACCAGATAAAGATATTTCACAGGGATAAAATAAAAATTTATAGTAAACAGAATAAAAATATTTGTATAGACACAATTTTAAGCAATACATTGAATAAAAAACGAGCACGCTCAAATAATTACTTATATTATTTAATTATTAATGATTGCAAATATGTTAAGGTAATGCCTAAACTTTCCAAAACAAAATATTTAACTCGGGGTGTGTCGAAAAGATAGTTCTTTTGTGTCTATATTTGATGCATATGTGAATATTGTTATGAGCTTCCTTATTCCAATTTACATTTATTATTAATAATAATAATTTTTCTAATATAAACAATTTTTGAAAAATATAATTTATTTCTTCAGAAAAAACATGGAGTATGTAGTACAGAAAATATTATTAGTAATCAGAATCGGATAATCCAAGTAAAGAACAAAACAAAGTATATAACTAATAAAGCATATCACGTGCTCGTATTTTTTATAGATTTATACAAATCAATTCAAAATAAAACCATAGATTGGATAGTATCAAAAAATGAAAACAAAGGATCATTTTTCAAAGGTACGAATGACTTAAAAAATAATAAATGCCTTTTTATAAGTGTTGCACACTTACCTTTGGTATATTATGATTATTTTAATAAATATTACGGTCATATAACATCAAAAAAACGAAAGAAACGGTATCTTGAGGAAATAATAAATGTGGGAAATATATTTAATCAAATGACCAAAAAAATAAATATTACAACAAAAAGTCATGAATCAAATAGAACAATTAATAGAAAAGGAGATGTACATAAAAGTAATAAAAATGGCAGAAACATGCATTATCAGAATAATATTAAAAAAATAAAACATACTAAGAAAAATAATACTAAGTTTTTGAAATCACGATTTTTAGATAAAAATATATATTATTCAAATTTATCCAAAATAAAAAACAATATTTTGAGCGCAATCCACCTCAATGATAACTTATCTAATAATTTAAAAGATTCTATCAATATTCAGTTTACACCCAATCAGACATTTATACGAAGCAAAGATGCTTTAATATCGTTAAAAATATATGGTAATATAAATGATAATGCTTCTAATGGATTTATATATATTTATAATCTTTGTGGAAAATGTGATGGATTGATAATTGCAATAGTTAAGATAATTAAGGTAACAGATCTATATATCATAACAGATAAATTTGAGATGACTAATATTGGGATGTTTTCAATTTGTTTTAATATAAATACTACATATATTCCAATTGGTAAATTAAAAATTCAAAATAATTTAATTGAGCAATTTGATATTATTGCTAAAGAAAATTATATATCAACATTTAATTGTCGACTAAATGAATCTACTATATTATTACAGATGAATTCATATATAGGAACTGTCTATGTAAATGTCAATGGGAAATTGAAATATGACTATAATATGCGCTCCAAACTAGAAAACACGGCGAAATCAAAAATCCATTCTATTGCATGTTATTCATCAGGAAATTACATTGCTATCCTCCAAAAAACATATGTATTCATCTTTCTAAAGGATTTTAAAATTTTTGTTGAAGTTATTTTTCATTTTTTAGATAATCCAATTAGTATATTTTTAGATGGAAATATTATATATATTAGTGATGCAAGCAGAAAAAATATATTTCGATATATTTCTATTTATATAACAAATAAAAGTAAGGAAGCCCAAATTTCACTATTAGACACTAGACTTAACTCAGCACCAAGAAATAAAATACCCAATGGAAATCTTCAAAATGCAATGCATGATGAAAGTGACAAAAATATCAAGAAAAGGTTAACACAATTGAAAATCTCAAATTTATTACAACTAAATATAATTCGACAAAATATCGAAAAGCATGAGCATAGAAATGGAATAAATTTCGTTATAGGAAATACCCAGTATACAGATAGTTCAGGAATTCCATCCCAAGACAATATGAATTTACATGCATTAATAAATGATAGAATTTCCTTAGTTTATCCAGCAGGTATTGTAGTTTTAGATAATAGATTATATTTTGTTGATACAATTTTGCATGTACTATTTTGTTATTGTTTAAAAAAAAACGAAATGATAGAAATGTATGGTTATTTGAATTCACCGATTAAAAGTGATAGCGGCTTAGATCAGCCATATTCCTTATCACTATATTATTATGATGAAGCAAAAATAAACCTTTTATTTTTAAGTGAATTGTCTACATCAAGAATATTAATTTTTGAAATAGATAATAATATTAAATTGTATCAAGTATATAATGATTTGCCATTTAATATTATTACTGATGTTATTGCAACACCCCGTTTTTTGGTCGTATGTGGAATGAATTTAAACAATGAAAGTATTACAACTTATATTACATTTATTGAAATGAAAGATTTATCCGATATACAAATAAAATATAATGGATTACCTCGTTCGTTCAAGCGTAATGAAATAGTACACATATCACCTTTAATAAAAAGTGATAATATTACAAAATTTATAATGAATCAATATGACCATAATACTCCACGTAATAATATTATCACAGGATTAGAAATAGAAAAAGATACTGGAATTATTTATGGGAAGATAGAAATCTTTGCTATATTTGATATAGAAATAACAGTATATAGTAATTTTACAAAAAAAATATTAATTTTAAAAAATAATATTTCATCATGCCCTAAAGGCCATTTTTATAATAATAATGCTAATAATTGTGAATTATGTCCTATTGGGTATTTTAGTAGATATTCCAGTCTAGATGACTGTTACCGTTGTGAAGATTATTTAAAAAACTCAACTACATTTTATAGTGGGTCCGATTCAGAAAATGAATGCTTATGTAAACCTGGTTATTATTTAAGAGAAAATAAATGTGTAGAATGCCCAGAAGGATTTTATAAAGATGTTATAGGAAATTTTAAGTGTCATTTAACATGTGAATTAATGAAGACAAGCACTGTAACTGGAGCCCAAAGTTATGAAGAATTAAACTGTTCATGTAAAGCTGGATATTATACTACTTATAATTCCAATTGTCTTCCTTGCCCTTTTCATAATTATTGCTTATATAGTCCTCAAAATATTAATTATAGAGGTAACATCATATCGTGTGGCCTGAATTCATTAACATTGACTAATGGAGCATCATCACCATCTCAATGTCTATGCAATAGTGGATATTATTATAATATAAATACAAATAATTGTCATCCATGTGATTTTGATAAATACAAAACATTTATTTCAAATGAACCATGCGAAGATTTTGTGCATAATCCTGTATATTCACAAGAATATTTACCTAATGAAAATTATATCCAAGGGCATAATATGTATTTAAAGCAGACAAATAATAGTATGTTTGCTATGAGAAGAAGATCAAAAATGCTTAAAAAGGCAACTTTATGCGAAAGTGGATATTTTTATAGTATGAATAAATCATTTTGTTCTATTTGTAGATATGATCATATTTGTAAAGGGTTATATAATCCAATAGCACAATGCCCTATACATTCCGTTACTACAAAATTAAAAAGTTATTCCTATTTAGACTGCTTATGCATACGGGGATATGGAAGAATAATTGTTAATGATTTTAATAATTTTTCTATATCTTGTAAACCGTGTCCATATAATACATTTCAGCCTCATCATTCGGCAGGTGAATGTATACCTTGCCCGCCTTATACTTTTACAAAAAATACAAAATCAACATCTATTACTAATTGCATACCCAAAAATGGATATTATAACCAATATTTTGAATATATATATGAATATACAAAAACTATATTAATTCAAAATATCCCCAATTTTTTGCAGCAATATCATATTTATATAAATGATCAGTATACAGAAATTAAACGAAACGTCCCTGAAAAAGACAAAAATGAAAATCATATAAAAGAGAATACTGATGGTAAAATTTATTGTTACAATAATGATATACCCTTTGATCTAAGTGTAAATAAGTATGGATATAATGGCGCAAAAGAATCATCTGGCTACTTTAAAACATATGCGCAAAAATATAATAAAATCAATGCCAATGATACAATGATATGTTCTAAATCATACAATAATGGTAGGGATAATTACAGCGAAGAGTCAAACTTTTCTCATGCTCAAAAAACTTCAAAAAAACTGAATATTCATAAAATAAATAATAACATACGACATTTGAAAAGCCCTTATAATAATATATTCCATACAAACTATTTAAAAAATATAATTTTAATGGACAGGGTAAAACATTACAATTTTTTTCAACAAAATCCTGGTTTTTTCAAAATTAATAATACTAAAAGGGATAGAAAAAGTGGTGCAGGGGATACAATTGAAGTGATAAATAATCACAAAAATGGTATAAGCTTAATAAATGTAACAAAAATATCATCATCAATCACAGGAATCGAAAAAACAATCAATGAAATAAATATCTTATCAACAACGTATAAAGATATATTAAAAAATATAAAAAAAAGAGAACATACTTACAATTCCGACAAATACAAAAACATAATTTATAGTTGCTACCAAGCAGATCAATTAACTAAACACATTAAAAATACGATATATACAATTACTATCCATGAAACAGATATAATAAACTGCTTAAACAAATGCATTTCCAATGTATATTGCACAGGAATAGAACTAGATCAAAGAGATAATGAAGGGAAAACACATATATCTTATGTTTTAGCCAAAAGTTCTGGATCCGAAAATGTTAATATTTATAAATGTAATTTATTTCTTTATGAAGACCCCGATCCAGATTACGATGAAGACGATAAAAATATAAAAGGAGACAAATTTTATATTAAAATCGATGATATATATAAATATAATCCTACAAATAAAATAACAAGGTGCATTATTCAAAAAAATCCTATTTTCCAACTTTGGAAAATTTATACTTTTGAAAAATGCCCAAATAATTATTATTGTCTAGGAAATTCATATGAAAAATCTAAATGTCCTTTAAATTCTGTAAAAAAAGAATTTCAAGGGAAAATAAAGAATTGTTTATGTTTACCTGGTTTTTACTTAAATGTAAATACTAAAAAATGTAGTGGATGCCCTAAAGGAACTTATAAATATAATACATCTAATGAAAATTGTTTAGAATGTCCTTTAAATTTAACCACGGTTTCTGAAATGTCTACTTCAATATATGACTGTGTTTGTAAAGAGGGATATTATTTTGAAGGGACTAATCAAATTAAATTGATCAATACAAATAAGGTAAAACGAAATTTACTGAAAAGTTATGAACCAGATAAACATACACGTCTTCAACAAATAAAAGATATGTTTTTAGAGATGAATCAAACCAATCATTTTTTTAAAAACTCAAAAAGAATTAAAAGCAAATTTACTGAACAAGAGAAAGTGAAATACGCTATTAAAAAACGAAAATCAAAATATTTGGTTAAAAATAATTTAATCTCAATTAATGATATAAATTTTATTCAAACAGAAAATATTAAAGTAATTAATTTAAATCCAATATATCAAAATACAAAAAATAGCGAAAAATATTTGCATTCTACAGTAGATTCTAAAGACATACAAAAACACATATATCATAATATTAATGAAAAATGTGTTAAATGTCCTGATGGAATGTTTTGTCCAGGTGCTTGGTTAAAAAGTTTTGAATTTCAAATTCATCATCCCCCAATTTTCTGTCCAGAAGGCTCATTTATTCCTAAAACCACCATTATATCGGCGGATATAAATAAATGCTTATGCAAAAAAGGATATAGTATAAATTTTAATAGTAATAAAAACAAATGCATAAAATGTAAAGAAAGATATTATAAAGATGTAGTAGATGATTCTTTATGTGCAGGATTATGCATGGAATATTCTACTTCATTTAAAGGCTCGATCAGCAAAAATCAATGTTTTTGTAATACAGGAAAATATATGATAAGGGAATCCTCAAATGAAATTAAATGCATAAGTTGCCCCCAAGGATCTTTATGTATTGGAGGCTTAAAATATAAACCATTAAAAATGTTAATTAAAAATATTAATTATACTAATATCGAAATGATTGATCATACTGTTCCGTTTCCCCAAAAGGGATATTTTGCTACCTTTGAGATTATGCATCCCAACTTTTCTTGGACACCATTAAACTCAGTAAATCTTCAAATAAACAATTATGATAATTCTAATATTGTGTTATCTGACAAACTATTGTTTGATCTTTTTTATAAGAAGAGAAATTATGTCGAATTGGAAGTGAGCAACTTTAGAAATGATAATAAGACATCATTATTTAGTAAAAACCGTACATTTTTTAGAAAGAAAATAATATTAGATATTTATGGTGATAAAAATAATAAAGGAATATATTTTTCAAAACAAAGAAATAAAACACCTGTGCTGATTACAGAAAATGGAGAGAAAATAGAATACAAAAATCATCTTCTAACTGTTGATAGAATACCTGATTTTCATATATGTCCAATTATGAAAAAATGTGTAGGAGGAATAAATAATTTATGTTATGAAGGATCAGAAGGGTATTTATGTAGCAGTTGTTCTAAAAATTATGATACAAAATATTTTAGATCGCAATGCTTTAAATGCCAACACACAAAAATAGAAATATTGCAATTTATATTGTTTAAGATTGTTTTTTATGCATTAATATTTTTTTTAATATATTTAAATTATTTTTGTTATATAAAAAAAAATTTCGTATTTATAGCTATATTCAAAATATGGTATGCATTTATTATTTCGTTTATACCATATATATTTATTATGGATTCTAGTTTACCTAGAAAAGAAAATTATATATTATATTTTCAATTTTTTACTAGTTTACCTATAAGATTTATTACACAATATTTAAAAATAAATTGTTTTATTAATTCATATAATAATGAAAAGTATATATATGTATGGTATATTCAGAGATTTATAAAAATTGCCGAGCCTATAATTGATTGTTTTTTTCTGGTCTGTATATTTATATGTTTTTATCTAGTGTACACATTGTGGAATCGTCAAAAAATACGTCGTATTCAAAAAGTTATTAAAAAGCAAATAAATAAAGAATATAACAATAAAGAATATTATCAATACGTGTCCGATTTCTATTATCATTGTTATCAAAAAGGGGTTATAGATACTATAAATAATAAAAGGAATAAAACATATTTAGAATATATTAAGTATGATCGAGATCCTTTTTCCTCATCGACTTCATTGGGTTTTAGAGAGCCCTTGCTCAAAAAATGGAAAAATAAAAAGTGCTTCCATAAATGGAATAAAAGGAAACCTCATAGTATAACTTCGTGGAAATCGAAGATAATCCAAAGTTCAAAATGGATCAATCAAAAAGTAAACGCTAAAGCCCCCAAATGGATAAACAAGAAAAATGAAATAAAACAAAAAACTAAAATAACTTCATTAGGTGATGTTAATTTTTGGGAGTCATCAAGTTTTTCACACAATAAAGAATTAAAAAAAGAAAATAGTAACGAATATGATTTTCCAAATGTTATAAATTTTAAAAAAGATATATATTCCAAAATAAAAAAAACAAACAGTTTGTCTATCGACGAAAATAAAACAAAAGACAATTATTGGACATGCATATGCCTACTCAATATATATAATATTAAAGCTATGGGCCTATTTCGATATATTCATCCCCCTAATATTAGTATACGTAAGAAAATTGAAAGTATATTATCAGATTTAAATGCAATATATATAATTGTATTTTATATACATTTCCCGTTTACATTTATGAGTATATTAGAGCTGGTTTGGTGTCAACCAACAAAATACAAAGACAAACTCCCTATATTAATATTATATCACATGCCTTCACAAATTTGTAATTTTCAGAATAAGCTATTTTTATCAGGAGTTTTGTTTTCTGTCTTTTTCTTTTTTATATATTTATTTTTATTTATAAAATATTTTTATGACACATTTAAAAATTTTAAAGTTTTCCAATCCTATGAAAGACATTTTAAGTGTTATTTTTTATATAATGGATATAATTATCAGAACAGATGTTGGGATTTTGTTAATATAATAAAAATTGTATTATTTGTAACATCATTTATGTGCCAATTTTACACAAATGAAATTAATAATTCAAAATATTTTATTTTTTCATGTATAATATTTATTATAATTACAGAAATTGCGCTTACTTTATTATATTCACCATATGACAAAAGGTCTAATAGTGTTTTACAAAAACTTAACCTTTTGTCTATTTTTTCAGTACTCATAACATATTTAACTATACAAATTAGTTTCTTTTTTGATTTTTACATAATAAGTATATTACCATTTATATTGTTTATTTATTTTCATATACATACTATAAATAAAATTGTCCTAGAATTTGCAATATACAAAAATATTTTAATGAAGCCTACACGACAAAAACAAAAACTAGACTCAGAAGGGTTGCTAACTGAAAATAACATGTTCTTTGATTCCTATTTAAATACAGAAACAAATATCCAAGATAATTATGAAGACATAATTTGCTCAAGAAGTAGCAAAATAAATAGAAATGATAAAAGAAATCAAAAAGAGATTCGTTCAAAAATAAAAGAGAATTATAATTTACTAAATTTTATTTTAAGAATTAATAAAATACCTTCATGCTCCATATTTTTTAATGAAAAAAATGAAGAAATCTTTGTGCAAGATTCAAATGATTTAATAAATAGTAAATATGAAAAAAAAGAGAAATATTTTAAAAAATATAGTAATTCTCATAAGATAAATTCAAATAGGACTACTCTAGATATATTATATTCTGATTTGCTTACTTATAATAAAAAAGACCAAGATAATGAAATATTTATCAATTTAAATAATTCAGACGCCAAAAAATATCGTTATAGTAGTAGTGGGTATAAAATGGGTAAAGATGAAAGCCTATTGAATCGAAACTGGTCAAGACAATTTTCAAATAGAGAACAAATTGTAGACCCATCAGAAGAATGTGAAGAAAAAAGTATATTAGATAACCAAATTCAAAAAGATACGCCTCAAAATCATAATTCTTCCTTAAATAAAATCCATTTTACCAAATGCCTCACTGATGCTATAAATGTCTTGTTTGTTAATCAATGCTACAACAAAATATCTGTAGAATGGTTAAGCTTTGTTATAAGGTTTTCTATATGTTTTATACACTGGATGAAGAATCATGATAAAAATATAATTGATTTTCCTCCCTTAAATAAAAGACAATTTGAATTAAAAAAAAGAAACCTTTTGTTTTATTCTTTATTTAGTTCATACTCAGAACTATATTCCTTATATTTCAATATAAATAAATATAATAAATTTACAACAAATAAAAACGATTTTGTGAAAGCCAAAAATTTAGAAATGTTCTACAAGTATTTAACTAGAGCCAATCAACTAAACATACAAACTAATGGAGAAAATATCCAAAGGGATAATGATAAAATATCAAAGCATTTTGTTCCTTCAAATTTTTTAGATGATGAATTTTACAGGTGTGAACAAGATATAATAGCAATGCTATTTGATAAAAGTATCTTTAGAAACTTGTCTATCACATTAGTAGAACTACAATATGCCATTTATATGATACAGTTTATTGAAAGCAAAAGATTATCAATTTTAATTTTTTTGTTTTGTGAAAAAAAAAAAAAAAAAATAATTAAAGAAAAATCATATATAAATATTATAAAAGATACTAAAAGACATATACAAAATATCCTAAGCAGTGATAATAATATCAATCAAGTATATGAGATTGAGCATTGTTATTTGAAAGAAAATAATAATATATTAAAAGACAAAATTAAAGCGTTACAAAAACTAATTAATAAAAAACAAAACAATAAATATCCAAAGATTGATAGTATAAAAAGTATCATGCCAGATGAAAATGACAAAAAAATATATAATGAGTAATGCAAGCAATTATATTGTTAAAGTATTGAAAGTCATGCTGAGCCACTCCAAACCTCCGAGTCATAAAATTTATCAAGCAAACTATTACATATAAATCCTTTGTTTTTATTAGCATTATGCTAAGTATTCACACAAAAAATAAGTCTATCAATCCATACACGATACTATGTGGGTTTATTTTTTTTATGTATAGAAAATGTAACCGATAATATATTGATTATATTAACTGTATATTATTTATTGACATATTTATAAAAGTATTGTTAAACTGAAATAATGGAAAAATAAACTAGTCAAATTGTGTTATTCATAATTATATCATTATTCAGTAGCAAGCTAACATTTTGATACGTATTTTTTGTTCTAAAGATTTGTTCACCTTATAGATAATACACCATAATACAGAATATTAACAAGTAGTAATGCCTATACATATATATTTATATAGTAGCATTAAAGGATTGGGCTTTTAATTATAACTATTATTGTGATAATAGGGGAAAAATACATAATATATAATAAAAAAATATTAACATATTTTTCCTTATATTATCATTCATTTATTTTTAAAAAATATAATTGAAAATCCTGATAATGTAGTAAATGCGCTTATATCTTATTGTAATATAATATGTAAAAAAAATAAAATAATATTGATGTAACATGCCATAATATAGCGCAAGAATAAAAAAAATTTTCAAATATCAATATGTGCTATAAAAAACAGACCAATAAATTCATTAAAATAAATTACATTCAAATTTGTATAGCATAATAACTTATGCTTATTGTATATAAATGAATAGATTGAAATATAAAAAATATTACATGCATATAATGAACAAATAAATAATATATATCATACATAGCAATTTCCCCTCTTTGTTTTTATGAAAATTCATAACTTACATTAGAAATATAAGAGTTAAAAAATAAGCATAGCCTATACAAAGTGGAGTCAAATAGTATTGGGAAATAGTAAAACAAGAGAAGAGAAAAAAACACACAGATATAATTATATAACACAGTCGTTATGCGAAAATGAGAAATAATATTTTAAGAAAGTTTATTACAAATAATAAAAATGTAAAAAGTTGTAATGTATTAAAAAGAGGATATTTTGTCAGTATTCTCTCAAATAATGGAATGAAATATAATTATAACAACTTATATAATATTAATAATTATTTTATAAGGGGGCACGGCCAAAATAATATTAAATACTTTTCAACAGAAAACGAAGAATTAAGTTCATATACTAAGGAACAGATTGAAGAAAAAGTTTTGAATGTTCTAAAAAAATACATATCACCTGATGCGGAAATTAATTATAATGAAGATTTAGAGAAAAATAAAACCAAAGATGATAGAGCATGGGATTTTTTAGATACCGTGGAATTTTTAATAGATGTAATTTTTTCATACAGCATGTATATGTGTGAGAAAGTTTCAGTTTATTGTATAATTTGTGAAAGTGTTTAAGACCTTATACACATATGTAAGGGGTTGCGTACATATATTATATTTACCAATTTGTTATTTTCATCTTTTTTTTCTCTCCTTTTTTCACAGATTGAATCTGAGTTCAACATCACAATACCAGATGAAACGGCTGACGGTATAAAAACAGTACAAGAAGTAATAGATTATTTGGTTAAATTAAATATTAAGAAGACCTAATTATATTCCTATATACTATATTTTAAATAATAAATAGTAACAATATAATTCTAATATATTTTTTTAAATTAATTTTCTACAAACATATAATTTTGCAATTAATAATCAACTATATGATATCTTTTTTTCATTTTATTTTTTATTCGTAATTGAAATTTTTATATTATACATTTTGTTTTCCTATGAAGATTAACTCTTCGATCATATATAGTTACACATATGTATGTGTTTATATAAAAAGAAAACTAAAACATAAATATTTTATTTTTTTATAAAGTAAACTTCTTGGTTTTGTGTCCCTTAAGGGCTCTGTAACAATTATTAACTCTTAAATTAATTTTAATTTAATCACTCTTTAACTATTGGATGTTACATATATCTTTCTCCTTCAAGCTCATTAAATTTGTATATTATAAAAGATATTCCTATTTATAGATTTATAATAACATATTGCAACTTCAAATTTAAAATGTGTTACACATTTTTCTTATAGTTTTATTTCATCCGTTTGTCTATAGTTCTTAAATAGAAAAATATCTTCAAATAGTAAAGTGATTGTTATGTGTGCAAAACAGCAAGGTATCATAATTTATGTTAAAAAAAATTCCACAAAAAAATAATATTATTATGCTATAATTTTTTAAGCGTCATAAGAATATATTTTTTTGTTTTATTATTCTTAGAAATTAAATCGTTTTAATAAATACAAATACTCCCACGTGTGTACACAGGGCACCTATTAAATAATAAAATAATATTTTTTAACTAGAAGTAATGTTAAATTATTATTTTAGAAATATAAAATGTAGCGTGCTCATTTGTTTTCTTTTACACCTGTTAATATTGTTCCATTGTTTTTAACATTCATAAAAAAATATAAATACTGAACAAAATAATATAACAAATAGATTTCTACAAGTAATGTATTACAAAAGAAATAACTTTCATTCGTTTTTAATTATACATATTAAACT
Organism: Plasmodium vinckei vinckei; assembly: GCF_900681995.1. Lineage (NCBI taxonomy): Eukaryota > Apicomplexa > Aconoidasida > Haemosporida > Plasmodiidae > Plasmodium > Plasmodium vinckei. The sequence goes on from NC_051298.1 coordinate 271,755, forward strand.
TGCCTCACAATGATTTTAAATTTTGTGAGAATAAAAAATTAAATATTAAAAAATGAAAAAAATATATTATTCTTTAAAATGGTGATTTTCTATATATTCAATAGTAATATAATTTAAATCGACATAAATTCACATTTACTTGTAACTCGACATATATAGCTAAACAAATATTACAATTAAAAATATATCTATAATTTAATTTCACGCATAAGCCAAACATATATATACATGTGTGTAATAGTACAATTTGAATTACCGAACTGGCTTATAAAATGTCATATTTCCATTGCGTTACGTTGATGCATTTATCAAGATTTTTTCATAACATTTGAATGGCAATTATGTATTACTTCTCTCATTTCTACTAATGCAATACCCCTCATTGTGGGCCATTTGATGGTATAATTTTGTAATATTAATATAAAAATAGTGAAAAAAAACGGAAAGATTGAAACTCCAGATATAGAATACCATTATTAATCATTTATAACACAAACAGAATAGTCAAATGGTTATAAATCAAGATACAGGTGTTACTGGAAATATATTTAGTAACACACTGAATACAGAATATCAAAAACTTGAAGAGACCGAAGATCAGCCATCACCAAATATAGGCATACTAAGAGAAAATAAGGGTAATAATGGATTATATACAAATAACAATAACTATAACAAAAATGATAGGAATAAGGCATATATTGAAAATATCAGATTGAAACAATCTAAATATTTTGGAGATAAGACGATAGGGAAAAAATATAGTTATATTTATTTAATAAATCAAATATTTGGATCTGGAATTGTATCTATACCATATATATTTAAACATTCTGGTTGGTTACCATGTCTAGTTATAAATATTATAATATGCCTTTTAACAATTTTTAACACATTATTACTTTTACGATCTATGACAATGATACCAAATAATATCCATTTTAATAAAAGATATGAATATATTTCAACTATGTGCTATTTTTTAGGAAAAAACAATATATTTTTTATGTTTATGCAGATATGCTATTATGGTAGTATATTAGTGAGCAATATAATTTCGATAGTTATAGTATCCCATGCAGTAGATTATATTTTAGTAAATATGTTTGGCTATACTGTTGGAGTGATTATATATCCAGAGTTTCAGATTAGCACAATTACAGATATAAACAAAATATATTATAGCAATAATTATGTATTGTGTATAACTATAGGATATGTAATAAACGCTATTATATCAATCTATTTTTCTCAATCAAATTTAGAAGATAATATGAAAGTACAACTACTATCCTTTGTATTTTTAATGGTTACAATTTTTCAAATCATTTTTCTAAGTGTTATAAAAATATATAAATATAATAATGTCCACACAAGCTTGTCAAATGATGCCATGGGAAAATATTCAGATATTAAATATCCAACTGTATTTGGTGATTTTAATTTTAAGCAACTTTTATCTTCCTATATAGCATCTTATTCTGCTATAACAGTAATACCATGTTGGGCAAATGAAATGAAACCTGATGTAAAAATTATAAAAACCGTATGGATTTCAAACTTTTTTTGTTGTTTTATTTATTATATATTTGGATATGTATTGTATACCGCTTACCCTCATATTAATAATGAAAATATATTGTATGGCATATTAAAAAATCCATCAGTAAATACTTCAATGAAAGTTTCTATTTATTTATTTGATTTATTAACTATTGCTCCCGGAATTTATGTATATTGTATTGCAACAAGATATAATTTAGTTAACAGTAATATATGTTCAGAAAAGGTTGCCTTCCTTTTTGGTACTATTTTTCCATTTCTTATATCATGGTGGTTTACTTCTCGTGCTATTTTTGAAAGCATTTTTACATGGTCAAGTTTAATTTTTTCATACGCATGTAATTACATTACACCATCAATTATATATTTGATAGCTTGCAAAAATATTCCTTATTCTCAAAAAAATCCGCTTCATTATATTCATGTTTTATACGACCCAAATGAATATAAACAAAAAAATTTCGCGTTATACAACATGTTTTCCCCAAAAAAACATTCCAAAGAAAAAGAAGACATAATTTCAAATACAAACCCTACGATTCTTAATGAAAAAAATGATAGCCAAAATTGTGATCCAAATCCATTGAAAATAGAAGATGATAATCATATTAGTAGTCAAAATAAAATTTTTAATAATGCTACTAAAAATTCTGGTAATAAAACATATAAAAATCTGCACTTTGAAGAAAATGAAGGCATATTCAATACCGAGGGAATCTCCAAATTAAAGGAAGATAAAACAAAAGAAATTGAAAGTAAAACTATTATTAACAATGATTCTAATAATGTTATTAGTAGTAAAAAAGGCAAACCCAAAATACATTTTGAAAGTCTTAACCAAATTAACAATATGGAAGAGCAAGATAGCGACAATTATTACGTCAAAATAAAACCAACCAGGGGAAAAGACATAACTTATTTGGTAAGGGATGGGCAAGAATCTCAACAACAGTTGAACGAAGATAATAATAAAGTTACCTCTTTAAATGACAATTACAAAATATTAGAGAATAATGTAGAAACCACATATGGCGACTTTCAAAATGGATACAGGGAATTAAAAGATACATTCGAGGAAAGTGAGAATGAAGGTGAAAAATTTAAATCCCCTGAAGGAATAAGAAATTCATATAAAGATAATAATAATTATTATAGAAAAAAAAGTGACAAAGATTTAAAAAAAAAAAATAAAGTAAATATATCACATGAATACTGTAACAAAAGCGAAAACAAGTTAAGTAAGTTTGAATTACGAAAATATAATTCTTTATTTAATATTAAGGGTAATAATATTAATAAAAATAATTCTAAAAAAACGAATCAGCACCAAATACATAATATCCGAAAATCACGAAAACATAAAACTGTTATAGGATTTGAAAAAAAACATAATAAAACCCTCATTAAAAATAATGATGGCAATAATAATTATTATGAAGATTCCAATATTAGTGAAAATGACATGTTAATTAATAAAAATATAGCTGATTTATCAAAAGATATATATAATGATGCAAAAATAATAAAAAAAAATTATGAAAGAAATAAATATTTAATTAGATATTCTGATATATTTGATTCTTTTTTAAATTTAAAATTTATACTTGAAAATGGTACTCAGAGAAATTCTGTCTACAGTGATTACAATTTAGATGTAGCAGACAAAAATGGGAGCTCTAAAAATTATGACATGAATAACCTTATTAATAGCTATAATACAAACAATAGCTCTTATTCAAACAGTTGTAAACCTTTTCTTACTAATGAAAAACTTCCCAATATATTCGATAAAGATATACAGAGGAATGATCATAGTGGGCATGAAGAGGAATACAAGATTAGTGACAAAAATTTAGAAACAGAAAAACAACCAGATGTAAAAATTGCACTATCTAAAAACCAAATAAACGATATAGTCTGTAGTATAGGTGCAAATGAGGATGAAGAGAAAGAACTATCCAAAAAAAGGGAGGGTGAAGGAATAAGAAAATTAGACATTTATACAAACACAGATATGTGTAAAAATATATTGATAAATGATTCACTATCTGATAAAGAGCAGATAAAGAAAATTTTAGAAGACATAGAGAAACAAAAATCAAATGATGAATATAAAAGAACAATAAAAAATATTAAAGACGAATTTTGTATGTTTATTAATGAAATCAATAATAAAAAAAAATTAACATGGGCTTTTGATGGAAATAAAACAAATACAAATTTATTAATAAATAAAAAAAATATAAATGTTTCTAATGCATATAAATATTTATATTCAAACGATAATGAAAATTATTTTTATAAAAAATCAGAAAGCGAAACATACTCGTATAAAATAAATTTAGATAAAAATAAAGAATACTTAGATAATGTTATAAATAAACAAAGAAGTGTGTCATATTTAAATACTGATTCTTATCACAATAAACTATTGAGATACCAAACAAATGATAATATTTCTAACAAATCAATGAAAACACAAGGTTCAAATAATTACAAAAAATTTCAATCGTTATCATTGAGCAGTGGACAAAATAGGTTAAACAATTTCCTTCCACAATCGGAAGAAGAAAATAAAAGTGAATCCCCTAATATATACATAGGTAACCAAATAAACGACCCTATAAATGAAAATGTAGATGATTCTACAAATATCGGGCCTCAGATACTTATAACAGAAGATTGTAATAAAGACAAAATATGTCAAATTAAAAATAATGTTGTAACAGATCACGAGAAGCCTAAAGAATTAACAAATGATTTACAGTTAGATAAAGACAAAGATGCAATTATGCATTTTTTAAATTCATATAATAAAAAAAATAAAATATATAAAGATATAAATACATTATATGTTCCTGATAATGTATATCATGTCATTCCAAAAATTAATAGAAGTACTGAGCAAAATATTTTTGATGATTCAATAAATAATATTTTTAACTATTATAAATATAATTTTCTTTTATCATTTAGTGAACATAATGATTATAATAATATTACCAAAAGTGGTAGTATTAAATATCCAAATATTTCAAGTAAATACTTTTCTCAAAATGGTATAAATATAGAACATACCTCACTAAAGGAGGTATGTATTAATGATACTGAAAAAGAGGATCCCTTATATTCTATATCTCAAAATGAAAAAAATATATATTTAAATAAATTTCCTAATAATGAAAAAAGAGAACCACTATTAAATTGTTATAAAAAAGAAAAGGAAGATAGTAATCTTCCAAAAATTAATTTAATTTGTTCTGAAAAACCTTTATTTGGGTATGAAGATGCATATCAAATAGATGATTATGTAAATGGGAAAATTAATGAAAATATTATTCATGTCTATCCTATTAGATATTTAAGAATTAAACATGTTAAAACAACTGAAGTATTATTGTTTATTGCAATACTGTTATTAGTTATCTCTATCCTTTACAATTTTATCGCTTAATTTCGAAAATCAATAAAATGTAGAACCAAAATTCAATAATATAGAAGAGCAACTAAATAATTATATGTATGTATGTGCATATATATATTGTTATCTTGAACCCTTATTTGTTTTACTCTATTTTTTAAGTACAAATTTGTAATTTTTTTAAATAAAAAATACACACACAAGTGTATAATTGCATTTAAAGGCGCATGCCTTATGTTCTTATGTACATATGTCTCATTCCATCTTTTTTTACATTTAACAAAACAACATTAATAATTCTATAATATAATTTATACTTGTGGTTTTTTCTCGCTCATTCCGAGATTAATAATTTTGCTATTTTAGCATATTTTATTGGTTTTCTTTTTCTAGAAACCCCAAAAATACAAGTTTAGACATTACCGCAATTGATATAGTTATAAAATTTGGAAAAACATATACATATGTATTCAGATATATAGCAGAATAATATCAAAAAATAATGTAAAAAGAGTTAATAATAAAAAAAATAATTATACAGTTCCATATCATGCATTCGAAGTAATTTTATCATTTCAAAATATGTCTCTTTAGATACTGCTTGATTACCTACTAAGTTTATTACATTCTGTTTTTGTTTAGTTCCGTTTTTTAAATATTTTAAATATGAGGGGAAAAACAGAGCAATAAATTTGGGAGTAATAAATGTTTCAGCGAAAGAAATAACTTCCATCATATGCTCATATCTTTTTTTATCTTTTATAGAGTTAGGGTTAAAATCATAAAGCATTTCACAATATTCATTAAAATAAAATCCATATGGTTTATTTATTTCATTTTGATCAATTATTGTATCATCATTGTTGTTTATACTGTTGTGCTCATTAGTTTCTAAATTATTCTTTTCTTCATAATTTTCAAGTACTGCATTTTCTTCACTTATTATATTATTCATCATTATATTACTGGATCCATTTTTATAAATACTGTTCCAATATTTTATAATGAGTAATATATATGATGGTAGAACGCTAGAAAATAATTCATAATTCCCTCTTAAAAAAAAAACATATTTTTCAGTAATATTTTCATCGGTATTTATATTTTGATTAATCAACTTTCTAATAACTATCATAATATATCTATCATATAATTTTTTTCTAGCTATACTAAAATGATGATAATATTTATTCATATAATTTGTCTTTAACGAAAAAAATGTTTTAACTAAAAATGAATTTTGATTTGCAGTATTATCCAAGTTAGTTTTACCCAAAGATGTGATTGATGCAATGTCAGATGTATTGTTAACTTTTTCTACAATGTCTAACATTTCTATCCCATTAGATAAATATCCATTTTGCATTAAATGATTATTGTTTCTATTACACATAATGTAATATCTATATGTTAAACTAAAATGCTCATTAATGAATTTTGTAGTATCATGATTTTTATTATCATAAGTTTTTCTCATTAAATTATTTGAACAATCTACACCTCGAAAAGAATAATCAATTGTACTTAAATTCGAAAATAATTTAGCTATATCATATAAATTATTATAAAAAAATATAAAATTTTCTTTCAATATAGATAAAACTTGAAATTTTTCACTAATATTCATCATATCTGCTTTTTCGTCTAATTCTTTATAAATACTCCATTTTTTTTTCTTTTTTTCATTTTCCATAACATTCGGTTTGGCATTATTATATGCATTTATATCACCAATATAATTTCGAAATATGCCCTCATTATTTGTATTCGAGCTTAAATGAGGTTCTAAATCTATATTGCTGTTACTGTTATGTGATATCCTATTTTTTGAATAAATTTTTCCACATAAAACATTTTTAGCAAATGTAAAAATATCATTTTGGCATAATACTGAAACATCCATTATTTGCTCAAATGACATTTTATTTAAGTCTGGTATTCGATTTATAAAATCTAAAGAATTAAAACAAGATCGAATATCTCCATTACAATTATAAGATATATTTTTTATAACTTCTTTTATATTTTTATTTAAATTTATCATTTTACAATAATATCGCTCAGATAATGCCTTTTCTAGATATAATGGATGTATTTTTTTTAGTTTTATAAAATTAACAAATGGAGAATAATTTATATCAACTCCTAATAATGTATTTATCGTTTTTATTTTTTCAAAAGAATTTATAAAAATAATTATTGGGTGTATACAATAACATTCACGATTTTTTTGGTTTTTCCTGTCTTCATTAATATATTTAGAATATTCTTTTTTACACGAAATAACACGATTAAAAACAAATTGAATAGAATTAACACAACTCTTTCTGAAGTCTTCAGAATATTCTAATTCAGATAACGGCAACTCATCAATAATAATAGCCCGAGTATTAATATAATGATTATCATAATAATTTTTTTTTTTATCATATTCTTTTTTGCTTTTTAAATTTAAATTTATAAAATACCTATACAGGCTACTATTCAGAATTATGTTATTTATTGTCTTTTTAAAATCTTTAGATACAAGCCAATTCATTATATTATCATTTGTTTCTAAGCATTCGAAAATATCAATCAAAAGTTTTTTTTTTATAACATATTCTTTTTTTAATAAAAGCATTGTGTTTTCTATTAATTCATTATATTTATTTAACCCGAGCATGATTCTTTTATTTATTTTATATATTTCTTTTGAATAATTTATTATTTTATCTCGAACCTTTTCTGATATAAAATGCAAGCCATCGTTTGATGTGTCTACATTTTTTGAATGAATATCAGTTTTTTCCTTTTTTTTTGAAATGTTTTGGGAATGAGAAAATATCTTTTCTTTCCTCTTATTAAACAAGATAAAATCATTGTAAGTACATAATGATGAACTATTTAAACATGTCGGAATTTTTTGCCCTGTGTTATTTTCATTTATTGAATATTTAATCTCTTCTCCTCTTTGTAACCATTCAAAGAGCTCATAATTTTCCTTATCCATTCTTTTGATGGAACTATTTACTTTGATAAAAGAATTTACAGAGTCCTCCTTCAAATATTTAACAATCAAATAATTAATAATAGTTATATCAGTTAGATAGTTAGTTATAAATTCATTACAATTTATTAGTTCATTTATAGAAATATTTAAATTCATATTATTTATTAAATTATTATTTATGTTATTTATGAAAATCAGCTCAAGCATATTATTATCAGAATAATTTATATTCTCAATTATTTCGTCTACATATTTATTCATGCCACATTTAACTTGAAGATTAGGATGTGGGTTTGGGAACTCCATCAGGTTGTCTATTTCATGCTCTTGTTTCAAACTTTTTAAAACATGTAAACAACTTTTTCTTTCGTTTAAAGAATTAATAATAGTTGTATAATTTATAAAAGAGTTATTATTGCTTTCATCTATTATTAACCATTTTATCACTTCTCTAGAATTATGAAAATCTATAAAATTTTTAATTTCTCTATTTATCGAATTATTTAATAATATGTTACTGTTCCATTTGCATTCTTCCTTAAAATTGGATAAAAAAGAAAATGATTGATATATTTGTTCAATATTTAGATTACTATTTTGTTTTTTTTCAAAATAATATTTTCTAAATAAAGTATCTTCAATTTTCTTTTTAATATTTTTTTTTTTCATATAACAAATTACATCCTCTTTTAATGTGTTAGCTAAAAAAAGGTTACTCCTATTTTCTGCCATCAAATGATTAGCTATTTTTAAATTTTCAATTATTAATTTATTAACAGTATTTGATTCAAGAAAATTAACATTAATATTTTCATGTATTTTATTCAATTCATTTAAGTTTTTAATTACATACTCATGGTAATTATTATCTACAAATAAGTCTATTATATTTTTTTTTTCAATATTATTTGATTTTTCAGAATTTTGGAAAAAATTTGTTCTAAAAGTGTAAGAAAAATCTAAAACACTTTGGATTTTCTTCCAAATAGTGTTGATTAATTTATAATTTTTATCTATGTTTTTGTAATAACTATTGCTCATAAGCGAAAATGGTAATAACAACTCTTCTTTTCCGTCTTTACATTCAACACTTTTGATTGACGTCTCTAATATATTTATATATGTATTGTACATTTTTAAGAACATCTTAGTTGATTTTCCATTCAAAATGCTGTATTCGGTTAATTCGTCTATGATCACTTTTTTTACTCCATCATTACAACTGCTATTGTTTCTATTTTCATTACTATTGCTTAGGAGTATATTCAGCTCCTGCATATTTGTGTCACTCTTTTCGACACCTAACTTTGCTATTTTATTTAAATTGGCTATTTCTTCTTTATCTATATATTTCCGTTTATTATTATTTCCACTAGTACCCTCAAAATCCATTCCATTATGTTCATTCAATTGGTCATTATTTCTATTGTTTTCTGGTATTCCTTCGTATATTTTATCATCTATTATTTTGGATTGCTCATATTTTTTTTCATTTTTAGTCTTGGGTTTTTTATTATTGCCTATTTGACAACTCGAGTACAATAAAAATTCATTATAAGGATGATAATAATAAGAGTTATCCCCGTCTGCATTTTTCATATTCCTAATAAAATTTATATTTTCTTGGGATTCAGATTCATAGTAGCATTCTCTTATATTTAACTTTTGGCATATATATTTTATTAAGGTTGTTTTTCCACTTCCAGGGGCACCTAATATTACACATACATTTTTCAATTTGAGTATATCTTCATTTTCTTTACTGTTGCAAGCAGCTTGTAATTCTTTACATAATATCGGATCATTGTTAAAATTTATTATGTTTATAAAAAAATGTAAAATACTTAATTTGTCCTTTGGATGTACTAATATTTCGTCAAAGTTTTGGGGCATATAATAATTCATTTTTTAAAGACATATAAGGGAAATATATATTTCCCAAAAGCTTATAATAAAAAAAATAACTAATCAAATTAAAAAAGGATAATTTATTATGCTATTTTTTTTCCATTTTTAAACATCCTATTACGAGTCTACATAATTATTGTGTATAAATATAATAAATTGTATAAATAAATATATGTGCATATATTTATACTCTTAAAAAATATATAGGCATACAACGCAATATCGTATAAACCCGTAAACTTGTTTATGCACATTGTAGCTAAATGTTGCTTTTTTCATATACATACATAAAAATATATTATATAATATGTATATATATATATGATAGGAACCTTTTCTTTTTTTATTTAAATAAATTACATTCCTATTATTGTGCCTTCATTTATTGACTTAAAGAAAAAAAATATACAATTCGATAAAATTTCATACATTTTTAATTTAACAAAATATATATATAACATTTTTATTTTTTTCGATTTTTTACATTAATGTGTTTTTCAAATATTATTAGCATTTCTCATATTTTATACTTATTTATACTAGAATAATATACATTTTTATGGGGTACTCGTTTTGGAAAATTTTCACCATAAAACAACAAAATCAAATATTTATATTTTTTCTAAACCCTCATAAAAGATAATCATAAAAATAGTAGGTATTATTCCTTGCCGTATATACTCATTTTTTAGCAAGCCAAGCAGAAGGGACATATATATAACACAACATATTATAAACCCCCATACATTTCATTTTGGGCTTTTGAATTAATATTGCTGTTCATTTGGAAATAGAAAAAAAAATATTACTATTAAATTTTATAGTGACAAAAATGACTGAAAACATAAGCAAAGTTAATAGTACAATTGTTGAATTGTTGGGTATGTCTGATTTATTTAGAAGAATGCAAAATTCATGTTGGGGAAAATGCATACCCGATGTTCATGAGCCATTTTTATCAGTTGGTGAAACAAGCTGTGTTGATAGGTGTGTTCATAAATATTTGGAGATACATACATTGGTAGGAAAAAATTTACAAGAATCACAAATTATGAAATAGCTAAGAAATCAAAGAATTCAAATACCTAGCATAATATATATATATAATATATTATATACCTAGAAATTTTTACATACTATACAATTTTGACTATTCACATCACTGTGTGCTAACTATAGATTTTTATTTATTTTCTTTTGTCTCATAATGATTTATTTTTTACCCATTTTTTACATATTATCTAATTGCTTAATAACCTATATATATGTTTTTCCACATATGCATACAACCAACCCCCCGTTGTAATTATACACATAAATGTGCATTTTGTTTTTAACTTTAAAATCGTTAATACGTTCTTTTAATCTTAAACATATATTATTAATGTTTTATTATTGATATACCACAATTATATATTTTCTCCTCCTTTTCCTTTTAATTACTATTAAAAATAAAATGCAAAATAAAATAAAACAATTTATGCCTATGTATTTTTATTCTTTCTTAACCTTTTTAAAAACAGTGGCCTTAAAAAATTATTTAAATGTGATAAATTTATTTTTTTTCATAAACATACCAACTCTTATAGTTGATAAAACGACATTAAAAAAAATTATAAAACAAATATCAATAATAATAAATATTAAAAATGGAAAAAATTAATAGGATTGTTTAATTTTTATTTTCTATGAAATAAATAAATACACCGTGATGAAGGAAAATATCCATACCTTCATAAATATAAAAGTATATATAGAAGAAATAGCACAACGATTGTTTTATATTATTACTGTTTTATTTTTTCTAAAGGCTATAGAAGCTCGCTCGCTTTTAGGATATACATATTTTTTTCGTTTTCCTTTTCATATGTTTAGGTTTTTGTTTTTTTTACTTCCATATTTGTAACTTTATATTTTGTGAAATAAGCACATGCATATACTGAATACATAAATAAGTTACATTATCAATGTTTTAGAAGTTCTTTGATTTTGTCATTTTCTGTTCACCAATTTATGGTGAGGAACCCACATTCTATTATTTTAATTTATTCATATTTTTTGTGATGTTTGGAAAGTTTATGTTTTATTTAAAACCTTCTAATAAATTTGTACCAAATCAAAAATGCTTGTTCCAATATATTAATAAACATAATTATGAGTCTAATATATTTAAAAAAAGTGTAAGGAGGATGCTTCTTTTTTTTTATAAGGAAGTTCATCCAGATTTGACTCGAGATTTACCAGAAGAATTAAAAAAAATCAATAGTGAATCATTAAGTATTTTAAACTCCTATATAGACATATTAAGCTCACCAGATAAAAATGAAAATAACATATTTGTAGAAAAAAAGTTAGTATTTTTTAAATTATTTGAAAATTCGGAACATAAAATAATAAAGGGAAGATATAAAAATATCGAACTAAATTTACAGACCATAAATAATAATTTGTCTGAAGAAGATAGGGAAAGTATTGTAGCCAAATTAATATATGATATTAAAAAATCATTAGAAAAAATACAATCAAAAAATATATTTAATAATAATGATAATATGGAAGATTTTGAAAATATTATTGATGACACATCATCTTATTTTAGTCATATAAAACAAAAAAATGAAAAAGACGGTACTATAAAATCTATATGGGATGATCTAATGGATCATGTAAAAAATAAAGAAGCTCTTTATCATCCTTCCGAAGAAGAAATCAAATTAATACAAGAAAAAAAAAGTTATTTTTATTACATAAAAAAAAGATTAGAATGTAAATATCAAAAAATACATCATAGAAAACGAAGGAAAGAAAAATTGCAAAACATTAATAAAGTTGCTAATCAAATTGTTCAAGATAAATTTGCAGACATTGAAAAAAAAAAAAAAAATATAAAGAGATATGATGAGCAAATATTTCTTAACCAAAGTTATAAAATTACACAAATGGGATATGATCCAAATTTAATTTTTTTTAATAAGGATATTAATGATGATAAAAAAAAAAAAGCTATTGAAAATATTTGTGGAATTAATTTAAATGATGATGCTGATAAATGGTTATTAGAAAATTGTTTAAAACTTTTAAAAAATCACAAAATACAAATACCTATAGTTTTTTACACTGGAAAGGAAATCTCATTGTCCCAAACATTTGGATATATTTATGTAACCATTTAAAAAAGAAAAAATATCTTTATATGCATACTATTACCAATAAAAATAAAACAACATGAATATATACGTTTTTATATTATAGCTTCCAGTAGATTTTTGCTTAAATCAATTTTTTACGTTTCTAGAGAATAACCTTCATGAAGCACGAACTATTCGTGGAAAGGTAAGAACAAATAACCTCATTTTTTTGCAATAAAAATGTGTATCCTATCTATGCATATATTATATTCATTTATTTTTTTTATCCAATTTCTATTTAGGTGTTAAAGTGCTTTGATATGTGACTTATAGAAATCAAAAATTTAATTAAAAAATATATATCTTTACAGTTTTTTAGACAATTATATAAATCGAAGCATTCGGATTCATTTACAATGCTTATATATTATAAGAGGATACCAAAGTTGGTATGACTACATATGAATTATTGCTTAATGCATGAAAAGTATAAAATCATAAATAACAAATGAACTATGCAAAATTATATGAACGAAAAAAAAAAAAAACGGAAAAGGAAAGCGCATATGCATATATACATATATATCTACTTTTCTATATCTCTATATATACATAAAAATGGGGCATCAATTTCAAAATTTTTTTTTTAAAACAATGCATAGCATCGTGTCCACGTATAAAAAATCACGTACGATGCAATGTTTAGTAAATTAAATGACAAATATTAATATATAAAAAAACAAAAAACGTTTAATAAAATATATGTAAAATAATAATCATAAAAAATTTGTGAAGAAAAGTAAGTGTGCATATACACGGTACATATAATGGTGTTATCATTTTTTACTTTTGATACTTAATATGTTAACACTTTCAACACGTTTATATTTATCTTCATTCGATATTTTATACACGTCACAAATATTTTGTCTACATAAAGGACAGCTAGGTAAAATATATTTCACCTTAGTAGTATTATAGACCAATAATCTTATGCATAATTCACAAAATCCACCATGCATACATGGATATAAAACAATATTTTTTGGACGCTCATCACATATTTCACAATATTCAAATGAAGAAATTATTGAATCATCATCTCCATTACTTTGATTTGAAATTGCATCATTATCGTCATCACGTTTTGTGACACTTTTTTCTCCACATTTACTATCCCCTCCTGATAATCTTCCATAAACCCATTTTCCTTCCATATATTTTTTATTAAAAATATTTTTTAAATTAAATATATTTCCTTTTTTATTGTAACCCAATTTATCTTCATTTTCATTCACCCCATTATTATTTATATTACTTTTTGTGCTTCCCAAATATTTTTGTGATTTATGTTTTTCTTCATATTCTAGAATATCATCCATAGTGAATTCTCTATATGTATGTTCATTTACTCTAGTTAATGCAATTTTTTTTTGTTTTTTCTTTTTATTTTCTATAATATATATTTTTTTTTTTGGTTGCATATTTTGCGTAAAATTATGAAATTCTGTTAAATTAATTTGTTCTAAATATGAATCATTCAAAATGTCCATAAATAAAATGGCGCCTGTTATTATTACAGTAATAACTGTTGGCTTTCCAAGATTTATTAAAATAAAAAACATAGCAAATGTTACATTCATTCCAAATAAAGCCTTGCTAACATAATCTAAAATGTAATAAGCATACATGTACTTATTATTGCTTGAATTATCAGAATTGTTTTGACTATTTCGAACCCACTTTTTAAATATTTTATTTCCAAAAAATGTCATAAAATATATTAAAGAGCAACACCATATAAAATACTGGAAGTGGTAACTAAATATCGGGTCAATATCACTTATCCACCATAAAATACAATCCTCGCATAATATAATTTCTAAAAACAGTACTGTGCATAATGACCATAAATATTTATATAGATATCCTTTTTTGCTATTCAATGATAGTCGGAAAGCTCGGTAAAAGAAAAGCAAAACAAACTCATATAATATTCTTGAAAATATAAGTCCAATACGTAAAAAGAGAAAAAATACTGTTAGGATAATAAAAATTGGTGTAATTTTTAAATGATTTTGTGTCGGTATAAATAAAAATAAATAATTTTTTCCATTATTATTGTTAATCTTTTTAAATATATCTCTACACATTTTAAATTTGAATTCTTTTATTTTGTATATATAAATATCATGTTTTTTTAACTTTTCATACATTTTTATTGTTTCCTCATAAATATTATCTGGTCTTTTTTCATTATTTGTACTATTTTTATTACTTTTATTTAATTTATTCAATATTCTATGTATATCATTATATAATTTATAATTTCCTTTATTTATTTCAGTTTTTATCATATCATTAGTTAATGTCAAATTTTTTATTTTTTTTTTATTGAATTGAAACAAGAATGCTCTTGTAAACATATCATTATATCTCGAATCGATTAATAATAATTCAGTATCATCAACATTTATTTTTAATAAATTATTATATAATAAAGAAAATTCAATACTAAACAATCCTAATAATATAAATATAAATAAAAATGCTCTAACAAATTTGTTTACACTAAATTCTTCTAAATTGGGTTTTATTTCATACCCTAATGTTTTACCAATCAAACATCTTTGATAAAATCGTAATTCATGTACTTCATTTTCATTTATATTATCATTCATGTTATTATTTATTATATTATCTCTTATTGTTAAGGCGTAATAATTCATTTCTTCACTATTCGAACCTAAACTTCTTGAATTTCTTTCATTTATTATATTATTCATTTCTAATACATTATTTTCATTATTTATATGTATAATATTATCTTCTCCTTCTTCTACATTTATTTCACTATTTACTTCAACTTGCTCTTCTTCACCTCTTATATAAGGGGCTTCATTTGTATATACCTCATTATTTGATCTTTCATTTTCGATATTGTTATTTTCATTAATTTCATGTCGATTAAAAGTTGTTGCATTATTATCATTTAAATTATTTTCATCCTCCATTATATTATTTGAAGGGTCATTTTGTGGTTCCAAAACAGTATTTGAATTTTCATTTATATCTTGAATATTTGTTATTCTTTCTGCTTGATCATCATTTATAGTAGGATTGTAAGTATGACTAGATTGAGGTTCATTATTATTTGCATTGTTTAATGTTGGTTTATTATTTTCCTCCTGTTTCATATTTGAAGAAAAAGAAGGTGATATATTTTTTTCGATATTATCACATTTTAAATCTGTATTTAAATTATTATTCTCGTTAATTTTTACATTTTCCGTATAATTATTATCATTTTCGTTATATGTATTTTCTATATAAGCATTATTTTTTAAATTTGAATTTTCTATATTAGTGGTTTCATTGTTTAAATGATTATCATTAGTATATTCATTCTCTTGTTGTATGACTATACTATTATTTACACTATTCACATTATTATCATTTTCATAATTTTTTTCATGTTTATTTTCAGACCCATGTTGAGCCACTGTTTGGTATTTATTTATAATTTCAAAATTATTATCTTCTATATCATTTTTTATATTTAAATCACTGGAAATTTTATTATTTTTATTAATTAATTCGAATTTACAACTACCTAGCGATAATAGAATTTGATCAGTTTGCTCTTTTTCATTATCATCATTTTGATTTATATTTTTTGTGTGGTGATTTTTACACCAAATTTGTTCATTTTCAATTTCTACTTCATTAATGTCTGTAAATTCCTCTTCCATTTTATTTATAGTTAATTTTTCTTTTTTCATTTTTTTTTTATAATTTAAATAATTATTCCATTAAATGTGAGAATAATTATTTATAATTTAAAAAATCGATTTCACGATTTTCTCTACATTCTTTCGATGTTATACACATGTATATGAATTTTATTATATAACTATATACATGCGCATATGTTCATTGTTTCCTTTAAAACGTATATCATTAACATTTTTATATTTCATCGCTTATTCATAGAAGATATAAATATTAAATTTTATGGCATAATACACTGTTTCGAAAAATAACAACACCAAAAAAAAAAAAATTATAAAATAATATATACAAAGAATGCAATCGGTTTACAAATATCATCAGTTAATTACTTTTTGCATATGCTTAATATTATACAAATGAAATTCAGAAAAATTTTACGTTGGTTAAAAATAAATATATATGTAATGCTTATAGGGAATTTTTCTTTCTTATATATAATTGTGTGGCAAGAAAATTCAGCCGTATATTATATTATTTATTTTTGTTTAAATAAAACATGCAAATAAATAAATATATATATAATATCAAATGAAATAAAATAAAGCATTTAAAACTAATAATCTTAAGCGGATATATGTTATATATTCTTACATGTGTACTTATATATATAACGTAAATATAATTATTATATGTCTCTTAGGTTTTGTTAAAGCCAAACAAATGTAACAGTTTTACAAACATCATTTATAAATATATTATATACATAAAAATATTTCATGTAATATATGTATAAAAATATAAAGACACGATATTTATCGGATTAAATAAGCATTAATTAGTTCATTATTTTTTGATGTTATTTATATTATTAACACTTTATTATTATTTAAACGTTTTTTTGTCTATTATTTTAAATTATGGCAAGTGAAATATCTTTTAAAAAATATATATTTTATATGGGTTTAAAAATATAATAATAAAGTACGTTATTTCAAAGCGCGCAAAAAATATTTTATGTAAAAATTCCATTTCATAATTTATATAAACAGTCTTATGTTTTGTTATACACAAATTAAACTTATAAAAATATAGAAAAAATATTTATGCAATAAAATATATATAATAAATATGTTATCCCTTTTTAAAGCATTAAATTGTTATTTAGGATATATATAAAGTTATTTCAACTATGAATTAGCTTTTTATGATTTAGTAATATATTATAATTACTATTTAAAGGAAAAAATTAAAAAATTATAATATCAATTATATTTATATTTTTTATTATATTATTCTTATTAATTTTTTTCTATAAAAATATAATTAATATCATATAAATAACATATAATAATTATTCTTCATAAATTTGCTTAAATATATTATTTTACCGTTGCTATATTATTTTATTATATGTATTTATTTTAAAAAAATTTTTATTTTTAATTTTTTTAACAAGCCTCGGGTTTGCTATTTTATGTATTATGTATATATAATACCGTGGCATATGCAATGATATTTTTTATAAAATATGTACAGCAGTATTTATATATAGAATAAGCAGTTTTATTCTAATATCGCAAGCATACTTTTTTTTAAATTAGTTTTTGATAAAATCATAAAATAAAAAATGGAAATAACATTTTAAAGAATATATATATATCTCTATTCTTTTGTTTTCAATTTTATATGTTTTGTTTCTTTGTGCATGTAATATAAGGAAAACTTATAACTATGCAGGAATAATAATGTAGTGCTATTATTATATAATTTTTATAGTACTAATCAAGTTACCCTATTTTGGGAAATTTATCATATCAAAAAATAATTATTGATAAAAAATTATATAAAATGCATTAAGCCATAATTTTATTTTTATGTATGTGAAAGTTTCGCAAAATAACTTTTTTCATATTTTAAAATATTTTGGCTTTTATTTTTTATAAGGGATTACGTTTTTTATGGGTTTTCATTATTTTCATGTCTACATGCTTTTGCTTATTTATTGGGGCTTGTAAATATTTTTATGAATAATTATATGCATATGTACTTCCACAAAATAATTATAAGGTTATGAGCATTATTAAGTTCACAATATGTGGCCTTAAAATTTTATTAATTTATAATTATTAATAAATATGGAATATATGCTCCCCAAAATAAATAACAATCTGACTATCCACGTAATATTACTATATATTTTACTCATAAAAAATATGTCATTTACATATTGTTCATACATATAATTTAAGAAAATAATACCCTACAATTTCTCAATAATTTCTAATTAAAATATTACCATATTATAATTTTTGTATTATCAGATATTAAAATAAAATTTTAATTTGGGAATTTTTATGCAACTATCTCATAGTAAATATGTTGCGTATATATACATTTGTGGATAAAAGAAAAACCCATTGTGTGTATTCTTCCTTTTTATTTTACCTCGTGAAAAATACCACTCTATATTTCCTTTATCCTTATTCTCATGCGCGCTAATATATTATAAATATTTATTCATTCAAAATGGAATAACATGAAGGAAGCATTGTAAACACAATAAGTGTGAATCGAATTTTTTTATGTGCTTAAAATAATCTTTTGTAACAATTATTTTATTTTTTGTGTCTTATTAATTATTATTATTATTTTTTGGGGGATGAACATTATTGCACCCTATTGCATACACAAATTAAACTGGACAATGAATTTTATTTTTTGGGAGCTAGTCTTAAAAATTACGGGAATACAAATACCTATTTAGAGAGATTAGACCAAAGACCGTAAGAAAGAATTAATACTATATATATATACACACACACACATATAATAGTAGATATTATTCATTCTCTTGCCTCCTTTTATTTACTGCTTCAAATAGTAACAATAAATAATGGATAAAAAAATAAAATAATAAATGAGATATATATAGTATGTAGCATTATTATTTTTATATGATATCTTTTTATTTAGAATGAAAAAATATATTCGTAGTTTGACAATTTTTTTTTTTATTTAATTATTGTAATTTTCTGTTACTAAAAATATTTAAGCATCTCAGTTATAAATAATTAAGCATTATTTTATTAAGCTCTTATTCGATTTATTTCATTTTATTAATGTCATAATACAGTAATTATATAAATATCATTGCTATATACTACCATTAAAAAAAAAGTAGAGTCCTTAATTTTTTATGAATGAAATAATTCTTAAAATATTGTATCTTAAATAAATATTAATCTATATAAAAACCTTAAAAAAAATAATGTGTGGAAACATACAAACCTATGATACATTTATATATTGTATACTATACGATGTGTATCAAGTGTTAAAATGTTCGTAAATGTGTAAAGAGCTAATAAGAATAAATTATATATTGCATATATTCATAAGAATAATTTTTTATTTGATTATTATTTATTTAAATGTGCATTAAGAAAATAAATGTGCATGCTTAATATCCCTTTTTTTAAGCATATATCAGAACTGTATTTTATTACGTATATATTTTTTTCATCTTTTGCGATTAAAAAAAAAAATAATTAAAAAATACATATTATATATTTATTCGCAACCCCCTAAAAATCTAGAAATAAATAATGTAAAAAACGTATACAATTCTAAATTTTTTACACTAAATTAAAAAAACAATATGAACAAAATTAAAAAATAATTTACATGCACAATTGCCATTTTTATACATTCTTAAATAATTATTTAAGAATATTATATTGTAAGTTTGCCTTATATACGTGTATATATGCACATTTATATATACGTAATATATATTTATATGTATTTTATACATTTACATATTAATTCATATATACACAATAAATATGTACAATATATAATTAATTACATAATTGAGAAATGTTTACAGAGAAAACAAACCCTTAAAAAAATGTATATATTGCAAAATGTTTTTTTGAATTTTAATGGCGATATGATATATTTTATATCTTATTGATATTTTTTTTTTAGTTGAAAAATAGTTAAGAAAAGTAAATACATTTTGCATGCTGTATTTCTCTTTTTGGTTGTTTGTATTTTTTTTGTGTTTTTTATTAGTAAGGAAAATAAAAAAAAAAATTGCATAAAAAAATTAGAAAACACAGAATAGTTAATACAATTAATTGATTATATGAAGTTATATGATTTATGTATTTTTTTCTTAGCAATTCCATAAAATGCCAAGGAAAAATATATACATATATAACAAAAGCTGTATATGTACTTATTGATATTCTTACAATACGTGTAATATAGAGATTTATAAGCATATATATATAATTGTATGTATGCATTGTATACACAAAGCCGAGCGAAGAATTGGAAAAATTAAAAAATGCTATATATCAAATTAATATTGTAAGACTGTTTATGTGTACATGTATATATTATTATTCATATGAGAAATTATTATATAAAATGCTTACACATTATATATATTTATTTATGTGATATCATGAATATTAAATAAATTTTTTTATATAATTTTCAAATCCAATTTATGAAATCTTCAAATATCTCAAAGGAGGTATTTTTTCATATGGTGATAAAAATTTGGACAGCATTAAATGTAATTAAATTCTTTTTAAGATATTAATATATATATAATATACATATATTTCCATTTATTTTCACATACATAAATTGAAATATACATATATATTGGTACATGCTTATTTTTTATATGTATATTCATTACGTGATTTCATGTGTATTTATATTATATAATATGCATATGCATGCGCATTTATACGTATAACTATTCATGGATGCACACCTCAAAATACGAGGGATAAAATAAAATTAAAAAAAAAATTATGCAAAAAGAATATAACGTCAATGCATATACATAAAAATATCATATATTAAAGGGGGGAAAATGTGAGCATAACATTTATGAAAAAGCACACAATTTTCTCATTTTCATTAATTTTTAAAAATATGTATTAAAAAATTATTTAAGCCTTTTATATGCATATGAAAATATATATACATATTAAAATGCGCTATATATTTTTTCATATTTTTCAGATATATAAGTATAGTATCTAAGACCGCACAATATATATATATTTATATATATATATATATAGAGTTTATGATTATATATTTATGATAATATTCATATATAGATATTGGTAGATATCCAATAGCCTTTTAGTTATCCTAAATACATCATAATTATTATCTATATGCACATGCCTATTAAAACTATACACACATACATGTGTGTATAAATAAATATTATAAATTATATATATACATTCCAAAATGGAATACATAGGCAACATATATGATAAAGTGCTATCTGGATATGTATCTGCACACGTATTAAAATATAAATCATGGGAAGACAAATTAATAGGTAATGAAGAATGTAAAAATGATAGTAATTATATAAAGAAAAATCTAGAAGAAATATTAGGGACATTTGTAAAAAATGGAAAATTTTCACACTCATTATGGGAACAGCATAAAATGTTCATAGGCGATGAGGGAATATATCTTTTAGGTGAAATTATAACTATTTGCCAAATTGTACAATTTATAGATTCCGATGATATTGAAAATGTCCAAAGTAATGAAGAATTTAAAACAAATTTAATAGAAGAATTAAAAAGAAGATTAATTATTAAAAAAAAAACTGAAATATTAGAAGAAAAAATTATATCTAATATATCTATGTGTAATGGTGATAATAATTTTTATAATAATTACTATGATGATGATATTGATGAAGATGAAGCAGATAATAATAGTGAATATGACAATTATCAAAATAATAATGATTCCATTGCATCTGTTTCAAATAGCACTAAACATGATAGCAATGGATTAGATGCTAATAATAAAACAAAGTTAAATGATAAAAATGCGGTATCTAATTTTGTAGAAATGTTATGCGCAGGAAAAGCTAATAAATATGGATTTTGTGAATATGATCATAAATTTAATGATAAATATAATTTAAAGAATATAAAAAATGAACATAAGTCTTCTAAATCAATTGAACATTCTATTTTATCATTTTCAGAAGACCATGATCATAAATATGTATGCCTATTGCTTAACAATTCAGGGATACAAGAAGTTAGAATTTTAAGATTTAGTAAAGATTGCATAAATACAAATAAATTATTAGATACCTTAAAAGGAACAGTAACATTTTTAAATGAACTTCGATATTTATTTAAATATTTTAGATCACAAATATTTTTTAAAGATAAAATTTATGGTGAATTTTGCGCATATATTAAATTTCATAAAAGTGACCCTAATTTTAGTGGCACAAAAGCACTAAATGAATTTTTTAATTCTTTAAATGATAATGCTATTAAATATTTATTTTTTGGATTAAGTGAAGATAACTTAAATTTATTGGAGGAAGCTATTTCTTATTGTCCTATTGCTACTTTCTCCTTTTTTAAAAATATTAAACTTCTTAAAAATATGAATGTTAATTCAGTTCGTCGTACTTGGAAATCAGTTTGCAGCTTACAAAAAATATATAAAAATTATAAAAAAATGCAGGAACAAAGTTTTCTAGATGATATGAAATATAATACAGATGAATATAATGCAACAACTATACATCAAAATGTGTCTAACGATGGACTTATTTCTTTATCTCGACCGCCAGGTAATAGAATCTTTTATAATTTAAATGAATCTATTTATGTCGATGCATTGAAAGATAAAATACGTTCTCTTCTTCACCCGGCTTCGCCGTCTACTATTAATATATGCACTAACCCAAACATAATGCATACTAGTACTGGATTTATAAATACTCCTATATCTTTTGTTAAATGCGATTATATTTCTAAAGATGCTTTCATTCAAATTACTAATATCTATAATATTAATTGCATTAATTGTAAAAAACGCAATTTTGATATTCTTGTAGGTAGCAATAAAGAAAATAAAAATGAATTGTTTTCGGACTACAGCAATAATAATATAGAATATAATGAAAAGCCATTTTCTAGTTCAAATAATTGTAACGATAATATGCAAAGTATATATAATAGTAATAATAATAACATGTCCTTAGATTTATATAGTGATGAAAAATCATGTAATAAAAATGATATAAATAAATTAAATGGTACTTGTTTGTATGTTGTTTCAGATGAAGATAACATTGAAATGGGAAAAAAAAATTTAAGAATGAATAATATGTTAGAAACAAATCATTCAATAGACGATAATAATAAAACATTATTAGAAGGGTCTGGCAAATTATTAACCGAAAGTGATTATAAATCTTCTCAAGAAAATAAAATAACAAGAGATAATTCAATGGATGATTTAAGAATCAATATGGTTAAACTTTTTAAAACATATGGTGGTCAATGCCGTATTGGAAAAGTACAAGGAAGATGTGAAGATGCCACTTTTCAAACAGATACACCACCAGCCTTTGGAATTTTTGATGGAGTGGGTTCATGGAGTTTAGAAGGTATAGATGCATCCAAATTTTCAATTGGATTATCATTAGCATGTCAGCGTGAAGCTGAAAAAATGTCAAAAAATATTAATGGATATGAAAATGTATCATATAATACTATTATTCGATCTAAATTATTATTAAAAAATTCATTAGAAAGTGTAAAAAAAGAATATGCAGATGCATATGGTAGTTCAACTGCTATCGTTGGTATTTTAGATGAATATACAGGAAAATGTGGTATATCATCTTTAGGTGATAGTGTATGTATGATTTTAAGAAGAGAATTTTTACCAGGTGATATTAATTTTGAAAGAGAAACATATCCTAAATTTCCTGTTGAATCTTTTTTATATGTAAATAATAAAGGAAGAAATCCTTCTATTATTAGAAAAATTATATGGAAAACTACAGATCAAAAATGGGAAAACGGAGCACCATATCAATTATCAAACTTACCAGATCGTAGTCAATGGAAAGATTTAGAAGCAAGGGGATTACATAGTTTTGTTAAAATATTAGAAAGAGTAGATATTGAAGGAGATTCACCAGATATGGCAATATCACCACCTTCAGAAATTTTATGTATGCCAGGAGATTTAATATTATTAATGAGTGATGGTGTTTGTGATAATTTATTTGATGAAGAAATTGAAGCTTATTGTACATTTGCTATAAGTCCTGAAGAAGCATGTGAATTAGGCGATCCTAGTGCATATACATCAGCACAAGATATTGCATATTCAATTACAAATATAGCAAAAAGAAGAAGTGGTGATAAACTACATTCTAAACCATTTTTACCATATCCAGGAAAATATAGAGAACCAAATAAAATATATAAAGGAAATAAAGTAGATGATATTTCATGTGTAGCCATTTGGGTTGTTTGTGAAAATGAAGATAGTGTAAAATATATAGCTATGAATCCAAATGAACCATCTATATTAGAAACTGATCAATATTATTCAAATAATTATTTCCATCATTTTAATAAATTAACAGATATATGTACACCTACTAAATCATTTATTAAAGAAAAAAATAGAATAGAACGTGTTAATTTAAAACATACAAATTCAAAGAAAGGAGAAACACAAACTACATTTTCTAACTCAAATAGCACTAATATGGTAAACCCATTTAATGCTAGCTTCTTTGATTCATCAGAAACGCCAATCAAATTTAATGATGAACCTAAAAGTCAAAATTATGAAGATTTAAGTGATATGGTTTTAAGAGATGATGATGAAGAAGAAGAAGAAGAAGACGACGAAGAAAATTATGATAGTAACAACATGGAATTTGGACAATATCCAAACTTAAATAATAATAAAGATGGAACAAATAAACAAGCATTATTGCCATCTCACGAACACCAATTATTAGAAAATAATCCTTTATATTCAAATTCATCAATGGATGATATGCTTATGAAAACACCAAATAATAATATGTTAAAAGAAAAATATAAAAACGAAATTTTTAATCAAGATGATTTTGATCATACACCTAGACAAAGAATGTTAGAACAAAATTTAGATGAACAAATTGAAAAAATAAATAATATGTATATAAAAACTCCTTTATTACATGTTGATAAAAAAAATAAATCACCAACTAAATGTAAAATTAAAAATAAATCTATTGATAAAAAAATGATGCCATTAATGTATCATGAAACTCCAAAAAAACAAACTCAAAAAAATAATGAAAAACAAAATAAATCAATGATTGGTGATAATTATTATTATGATGATGAAAATGATAATCATCATAATGATCCCGATAATATTAGTGATGATTATATCAACAAAGATTCAGAAAATATGGTAACTAATTTTGAAGATAGTGAAACACAGGATAAAATTAAAAATTCTAAAACTTCTATGCTCAGAATTAATAAAAAAATAGCTAACTCAAAAAGAAAACATTTTAGTCCAGGAAAGCTAGATTCAGTTAGTAAAATGAATTTATATTCAAAACGGTCCAAAAAAACATAATAATGACAAAATAATTATGAACAAGTCAGTCATATTTTAAGAGTGGGAAATAATAAAATTAAATATTTTTTTTCGTCAGTCTTAGTTCAATCCTTAATTTTAAAAAATGTAATTATATATACATCGATGTTTACTATTTTTATTTTTTTTTTTTTGAAGTTTCATTTCGTTTTATGATGCTTTATCATGTATAATAGTAAATATATATAAAATAGTAATAAAAAAAAAAACACGTACATATGCATGTGTATATAATACATATATTTTTTTTAATTTGGCTATAATAATAATTTTTATGTATATCTCTATGTACCTATTTTAAAATGCAAAGTATGTATTTATTATATATATATATATGCATTATAAATATACGAGAGAATGAACAATGGAAGTATTATATATTTGTGTGCATACATGTAGACATATATACATATCTTTGCAAGTTGTGTGTAAACGCGTGAATATATTTATATTCATAGATTGCGCAGGCAACTTATTCTGTATTTATTATTGGATTTTGTTAAAATTTGCATGTGTATGTGTGTTTATTTATCAATATTATATATATATATATATATATATATATATGTTATTATTTTATATACTTATTTTTTATGCTTTAAGTTTCATTTTTTTATTGTAATATTTTTTTTGGAAATATTATTTCTTAATACAATTATCACAAGATATAGTGACATGTTTCCCTTGATTTATATATTTAGTGTATATTTATCCATATGCATAATAATGTATGCCTTATTTTATTGTTATTAATTTTACCCTTTATTTTTTTTTTATTATTATTATATTTTTTTAAAGTGCTACATTTTAGAATAAATGATGTATATAAGGATACCCCCAATTTTTTTTAATTTTTTAAGTAAAATTTTCTCATTGGTCTTATTGGGTTTTACGCGCCTATATATGTTCAGATTTATATATCATTTATTTATATTTACAAATGTATATATGTATGTCAAAATTACATACAAGTTTTACAGTCATTTATTTTCAGTGGCAACAAAGTTTACATTAATATATGTTAAGTTTATATATGTACATTTATTTATGTTATTAAAATGAAACATAATCCAAATTATCATCATTGTTTTTAATATTGTTTAAAGAAGAAAATTTTATACAAAATCTATGAGTAATATAAAAGGAAACCCAGCCTTATCAAATCCAGAACTAAATGTTTTATGACGATGTGTATATTAAAAATAAAAATATGTAATGCTATATACGCATTATATATATATAATTATATTCTATGAAATTAAATATTTTTTTTATTATTATCATTCCTGCTTTTCCCCCACCTTTTCCTTTTCTTTTTGCATATATGTTTTATGTGCATATATAATACGCATGTGTACATATATACATGTGTTGTTTAAATTTTTCAATTTTAATTAGATAAACTATTATTATTTTATTTAATTCATTAAAAAAACATTAATACCATCTTATTAACAAAAAAGAGATTGCTAATGTATATTACCCAGTTGTAATATAAAAAGGGAATGGTCTATCCTATCTTAGTTTTTAAACGTCACAGCTCTATACTCTTTAGGTATGTCCATAAAACGTATTTAACTCCTATAGGGTTTGCTAACCATTGAATTATTAATACATATTTTTACAATAAGAACATATAGATATGTTTTTTTCTTTTAAATTTTTCAAATATATCAAATATTTAAGACAATTTAAATGAAACACGAAAAAACAATATAATTTCATAGGTCTTTTAACAACATTAATAAAGTATAATATGCAATACATATATATTCATAAAAAATTAAGAAAAAGAGAAAAAAAACAAATACAAAAAAACTGAAAATTCCTTACAAGTTATACATAAAAAATATTTAAAATTGTTGTATCGACATTTAAATTGTAATATATATTAAAATGGTATATTCTGTATATGCATATTGTTTACAGAATATTATTAATCAATTTGCTACATTTTCACGATTTTTATTATTTTTTTTCTTCTTTTTCTTTTTTAAATTATTAGTATTATTGGTTGTATTATCCTCAACAGGATTCCACCCAGGTATTTTTCTTTCACTAGTTTTATTTACGACATTATTTATTTTTATACCTTCATTTCTAGTACTTATACTGGGAAATGCCTTACTATTTTGATTTCTTTCCTCCATCAATTTTCCCTTAACTCTATACGCACAATTTTCTTCCTATATATAAGTATATATTTAAGGATAGATATACGTATGTGTTTATATTTATTTAGCCCATATACAATGGACTTCCAATTTGGCCATACATAACAACATTCATGCACACACATAATACAATTATTTGTTTAATTTATTCCTTTATTTATGTATTTAAAATTTTTCAATAACTTACTTGTGGCATATAATCTGTTCTTACACGAATGCTCTTTCTAAATGTACCATCACGACGTTGACTCCCTTTGATAAATTTTTCATTTGTCTTTTCATTTATTATATATACATCACCTAATGGAGTTACTACTTCCCTTATATGATTTCCATATTCATTATTTTCAAATGAATTGAACAACTTATTTTCTAATTTACTCTCCGCCATTTTTTTACGCTTCTTTATATATATATTAAGAATATATAAATTTATCAAATAAACCAAAAACACAATATATATATAACCTTATAAAAATTTTGTTCTAATTATATTTTACAAAAAGTATATATACATATATTTTTTGCTTTCTACATTTTCAAATGTATATAAAATTTCCTGATATGCTACCTAACCCAATATTGTAAAATAAAATATTATTCAAAACTTTGATAAAAAAAAAAACAATATTATAAAGGATAAGTTATAGATATTAAAAAGGTTTAAAAAATGTTAGAGTTAAAAATTAAGAACATATAAAAATTATTCCCAACTATATATTCATATTAAATGTATCAAATACAATATGTAAATAATATATATGCATATACTAACATTCATATTAACACATATGTTCGGTTAAATATTACATCAATGTATTATAATTTAGGAAAACTGTATTTTTTTCAAATTAAAATTTTCATAATTTATTATTAGTATATCATAAATATATATGTATATCTCTTGGATTATTGCTACGTTGCATTTTATAGAAATCAAAATATTATTTTTTTATTTTATATTTTTTTTATACAAAATTTATGCAATTAATATTATCAAGCAATATTTTTACTTGATTTTTCTACAATATAAAGAAGAAAAAAACAAAGCCTATGTAAAAGCCTTACGAAATAAACACATTCAATAATTCATATATTTAATGTACTACTTATAGTAAATGGTATTTATATAACTTAGTGTTTGTATCGTATAATATCAAACAGGTTGAAATAAAAATGATAAACAACTTGTGATCTCTTAAATCGAGCAATTTCAAATATTTTTTCTTAAAAAAATACACAAAACAATAAATTTTATAATAAAAAAATATATAACTATATCAACATATGAAGATATAATTTCGTATGTTAAAAATTTAGAGAGATTATTTTTCATTATACAACGTTACACAAAATAATATTTCACTGAAAAAGTTTAAACAAAATGTCTGTATTACCAGGACCTACAGAAAATATCAACAAAGATAATAAGTTTATGAATGATATTAAAAAATTCATGAACCAAAAAATTAGAGTAAAATTCGATGGGGGAAGAGAAGGTAATATTTATATCACATTAAAATATATAAATAAAAATTATATATAATAAAAAGAAACATACAAAATTTGATAAACATAGAATAATGTTATTGTACAAAGTAAATAACAAGTTTGTGGATAAAAAAAAGTTGTTATTTCAGATTTTCAATATGCATATATTATACTTACACACATTTTTTATATAATTTTTTTTTTTTTTTTTTTGAAATATTTAGTTGTTGGCAATTTGATTGGCCATGATGCCATATTTAACTTAGTTCTAGACAAAACCGAAGAATTTATACGAGGTAAAAATTAAGCATATTTCTACATAAACATTAAAAAAAAATTAAACAAATTTATGCAATAATAATTTTATGTATTTATACTTTTTATAGATCCAAATGATAGTTATGTAATAACTGAAAAAAGTAGAAATATTGGATTAATTGTAGCCCGAGGAACTTCGGTACTTTTTACATATATTTTATTTATTATGTCTATAAAACGATAAGATTAATACTATCTTTTCTTTATTTTAAATCATTTTTCTCAACTTATATTCACATTATTTTATACATAGGTTGCTTTGATTACCCCCGTTAATGGCACTCAAGAAATTTCAAACCCATTTATATCGGAAGAAAAATAGGAAACAAACAATGCATATGTTATATATATATATATATATATATGTATTATTTTTTTAAATTATGAATGCCGTTTTAATTTCCAAAACTATTTTTTTTATATAATAAAAACAATTAAATAACGTCAATTTTGTTAAATTGTAGCTTTTAAAAATGTTTATATTAAAAATGTGTAGAAAAATTTGTAAATATTTTTTTGATACGAAAATAAAATATCACCATTTTCTCACGTAATTTAATGTAAAGAAAATGATGAGCAAATAAAAAAAATAAAACATTCATATATATAAAAAAATAGGTTTTTTTCTATTTCATAAATGTGAATATTTCCGCATCTAACTAATATTATATTTGTGTTACACTGGTTGCAGATATATAACACATTTGATAATAGATTGAAAAAAATAAAAAACTATAAAGCTGTAAAATGTATAAGACATAAAAATTAGTGACAAAAATAATGCGCAATATATGTGTATGCGCCTAAAACATTTTATATGTAGAATATATGGAAGCCAATCAAAGAGATAAAAAAAAAAAATCAAGGCCCCTCCATTTAATCTACATATCAATATACACACATGTCTAGTAAAACTTAACAAAATTAAAACTAAGCCATATATGCATTAGAAATGAAAATGCATATGGGTTGAGAAGTTATGATAATGAAAAAATATTTTCTAAAATTTTTTTGGAAGACAATATATTATGTCATGTGTTTGAACATTTTCGTTATCACATATCCGAATAAAAACATAATAAATCAAGATTCTATAATTTGCTTATCTATTCATGAATGCACATTAACATTGTGACGCCTATATGAACTGCGATAGCCAAATGATATATTACACTCTGAGCAAAAAAATCTTTTAACATGATGATGAAAATTAATAATATGTTCTTTTAGACTAAATTCTGAAGCAAATTCTTTGTAGCAATTATTTATAGTACATTTATAATTTTTGAAAATTTTTAAATGAACTTTTTTAATATGTTTATTATATCCATTGGAATGTAAATATATCTTATTACATTGTAAGCAAACATATTTTTTTTTAAAGCATGATCTTTTATGTTGTATAAATTCTTTATATATATAAAATTTCTCATCACAAACTGGGCAAGAATAATATAAATTACATTTATGTTTATTTAAATGATATTTCATATTCGAAATTGTTGAATAATGATATGAACAATTTGCATATGGACATTGATAATGTCGTATTTTATGTTCCTTTAATTCTTTTGGTGTATCAAATTCATCTTGACAAATTGCACATTTATATTTTGTTTTTACTTTATTATCTTCATGAGTTAATATATGTTTTTTTAAATGATCTGATCTTTTATATGTCTTTAAACATAATTCACATTTATATGGTCTCGAATCTGTGTGTACACTCATTAAATGTCTTTTCATTAATTTCTTATTTGCAAATACCATACTACAAACATTACATGTTCGGATTTCAATAGGCATATTACTACTATGTTCTGGTGTCTCTCTTTTTATTTCAAGCATATTAATACCATCATTTGTATTGTTGTGAATATCCAGTTTATTATTTTCACTTTCTTCCTGGTTTTTATTTTCTAAACCTTCAATATGATTTTCTACATTCTCATCATTATTAAGTTCATTTTCGTTTTCGTCTTGTTTCTTTTCTTCCAATTCGTTGTTATTTTTTTGAGATATATTTTCTAACATATTATTTTCTTTATTATTTGTTTTGTCATTTATGTTATTACTCCTTTTTAGTGAGGAAGCAAATTTTCTTGCCAATATAGCGATACTATCCTCATTATTATCAGTAATACTATCATTTGGATTTTTTAAGTGTTTTAATTTGCAGCTATCTAATTGTCTGACTGTTAAATAAACTGAATGGCATGTAGGACATTCATATTTCTTGTCGTTTCTACTTGATGTATGCTTCATTTGATGTAATTTTAAATGATCAGGTCTTTTATATCTCTTAAAGCATACATCACATTCATATGGTCTTTCATCTGAATGAACACTCTTTAAATGTCTTTGCATTAATATACTTTTTACAAATACAGCATTACATATATTACATGTCCTAGATACAATATCAGAACTATTACTACTTTCTTTTTTTATTTTTGTATGTTTTGTTTTTTTTGCTTTCTTATCACTTTTTTTAACTTTATTTTTCTCAATCACATTTTCATTATTTACGGGGCTCATTTCTTCTTCATTTGCAACTTTCGGGTCATCTTTTTCTGCAATTTCACCTACTCCCAAAAGTTCTTTGCTATCCTCAATTTGGTCCTCCTCAATTTGGTCATCCTCAATTCGGTCAACCTCAATTTTGTCTTCCTCAATTTGTTCTTCCTCAATTTGGTCGTCCTCAATTTGATCTTCCTCCATTTGATCTTCCTCCATTTGATCTTCCTCCATTTGATCTTCCTCCATTTGATCTTCCTCCATTTGATCTTCCTCCATTTGATCTTCCTCCATTTGATCGTCCATTATTTGTTCACTACCTTCGCCTTTGCTTTCTTCAACCTTTTCATCGTCAGTCTTATCACTACTTTCAATTGTGTGATCCAATATTTTTTCATTACTTTCAACTTTGCTTTCTTCCATTTTTTCATGGTCATCATCATTTTGATCAGACTCAATTGAACTCCTACGTTTCTCAGACTGAACACTAACTGATCGTTCTCTTCCCTCAGATCGATAACTTTCAGCTTTATCATTTGATTGATTTTGCTTTTCTTCGTTTTGATAACTTTTCTCAGAATTCTCATTATAACTTACAACTGATGATCTTTCTGAATATTCATCTGAATAACTTTCACTTTTTTTATTTGAAGTAAAAAAGAAAAATTTTGAAATTTTATTAGACATATTATTATAAAATAAATTTCTTTTTTTTGGATGTTTTTCATTTTTTTTTAAATCTTTTTTATTATCTGTCTTTTCATAATCACTATGATCATTAGATACACTATCTTGATCAATTGATTTTTCACTATGTTCGGAATCATTTACATTTTTATCTTTATTTGCTTTATTTTTATCCTCATTTTCTTCGTCATTTTCTTCTTCATTCTCTTCCTCATTTTCTTCATCATCGCTATCTTTGTCTTCCCTTTCATCGGGCTCACTATCTTCTTTTCCATCATCACGATCACTATCATTATTATCATCACTTCCTTTTTTTACTTTAATATCTTTACCTGACATATTATCTCTACTGTCTTTTGATTCATTTTCATAGGAATTATTTACACTTGAGTTGCTACTTCTACTTGATCCACTTTTATCTGTATGCCCTTTTTCTTTTCCATCCCCGTCTTGATCAGCTGCACATTTTTTTTCATTTTCTGTGGATTCACTATTAGTAAAATGAATCATTGTGGGTTCACCTATAGATGGAGTAGCAGAATCTAATGATTTATCTCCCTCAACATCTGTCGATGGTTTTTCTTCTGTTTCATCTGAAATATCTCCTAATATATTTTTGTCTCCATTATTTTTCTCTTCTTCAATATCAGTTTTAATTTTAAAAATCTGAGCATTATCAACTATATGTATTGGTGTATAAAAATTCAATTCTTTATCAGTATTTTTTAAATAAAATACATTATTTTTTTCTAATTTATTATTGTAACAATTATTAATTTCTAAATTATAAATATTTGATCTTGTTTCTTTATTATTTTTTATTAAATTAAATGCATTGATTTTATTTTCTTTATCTATTTCTTCTGTAATTGGTAGTTTGCTTAATTTTATATCTCCACCCACAGAAACTTTATTTATTTCATTTTTATGATTCTCTGATGTTTCATTATCTGTCTCTTTTTCTTTAATAAGTTCATCATTATTATCTTCTGTTTGTTCATAGCTCGATTGATTGTTTTTTTCAAAATCATCCATACCAATGTTTATTCGTTCACTGTCTTCTTCTTCTTCTTCTTCCTCAGAAATATCATCATCCTGATTTTCTTTAACTACTTCAGTTTCTCCATGCATACTATTTAATACATATTCGTTTTTATAAAACATGGCATCAATTTCCTTTGAGCTTTTATTTCCGCCATATAATTTATTGTAATTAAAATTTATTGAATATTCTTTATTACGATCTCTTTTTCTTTTTTTTTTTTCAAGGAAATTTTTAAATTTTTTGTTCATATTCTTTGTCAAAATAAATGAGTTTTTATCATCTTCAACAAATGAACCATATATATTGTCTATTTCGATGTTTTGAAAAAAATTATTATTATGGTTATCATCAAGATCATAATTACTATCATCTGTTGTGTCTGTATTATCTCCAATATAATGATTTTTAAATATATTTGGTTTGTTTATTATTTTGCCATTACCTAACATATTTATTTTCCCGTCCAAAGAGGTGTTTGAGCATGTCCGAGGTTTTATATAAGTATTTTTATAATTTTCACAAAATTCAAATCCATATTTATTTTTATATTGTTCATTACATTCAAATAAAAAAACATCATCATCAGATATATTCATCATTGATAAATTATGATTTTTTTTTTTTTTTGTATATTCCTCTAATAAGTCTTCATATCGTCTTTTATTTAAACTATTTTTTTTTCCTTTATTATTAAATTTGTTTAAATAATTTTTTAATTGAGTCGTCTTTTTTTTCACAATCATTTTTGGACTATTTAAATTGTTGCTATTATAAAAATCAGAATTTATTATTGTATAATCAATTTCTGGATCGCTATTAAAATGGTTATTTTCATTTTCCCAACTTTGGCTAGCTATCGATTTTAATTGATTCCAATTCATATTATTTTTTAAAAAAAATTCTTGATTTATTTCATTATAATCATCATCATTATTATTTATCTCATTATTTAAAAAATACAAAACTTTATTTTTTTTAATATTTGCAGCCATTCTTTTGTTTTTTTTGTATTTTATTTATTTTTTTTTTGTATTTTTTTTTATTTTTTTTTTCTCCGCGCCTTGTTATCACACACATTCGATTTCAGCAAATATCTTCGTTATATATACATCCAATATTTCAATAGTATATTATATATTTTATTTTTACCTTTTTCAAATGTATATTTATTTAGAAATATATGCAATACCTGTGATATTAAGCAATATGCATAATTGTCATAATATTTTAATGGAATATTGCATACACATACATGCTGGTATGAATTATACATACGGGGGGTATCTTTTATATATTTTTTATTCACGTAACAAAATTTAAGTTGCTAATAATTTAACCTTGATATCTTTCTTATGCATACGCACAAAAAAAAATAAAAAAAATAAATAAATAATACAAGCAAATAAATATATAATAAACGAATAAAATTCCGAAATGATTTTAAAATATATAAATTTTAAAAACTTAAAACACAAATTGTTTAATACATATCTAGATTAACCATTTTTAATAATAAAAAATATGTATGCTTATATAAGTAGGTATACACATATTATAGTCATATCTTTTTATATCACATTCCTATGCATACATCATATTTATATATGCATACAAAAAATGGAATATCGAAAAATAACCAACGAAAAAAACTGTTGAAGGACAATAAAAAAAAATACTAATAATTTATGTTGCCATATCGTACAAAATGGGTGGTTTGTTTTTTAGTGCATTGTGTATATTAGATATATTTGTAAGCATATGCATGCAAGTGTGCATATCAATTTATTTACATATATTTATGTATGTATATTATGTATTATATATTGTTTATAATTATAGTAATACTTTTTTGTATTTATTCATTATCCATAAAATAAGAGGCATTTCTCTCATAAATGTAAATACATAAACAGGATTATTATAGTTGAAAATAAAAATATATAAAACAAAAATAAACACAATAAAACATAAACCAAATATTACACAATAATAATACATATGAAAAAAATATATTTAAATAAAATAACTTGTTAAACTATTTTTGCATGTGGTTATTTTATTTATTTTTTTTTTTAAATAATAATAAAAGAAATATATATTTTTACTATTACAGAAATTGTTTCACTTTATAGAATTATATTAATATGCATACACAGTTTTTATTGGCATTTTTTATAAGAAAGTTGTATTTATAAAATGGGTGATACATACAAAAGATATCAATAATATTTTCAAACAATTCAGTGTATCCAAAACTAGAAATTTAGTTATTTCCACATTTAGTTTATTTTTTATTCATTTATTTGTGACGTATTTATTTGACAATATTTATTTTGTTTATTAATTTTTTTTATTAACTTTTTTATTAAATTATTATATTACTATTTCTTTATCACTCTTATGAGTAATAAATTTAATTTCCTTTTTTCCATTCCCACTTAAAATTTTTTTCGATTTTTTACATTCACACTTACTATTTATCTCTTTTTCAATTTCGAAAAATTTCTTTGATTTTATACTCTTTTTACCACACCTTAAAAAAATTAAATAAAAATGTGTATAAAAATTATAATCCCTATTTCCTTAAAACTTAATAGAGAGTTTTTATTTTATATTGCCATTATACGAAATAATTATATTTTTCATAAAATAACAATATTTTCGTTTTCTATATTATAAGCAAATCAAAAGAAAAAAGCACACACATAAATATTGGAAAGTTTTAAAAAAAAAATAAGAGAAACAAAATTATAAGTAAAACATAATAAAACCATAATAAAACATAATAAAACATAATTAAACATAATTAAACATAATTAAAAATATTATATATATAAATAACTATAGTGCATTGCCTATATATAAAGATTTTTTTTTGAGGGGGGGGGGGACTTAATATTTAGAACTTTTCAAATGCATTTCTATGAATTAGTATATAAAATATATTTAAACACTATTCATCGAATTTAAAGAAAATAAAATTACTTTTGTAAAAAGGATATTAATATTTTAAATAAACCTTTTTATTCATTAAAAAGTGCTATTTTTTTTGTTTTTAATATTTTCAACACTTTTTTTTTTTTATTATTTTTTTTTTATCCCTTACTATCTATACTTAATAAATAGCAATATATACATATCTATCTATATATATAAATAAATATATTATTTTTTTAACAAATTTTGATAGTTGTGTGTAATAATTTTCTATATAAAGAGAGTTTATTATAGATAAAATTTTAGCGCTTTTAATTACTACTCTTAATATATGTATATATTTAAGTTTTGTAAAAATATCAATATTAGTACCTTGTAAAAGTCTAAGACATAGCACATAAACTAGTTAAGGTTTTTTTTTTTAATTTTTATTTTATATGCTAAGAATATAATAATTTGATAAAAGAAAATAAAAATAAAAATGGTATTTAAGATAGTAACACCGTTAAATATATATTATAACAAGTTTTTTTGATTTATTATTTTTTTTTTTAATTAACTTATTAAATAGTATTATGTGTGTAAATAAGATTTGTATATAGCCTTGTTATATAAATATTACTGTTGTATATATAATAAAAAAAAATAAATAAATATATGTGTGTGTGTAGATATGCATATAATTAACTAACACATTATTAATTCAAAGTATTGCAAAATATTGCATACCCCATTTTGCTATGTTGCAAATGTATATAATAATCATTTTTAAACAAGCATCAAATAAAAAAAAAAATTAATTAATTTTTAGTGATAATTTATAAGCTTTTTATTTTATTTTTTTGATATTAAACAGTTATGTGTAGAAGAAAATATTAAAGATCTAGAAAAAGGTGATTAAAAAAGAAAAAAAACAACTACAATACAGTAAGTAAGTAAGTAAGCAAGTAAGTAAGCAAGCAAACCATCCAAACATATTCATTGACAACTACACATACATATATTATGACGGTAGAATTAATTGCAAATTTAGAAAATCATAAAAGACGAATATGGAGTATTTGCTGGAGTCCGGATGGCAATTTTCTCGCGTCTGTTGGCGCAGATAAATATATAACAATATGGTATAAAAAAAATATTAACAAAACTGAAAAAGAAAGTAATAATAGTAATACAAACAAATCTGGAAAATATGACAAGTTTGAAAAAAAATATAATGAAAAATATGAAATCGAATTTGGTATACATGATATAATCGAAACAAGTCATGAAAAATCTTTGAGACATATCGAATTTTCGAAGGATGGGAATTTTTTTATTGTGGCCTCTTTTGATTCAAAATGCTCAATTTATGTCAAACAAAAAAATAATAAATGGAAATTTTATAAAACTTTAGAGGGACATGAAAAGGAAGTTAAGTGTGCCTCTATTCATCCAACGAATAAATATATAGTTACTTGTGGTCGAGATAAAAGTATCTGGGTACATGCAAAAAGTAAAGGAGTAGTTTCCAATAACAACTCCTTAAATACAGAAGTAAATCCCACCCAAAATAATGAGCAAGCAGATAAAACCATGCATAATTCGGAACACACAGAAATATTAAATCCAAATGAATGCTCAGAAGAAAATACAAATAAATTAGATAATAATGAATCATTTGATTTTAATTTTGATGCTTATTTAACGGCACATAATGAAGATATAAAATTTGTGACATGGTGCCCATTAAGTGAAACAACTTTTATTTCTCTTTCTTATGATAATTCATTAAAATTATGGAGTAAAAAAAATGATGAATGGTATTGTATACAAACAATAAATGAACATAAATCGGTTGTTTGGTGTGCTGCATTTAATTTTGATGGCTCACAATTTGCTACATGTTCAGACGATAAGTCAATTAGAATATGGGAAAGTGATAAAAAAAATTCATACAACCAATTCAAATATCCTTTTCTTTATCGTCAAATAATAAAAGATGAACAAAATAATTCATTTTATTTTGATATGAATGACGAATCTCTATCTTTTTCAAGCAACAAAGGAAATGATCCACAAACTAAATCAGAATATCAATACAATCTTAACAATGAAAAGTTAGCTAGTCTCGGTCGTGCAGAAAGTGATAAAAATGCAAAAGCATTATTAAACATGTATACAAAAAATAATTTCCTTCCCTTATATTTTCAATATGGAATGTTCAAAACTGTTTATACATATCCCAATGGAAATAATCAAAATGATAAGAAAGGAACAGAATATGAAGATAAAGGTGAACAGGAAACTGAAAACAATCATACTATCACGTCACAAAAAAAATGGTCTATCGGAAATACTTCTGAAAATTCTTTAAATAAAACAAATGAATTGACATATGATGGAGAAATAAATTCTGAACATATAGAACAAACAAATTATTTACCCATTAATAATATACAAAATATAAATAAAAAAGAAAAATATTTACAAAATATTGTTTTTGATGATTGGAAAGTAAAACATATCATAGAAGGCTATCATAAAAGAAGTATTAGTTATTTAGATTGGAATGTTTTTGAAGATCTAATTGCAGCATCTTCATTTGATAATTCTTTAAAAATATTTTCAAAAAATAATCAATCATGGGACTTAGTAGAAAATGTTGAAGATGCACACATAAGTGATGTTAATTGTGTGGTTTGGTGTCCACAAAAATATCAAAATGATTTTCTTCTCGCTACAACAGGCGATGATTGTGTAATTAATATATGGATGTATAAAAAAGAATAATTTTTTTTTTTTTTTTATCTTAATCTGATTCAATTTGTAATTTTAATTTGCATATATGCATATTTAATTCAAATTTGCTTTCCTTTATCCTTTGTTTCGTTTTTGTATTTTTTATTTGCTTATTAAACTTTCTATTTTATTTTTCAAAACTATTTTTTTCAATTTTATTCTTACACACCGTCTCAACATTTGTTTTTCTCAAAACTCTATCCATGCTCATGCTTATAAACTTATTACACAAACAATGCTACATATTTATACATCTCCATTCTTACAATTTGAGAACGAGACTGTGTTATATAATTAATATATAAAATTATGTCTACAGTAGCTAACCAATTTATTCTCATTCATAAACATATTTATGCATAATTAAAAAGTGCCTTAATCTTTTAACGCACTTGTGTTATATATCATATTAGGGAAAAATATTACATTAAACAAAAATTACAAAATTTGCTACAACAATTTTTTTCATTCAAAAGAAAATATGCATATATATATATTCATATTGCTTATGCTTTATTTTTTAAGCAAAATTAATGGCATAAATAAAAAATAAGACAATAATTTCTTAGCCATTCGATAAAAAATATAATTTTCTTATTACAAAATATTTTTTTATGTTTATTAGTGAAAAAACAAAATAATAAAAGAATGTAAACAAAATATGTAAAAAAAATTATTAAAATAAATATTCTACAATTTTAATATCCATTATAGGCACCACTATATTATATATGCGTATATTTTTTTTTGTAAAAATAATATTTATATAAATATAAAATGAAGGCATGTATACACACTATATTGATAAACAATAAATCGAAACAAATTTCTACTATTACTACATAATTAAAAAAAAATGATAAACTATATAATTATATTTATTTAAGTAAACATAAAAAAATAAAAAAAAAATTGCATTTATGATTTTTATATATGATGGGCACATAATAGACAAAGCGGATTAAAAAAAAAATAAATATATCACTACTTTAGTATTGTTTGAAAAATGATAAAATCAAATTCCCGAAGTAACACAGGTATAAAATATTCATATAAAGATTGTTCATATTATATATCTCATAATTTACAAGCATATTTATTCTGTTTATTTGGAGATTTTATTCTGTTTATTTGGAGATTTTATTCTTGTTTATTTGTGTATTTCTCTTACAGGGTGCTCGAAGGAAGAGAACTTTCCAAAGAGTAGACATAAATCATGTAGTAGAATGAAAAGCTTTGCTACAAAAACTTTAAAAAAAAATGATAAAGAATTAAATAGATCTTTTACACTTCTTGATAGTTCTATAAAATATAAAAAACAACATAGTGATGATGTAGAAAATTATTCATGGGTATTACTAAATGATGAAGCAAAAAAAGAAGGGAAAAAAGAATATGAATTTTGTATTGATAATAATAAATATAAAGTTGTTTGCATTTTAAGAAAATATATAAAATATTTTTCAAACTTAAAAAAGAAAACATATGAAGATAATTATGTTAGTTCATATGCAACGAGTTTAAACACAACAAAAAGTATAGGCACATTCAGTAGCTCAGAAAATATAACTAGCAAAACCAACCTTAGTAGTGTATTTAATAGTAGTAGTAATTCATTAAATATATCCGATGATCTAAACAATGGAAGTTTTTTCTTTCACACCCAAAAAAAAAAACATGTCCCAATGTTTGTAGATTATGTAAAAGTGAGGGAAAAACCCTTTAATGAAAGTTTCAACAAATTAAAAA
Source organism: Plasmodium vinckei vinckei (assembly GCF_900681995.1). Lineage (NCBI taxonomy): Eukaryota > Apicomplexa > Aconoidasida > Haemosporida > Plasmodiidae > Plasmodium > Plasmodium vinckei. The sequence goes on from NC_051298.1 coordinate 313,690, forward strand.
AAACAGAAGAATGGTCATTACAACATAATATAATTATATATTTTTTGGAAAAATTAATTATAGCCATATTAAACATATTTAATAAATACAGCAAAGAGACAGATGAAATGATTGTTGCAAACAAACTAAGCAAAATAGGTAATGGAAAAAGGGAAATAAACACCCCTTTCTTAATATTCAAAAATGAAAATTATGAAGATATATTTTTAATTAAATTTTATTCTTCATTTCCTTTTAAAATTATGATATATTCATTAATTATGATATTTATATCTGTGATACATTTTATTATTTTATATTATATTTTATTAAAAAATATGTTATATAATGAATATAATACTATAGTTTTTTATAGCATTTTTAAATTTATTTTAGACATATTTTATTTTACATTTTTTGTTATATATACATTTATATTTAATACAAATTGTATAGATAAAATAGCTACCTATTCTTATAGATCTTGTTATTTCTTTATTTCTTTAATATTTGTACATAACATTGTTTTATTATATTTTAATCCTCCCTCTTTTTTGCTACCTAGCCCTAAATTAATAAATTATATAAATAAATATACCTATAAAAATTATGCTATTTTATTAAATAATGCATATATGTGTATATTTTGCTTTTTAAGAAATTATATAGTTCTTTATAATTTTTTATTAAATTTAAAATTTTCCATATTTTTTATATTTATTACTCTTCTTTTACCATTTTACACATTTTTTTTTTACAAAAATTTACGAACCGATATATATATGTGTACACTTATATTTCCATTTTTTTGTGTTATACCAATTGTTATTTCATTATATATTCAATATAAATATGAGTATATGAAAAGAATTACATGTATAGATATCAATGAAGATCGTAAAAAAATGCATAGCCATTATATAACCAAATATTTCTCTATAGACAATTCTATACCTACTTCACCAATTGAAGATATTTTAACAAATCTGAAATCTATTTTAGATTATACTAAAAATTTAGAAGAAGAGGAAGAAGGAAATAATAACAAAATTATCGAATTAAATAAAATACAAGAAAAAATTAAAACTTGTGAAAATATATTAAGGACACAAAATTTAAATGAAGTACCTGTATGTAAATATAGAAAATTTGAAAAAGTCTATAATATGTGGTGTTTAGATCAATCTGAAAAAAAAGATGAACAAAAATCTTTTTTATCTCAACATCCTAATAAAAAATCAGTTACCTCATTTTTTAATATGCATTCTTTATTATCAACTAAATTTCAAGACCAATATAATGACATATATGATTGGAATGCCGATATTGAACTTATTTACAAACGTAATGTATTTATATCAATTGGTTATAAATTATTATACCCTTTAGGAGTACTAGAAACAAACTTTAATACTGAAGTATTAAAAAATTTTCTTCTTAAAATTTATTCCCTTTACAATGACCTTCCTTACCATAATAGTTTGCATGCTGCACAGGTATCCATATAACTATGCCTCATCTTTATCTTATTTATGCAATATATGTCTATATATCTATAGCTTTATCACTAATATTTTTTTTCATCTATTTTTCTTTTCGTTTAAAGGTTGCCCATTTTAGCAAGAGCATGCTTTTCATGTTGGATCTAAACCATAAAATATCGGGGATCGATGAATTTTGCTTGCATGTTTCTTCTTTATGTCATGATGTTGGGCACCCAGGACTTAATAATTTTTTTTTAATAAAATCTGAAAACGAGCTCGCATTAACTTACAACGATAGTAATGTACTAGAAAACTATCACTGCTCACTAGTTTTTAAAACCTTAAAGGATCCGAGTTGTAACATATTTGGAAACTATCCTAATAATATATTCATTACATGCAAAAAAAATATTATTCGAGCAATATTATCAACAGATATGAAAAATCATTTTGAATATATATCTACATTTCGAACTAATAGGGAATTTATAGATTATGATAACTTAACAAATGATCAACTATGGCAAATTTTCTGCCTAATATTAAAAGCCTCAGATATTGGTCATTCAACATTAGAATGGAAAAAACATCTTGAATGGACCTTAAAAATTAATGAAGAATTTTATTTACAGGGTTTATTAGAAAAATCTTTAAACATGTCTAAAAGTTTTTTATGTGATACAATTTCTATTGACAAATTGGCAGTTTCACAAATCGATTTTTTAAAACATTTATGTATCCCTTTATTTAATGAGCTAAATTTTATTTCAAAAAATAATGAAGTTTATAATAATTGTATTTCTGCAATTGAAAATAATATAGAACAATGGGAAAAAAATCAAAATAATCCAAAAAATCTTGGGTTGCAAGAAAAATATCGAGATGATCATACAGTTGAAAAAATTAAGTTTTAAATTTTGAATAATATTAAATTGGTATGCATAAGTATGCTCATTTTTTTTTTTATAAAATATACTATTCATCATAATTGAATAATTTTTTATTTGTACTTTTTTTTTTTTTTTATTTCCCCATCTATATAAGCACTGAAGTCTCTTTATTTGCAAAGAAATTATTTGTTTTTTTAATTCAAGGGGGCTTATGCTTACTTTTTTACCAAATTGTGCCAATTCCACTGCATGCCACCTTTAACCATCCAAAATATGGGCACATTCTCCCATTACATAAGTTGAAATATACATATATATATTTTTTTTTTCAAATTAATTGCTTCTTACTCTCATGTATTATGAATGATAATAACATTAATGAAAAACGACATTGAAATGTTCTATTTAAGAAATTCAAATTGCACACGTTGATTTTTTTTATAAAAATATAATGGATAAAAAATAAAGAAAAATAAATTTACATTTACATATTATGGACATGCAAAAATCTGCAATCATTATCGCACTAATACTTTCTCTTTCTTTTTTTTAAAGGAATATATATGGGGTTTACTAACTATTAATATGCTGTTATAATTTATGTTGTTGTACATATGGATGTTCATGCTTATGTGCACACATATATACTTTTCATGAGTGTGCGTTTTTTTTTCTCTTTATCATAGATAATAATTAATGATATAACATTATTTTTCATTGTTTAGTGATATTATAACTGAATAATTTAGTTATAGCAATAATGCATATATTAACTTTCTTTATATTAAATGCATATATAACTATTTGCGTGGGCATACATGCTCGTATAAAAACGGAAAATTTTATTAACATTAACAAATCAGAATTTGGCAACCAAAAAAATAAGCTAGCTATAAAAAAAAACTTTTGCACACACAAAAATTTCAAAAAAAAGGAAAAAAAAATATTCCTTGTTCAGGCAAATAAAGAAATAATTATAGGTACTCGTAATTCCCCATTAGCAATAAAACAAGCTGAAAAAGTCAAAAAAAAACTTTTAACATATTTTAAAAAGGTTAATCAAAATATAAATGTTATTTTAAAACAAATAAAAACAACAGGTGATAAAATTTTAGATAAAACAGTGGGCTCATTTGGAGGGAAAGGGATATTTACAAAAGAATTAGACGATGAATTAATTAAAAATAATGTAGATATATGTGTTCACTCATTAAAAGATATACCTACAGTTTTACCAGACAATATTCATTTATCCTGTTTCTTAAAAAGAGACACTATAAATGATGCCTTCTTATCAATAAAATACAAAAGTTTGGACGATATAAATAGAAAAGTGTTGCGAGAAAATATTACAAATGACATAAGTTCATCTAGCCATGTAATAGACAAGGATATCGAGTTGTCACCCACAATTGCAACATCATCATTAAGGAGAACAAGCCAAATTAGGTACAAATACAAAAACTTGAAATTAAAATTTATTAGAGGAAACATTAATACAAGAATAACGAAATTATTTAATGAGACTTTTGATTCTATAGTAATTGCATTTTGTGGCTTAGAAAGATTAATATCAAAGAAAGTTCTTAGACAAATTATGAAAAATAATGTAAAAAATAAACCATATATAATTAATTATAAAGACATATCTATCGATTTAAATCATTTAAATATACAAAAATTAAATACAAATGTTATGTGTCCAGCATTATGCCAAGGTATAATTGCTGTTACATCGAATAAAAATAACCCTGAAATTTCTCAAATTTTAAAAAACATAAATGATGAAAAATCACAAATTATGGCAAATATCGAAAGAGCATTTTTACATAAAATTGACGGAAGTTGTACGATGCCAATAGGTGGATACACAAAATTTTCAAAAAATAAAATAATTTTTAATGCAATAATTAATGACATTAATGGGTTTGAAAATCATAAAATAAAAGTCGTTAGACACCTAAACAATTTGGATGGAATTGCAGATGAAGCAGCAGAAAAAATAAAAGAAAAAATTGGTATTGAACAGTTTAATAAAATAAAGGCCGAGGTAGCTTTATATTACAAATAATGTGTAAGTCCCTAAATTCAAATACATTTATTTCCCCTTATACCGTACCCAGTTTATTGCCTACATATCCATCCATATATACAAAGGAAACAGATTTAATGCTTTTTAAAATAGACCTTTTAATGATATACATATGTAGTAAACAAAAAATATGTCCTATTTTAAGAGTATTCACATTTTTAAAGATATGTTCGCTTTTTTTCTTTCCTATATAATAATATATATCCATATTCACATTTCAATAACATATGAAATAGCTATATATATAAATGAAGTACAATAATATGTTTAAAAATGTTGAAAACTAATTTTGTAATTTATGCTTTACATTTGTTTTGTTAATTTATTTCAATATATACCCTCCTATAATAAGCCATTTAAATTCGTAATGCTAATTTGGTTAGCCGTTTGCTTTTTATTATGTTTCAACATAAATTTTTTGTGATGATATTGTTTTATTTTACAATTTACGTTTAAATTTTACATCCTTATTTATTTCTTCATTTTGAAAGTGGATTTTTTTAAAGATTTTTCATCAAACAAATAATAATAATAAAACAAAGACATATTATATATATACATTAAAAACATTTATTTTTTGACACAATATTTTTTCGATAAAAAAACAAATATTTCACAATATTGTCAATTTTATATGAATGTATTTTTCCCCCTTTTTTTGATTAACAAAATATTGCATTAATAAAAATTTGAAGGATATAATATTATTTTTATTATATTAGCACTAATTATGTACTGTTCATATAAAGTACAATTTTAACTCTATTCTAAAAGTCATTTGTATGTTAGCTAATATTTTTAAATGGCTTATGTATGAAAAAAAAAATATATTTCCCCTTTTTGTAAATTAAGAGAAATATATATATTCATACATTTCACATTTAAAATACGCGATCTGAACTTTTAGATTTCCCTTTTATCATTTTTTTTGTGAAAATCAAAATATGACTTAAAGCAACAATTTGATATTTTTAAAATGGGACATCATACAAATATATATTTATTTTCTTAAAACTAATAACTATGTAAGAATTACAAAAATGGATAATAAAAAGGTAAGTACAATTTGTATAGCCAAGTATCTATACATATGCAAATATATTTCTGTGTATATAAACAATTTTCGGCATTATAAATAAATGTGTATGTTTACTTATACCCTATAATAATGGGAACTAAATATTTGTACTTTTACTTAATTTACAAATTAATAGATTAATATGAAAGAACACCAATGGAGGTTATTTGAGTATAATATGAGCAAATGGATGATTGAAAATAAATATATTTTGGACAGTGAAGAAAAGAAAAAGTTTTATAAATGTGCAAACTATAGTATTGGTAGTGGTATGCTAAATGCTTCTTTAATATATCTTTTTTGCAAAAAAAATCAAAAATATTTCTCGTCTATGTCAAGATTGTTTTTAACTTGTTCGGTGGGAATTTATACCTCCATGGTTGTAAATAAAGTATTTAGAAGACAGGCATATACCGAAGTAAGTCATAAACACATTTTATTTCATATGCCCATGTTAATTTATTCCTTATTAGCAAACTTCTCACAAAACTGGTCCGATACATATACACTTAACTAATTCACATCACTTCTTTCCTATAATAGATATTAACTGAAAAAACAACCATGACTGATAAGGCAATAGAAGTTATGAACGACATATTAAATATTAACAATAATAATAATAATAATAAAATAATCACTAAAGAATCCAATAATTTGCCAAATAAAATAAATGACTATAACACACGAGATGGATCCAATATGAATACAAATAGCGATAATAATCGAAATGAACAAGTAATAATTTTAAATCTATTTGTCAGAAAAATTAATGTCTATATTTTCAGATATCCATACATATTATGTCTATCTACATAATTTCTCTTCAATAAATATATTTTTTTTTTTTTTGTCAGACCGAAAACCTAGTTCACAATTTGTAAGTTAAAAAATAAAAAAGAATAATATAATCATATAAAAATTATCAACTTTCTATTTCCTTCACCATTTTTATAGAAATGAAACCATTATGCGCGAACAAATAAACGAGCTTGAAAGGTATAAAAATTTGATTATATAAGTTTATATATATATACATATTTATAAATGCGCACAATTTATATTACACTGTATGAAAAAATCTTATTTGTAGATGTAAAGATATATCAATTTGCACAGATGAAAATATTAAAAATATGATAAAAACATTAGAAAAATATTCGTAAAATTAATTTGAATGTTTTTCAAAATGCACATATTTAAATAATATAATAGCAAAATATTATGCATGTAAACTATATATATATACATACATGTAAATAAGATAATAAAATAAGCAATGTAATAAACGTAGATTAAAAGCGCAATTAGGCATAATGATATGCACACATTTATTTGTGTAAATTTATTTGTTTTTATAAACCATACTCACAAAAAAAAAAAACAAAAACAAGGATGCAACATACTATGATAATAATTTTATCCTTACAAATAATCTGTCAATTCCATTTAACTCTAAAAATTTATTTACACCAACCTTCCCCTTTATTAGGCAGAATTCCTATATATTAAAAGACCCCAAAGAAGGTAATAATATACAAGCCATAAAAAATTACATATTTATGTATGAAATAAAATAAATTCATATTTTGCATTAACAAATCATGTAAATAGCTACATTTTAGACATATATTTATGACCATGCAATATATTTTGTCAATTTTTTATTAACCTTTTATTTATTTATATGTTAATTTTCCAGGGCAATCTGTGAGTTGGGACGATATAAGAAAAATGAATAAGTAAAAGAGATAACCCCTTTTGGAAATTATTAATGAGCTTTTAAAAAATGTGTTTGAATTTATTAAAAAAATCATCATAGTTAAAATTTCTACTGTCGTGGTTAAATTTTTTTATATACTGAAAATAATTCGAGTCAGAATAAAAGGACAGGATATATTTATAAAATTTATTGGCTTGGTCTTTTGTTATGGTATTATTTACAATAGTTAACTTTGTTAAAATTATTTCTTTATTTTTTAATTCATCAAAAAAATTTAGTGTAACATATGGCACTGATTTAGATCGAAGTTTATTATAAGTTTCAAGGGGTGTTATAAACACAAGTTTATCATCAACAAATTGAGAATAAAAATTTATGTATCCATTTTGATTTTTACATGGAATGATAAAATGGGCATTATTTTTACTGTTGTTTTTTACTAATTCATATTTACTTGTATTTATATAATCTGCTATAACATACTTATTATTTTTATATTTATCTCTCCATATATCTATAATCTTATTACTATCATTCTTTTCCAATAGTGGCAACTTTACAATATTTTTTAGTTCTCTTGGGCAGGGTAATGAAAAATAAAAACGTTTAACGCCATTATAATATCTTAGCATTGTTTAATTATTTTTTCCCTTTTTTTTTTTTTACATGATTACACATATGTTATATCCAATACATATACTATATTATTTATGTAGTCATAAATACCTGTTTTTTAAACATATATTTAACTTTCTGTTTTTTTTCACTTTTTTTTATAACAAATTTGAATCTTTTCAAAAATATTCATAACATTTTTTACCATAAAATTAGGATTAAATTTGAGGAATATTTTTTAAGAAATACTAAAAATATATTGTATAGGCAAAAAATATGCTTGAATAAATATATGCATATATTCGTAAGATTTCTACAACTCCTTATAATACATTATTTTAATTGATGTTTCAAAATATTGTGCTAATTTGAAAGAGGAAAACGAACTTACTATATATTACTGAAACGCCCTATGGGCACACAAAAAATGTAGCTACAAGGCTATAATATATGCATAAATCCAATCATATATATAATATTTTCATACATTATAGAATATAAAATTATAGGCACACTAATACATAAATTGTGGAAAAATAAAATGTGCATTGCACGTAAGGTACTATACTATAAAGCCGCTAAAGCTGTTAATAATTTTTCCTTAAATTTTAAATATTTTTATTAATAAATAAATTAAGCACATGCTCATGATATGCTTATCCAATTTTGTTAAAATCAAACAATTATGATTAAAGCGAAGATATTTGCAATGTTGTAAAAAAATAATATATAAAAAAATAAATACATATACAATAAAAATTGTATAATTTGTGCATATTATACATGTACACAAAATGGTTTACATAAACAAAAATTTCATTTTAGGATGTAAAAAATTTTTATCTTTAATTTTGAAAAAATGCATATAAAAAATAAAAAAAAAAGCACACATGTACACATACATATTATACAAATCATATCATTAAAGTATAAGACAAAAAGGTGAAAATATTTCACATATATTTAGGTATACACTTGTATAATTAAAAAGGGCACATTTTCACCTGCATGGTCATATATTTTTGAGGCACAAAAAAGGGTATACCCCATTTGTAAGCACTGAGTGTATATATTCAAATGGAAATAATAAAAGTTCACATTTTGTTATATATTAATAAAAAAACAAAATGTGAAATATAACATAACCTTATATTGCCAATTTTTTTATGTGTATCATTTTCTAATGTTTGTTTTGGTTAAGAATTTGTTTAAGTATGCTACATGGGTTTTGTAGGACTTTATTTCTTATATCAAATTGTATCATATTTCCATCATCTAATACACCAATATAATCAACAAAATTTAGCAGATCTAATCTATGGGTAAATATAACAGTAGTCTTTCCTTTCATATATTTATATAAAGCTTCATTTATAATTTGTTCTGATAATTTATCTAAAGAAGATGTTGGTTCATCTAAAATTAATATTTTATTATCTTTACATAAATTTTGTGCAAGATAAATTCTTTGTTTTTGTCCACCTGACAAAAATGATCCATTAACTCCTGCATCAATTTGATCATAATTTGAATAATTATTTAAAAAATCATGAATATGAAAATCGTTATATATTTTTTCTAATTTATCTTTGGTCATATTTTTAATTTCTTCTTTATTTTTTTCTTCTTCTTTTATTAGATACGAATATATTTGTTTTTCATCAGGGTTCGTTTCTCCATTAATTTGGCTAGCTATTGCCATTTTTTCTTCTAACAATTGAATTTGTTCCCTTAACATTGCCTCATGTGCTTTATAAGGGTATAATAAATTTTCTCGAATAGTAGTATTAAATAGGAATGGGTTCTGAGTAACTATTCCTAAAATCGATCTTAAAGCAGATGCATTAATTTTATTAAGAGGAAAATCACCAATATATATATCTCCAGATGTTGCCATATTTTTTTTTGTTAATAAATTTAAAATAGTAGTTTTTCCACTACCACTTTTTCCTACTATAGCAACTGATTTATTGTGTGGCAAATAAAATGAAACATTTTTTAATACAACATTTTCTTCAATCGGTGCAACTTTTTCATTTACTTGGTCATTTTTTTGATATGAAAATGTAACATTATTAAATTTTATTGCATAATTATTTGATTTTAAAAAATTGATTGAATCGGTTAACCAATATTCATTAAATTCATTTTTAGGTAAATTAATTATTTGTAAAACTTTAGAACATGAGCCCACACATTTTTGAATTTCCCCTATGGCATTCATAATACCATGAATACCACTACCACAAAATAAAGAATACATAATCAAAGAAAATAAATCACCACTATTAATAAATTTATTAGCTATTAAATAATTTCCATAATATATTAGATGTAATAAAAATAAAGAAATTGTGCTAAAAAATAGAAAATGATTCCCTGATTTTGTTAAAGAATATTTTGCTCCTGCTTTATAAACATCATTTAAATAATTTCTAAACATGTTTTTTTCAAATGCTTCTCCATTAAGAAATCTAACATTACTTATATTATGAATTTTTTCAGATGCAAAATCTATGGAATTACTTAATTTCTCTTGTTTATATATACTAATCTTTTTGACAAGCTTTCCATATATCGTACCAATTAATAATATACTTGATACTGGAAATAAAAAAGCATTAACTAATTTTGACGGAGATATATGTAATGCACATGCACCACCAATTAGTGCAGCTATTAAATTTCGTATTCCAAAAGACAAATTAATTAATATTTTCGAAGATACTTCAATATCATTAGATAATCTATTTATTAATTCTCCAGTTTTATGCTTATCAAAAAATTCAAATTTTTGATTTAATATTTTATCAAATAAACTTTTTCGTAATCTTCTTGTTATTTTTTCAATAGATGTTTCAATTAAATATATTCTACAAAAACTAAATGTTGAAATACCTAAAATTAAAAATACTGTTTTATATACTTCATCCATAATATATTTTAATGATTCTTCTTTACCTCCATACATATTTATTATTTTACTTATATACATTGGGAATAACATTTGACCTAGTGATGATACTAATAAACATGCCATAGCTAATATCAAATAGTTTTTTTCTTTTTTTAAAATTGCATAAATATCTTTTATAGATATACCATCAAGTTTTTTACTCATCTTTGTTTCAAATCTGTCTTTAAATATTTTATTTATATTTAATATATTCCAATTCCTATTTTGTTCATTGGTTTTTCCATTTTTTTCATTAACTTCATTTTTGCTACTAAACATACGGAGTCTGAAATTTCGAACATTCCCTTCACTCTGATTTATTGATACATTGTGATTAGTTAAAAAAATTTGTGATACTTTTCTTTTACTATTTACACCCTTATGAAGATTAACATTGTTAAGATATTTAATATACTTCTTAGCATTCTTAGTATAAAAAGGTTTTGTACTATTTATAAAATTTAAATTATTGATTGATGAATGTATTGCTCGATGTTTATGCATATTCATATTTATTGCACTACTTAATAAGTAGCTATGTGCATTCAGCAGCACATATAAATTTATTGCTCCCTTTTTTTTTAGCATTCTTAAGCAGGTTGCAAATAAAAAATAATAACTGTCTTCGTAATTAAGCTTCTCCCCACTTTATCGTCTAAAACATATTAACAATTTCCAAAAAATATATCTGAAAAAATGTCTGAAAAAATGTCTGAAAAAACGTCTGAAAAAAATGATTACGAATTGCTTCTCTAACTAGAACTATGGAGATAGCAGAACACAAACCTGTAATATGTGTGTGACTAAATTGGGGTACTATTACAATAGTTCAAATTAAATATAGTTGTAATAAATGTAAAGAAATATAAGCAAAGAAATATTACTCATATTTTATCAGTTTATATTAATCTGAATTTCACAATCTCTAAATATACCATCCCTCTATTACTCAACCAATACTAACAATATTGTTATTTACAATTTCTAATCATTTAATAAAATAAGAAATACTACATTCCTCTTGAAAACCTCCACCTCTATACTATTATTTTGATGATATCATTATTTCTGTTGAAGAATATGATACTGTAAATAGGCTCATCAACTTAAATAATTTTAAAATACATGTACAAACATTCAATAATATTTACTAGCTTTGTTTGTATATATCTTTTTCTTCTTAAACTTTTGAACTATCAATCATTTCAATTACAAATAAAATATGATATATATTTTATAGTTGTACTTTTTATTTTCCATACATATATGTATAAAATTTATTTATATGACAGTTCTTTGTATTTAAGCATAAGGAGAAAATTGTTACACCCCCTTATATAAGTTATAACTATTGAAAAAGTAAAAAAATACACATATCAAATCATATTTATTTCCTAAATATTATTAAAACGTAAAATTGTGTTTTATTTTTCAAACTAAAAAAAAAAAAAAAAAAAAAAAATATCATAATGGCTAGGCATAGAGTGGGAATTTCATAAAAAATAATTTTGTTATATGAATAGGTTACCTAAATTAAGAATAAAAAAAAAATGTATAAACATCTTATTATTTATAAAAAAATAAAATAAAAGTATTTTTTTTCAAATTTACAATAATTATATATTCATATAATGTCTGCATATACCTAACATTTTTTACTTAATATTTTTGTATTTTTAAATATTTCACATTTTTTTTTTCAAATTAAAACAACAAAAAATATTATAGTTGGGTATGAACAAATATATGTGTATAATAACTTCTTAACCATTTCGACAAGTTTGTATGTAATATAAATGGAAAACATCAAATTGAAGTTTTAAGCATCTCAAAAATATTCGAGGAAAGAGAAACAGATAATACATACATATTTTATACTATACAATAATATTGTATGTACTTATTTTTTTTTGTTTTATCTAGCTCTTTAATAGAATGGAAATGTATCTATTTGTGAGTATGATCCCTTTTCTTTAATACCTTTTTATTTTTATTTCTCTACGATCTGTGCTTAAACATATAGACTGAACAAGTGGCATACAAAAGTTTCAAAAATTTGTAAAGAAAAAAAGATTAACAAGATTAACAAGATTAAATAAGTTTGATTCCTTTCACGAAATTTTGCAAAAGTAAAGGACAAGAAATATGTTTCCTCTTCACAGGAACAAAAAACGTATTTACAAATAAATCAATGCAAGCTTCTTTGATAAAAAGAGAGATGCATTATTTTTTTCATTTTATATGTTTTTCCAATTTATAGTAATAATTAAAGTATAATGACTGTAAAAAATGGGTATAAACAAATAATAGCATTTCTTATTTTATATATAACTATTTTTAATCTTCGAACTAAGGGATATATAAATAACAGACAAAACATCAACCATATATATAATAAAGAAATAACACAACAACGTAACTTTAGTAATAATTATAAAAGAAAAATATTCAATAAAAAACACATACTTGTAGAAAAAGTAAATATATCATCACCAGATTTGAATAAAAATAATAGCACACAACCAGAAAAAGAAAATAATGTAATTCCAAATAAAAAATTAAAAAAAAAAGATAAAAAAATATTTAAAAAATATAAAGACTTTTTAGATATTATACCTAATAAATCTACCGAATATGATATTATTGATGCTATCGAAAAAATTAAAACATTAGCTGTTCATAAATTTGTTGAAAGCATAGATATATATTTATCTTTTAATCCCAAAAAATCGAAAATGACAAAAAATGATAATATAAAAACATTTATAACTTTTCCTCATAATTTAAAAAAACAAAGAGCAAAAAAAGTTTATGTAGTAACAAATAATAACCTTCACAAGACAGCAGTTAATGCAGGTATGTGTTTATAAATCATCAAAAAATGAAAATAAATTGACACAATATTAGTGTGTTATACCATGGTTGTCTATGCCTTAGTTTTTTCATCACTTGTTCATGTATTTGACAATGTACAAGCTTATACACTTGTTTACTCATTTTTACATCTTTAATATTTTTTTTTTACAAAATGGAATATGCAGGTGCGGATGTCGTGGGAGAAGATGACTTGATAAATAAAATAAAAGAAAAAGAGATAAAGTTACAAAAAAAAAATAATAATTTTTTATTATGCACAAATGATGTAATACATAAATTAGCTCGTGTTGGTAAAGAAATAGGAAGTAAAGGTTTAATGCCAAATGAAAAATCAGGAACATTAGTTAGCGAATTTTTATTAGCCAAACATATAAAATTATTTAAATTTGAAAATACATATATATTTAAATTAAATAAATTAAATACATTAAATTTAAATGTCGGAGATGTTTATATGGCTAATGATCAAATAAAAGAAAATATATTACACTTATTTGATCATCTAGATAATTTAGAATTTTTCCATTTTAATGTAAAAAATCTAAAATCCATATATTTAAGTAGTACTATGGGTTTCCCCTTTAAAATTAAAAAAACAAATCTATAACATAACTGTGCTTGTTACTTTTTAAAAGTTATTAATATTTACATTCTTTATATTTTTTTCAATCACACACATATATGTACATACGGACGTTTTTTTCTTATGAAATTTACCATTTTTTTCATATATTTTATTTAATTTTTTTTTTGTATAAATATAAAAAACCAATTTGAGGGTCATCAAAAGATTTAATTCTTACTCTCACAACACTTTTATTATTATAATTTTAGGCAAAATAAATATAGATAGGTTATCTATTTCACATGCTTATATATATGTAAAAAGCACTTGGTTGTATAGGTTATAAAGTTTACCCTTTTACATTCCCATAATATATTTATTTCAAACAATTTCATAATCCACACCATATTGTAAAAGGCTTTACAAAAAAGTGACGACACAGTCAGTTTATTATCCCTTTTCGATGATTAAACAATTTTTATAACTTTTTATATCATAGAATTGGAATTGGCTATTTTTACAAATTTTTATTTGTTAATTCATGAGTTAATTTGATAGAATAACGAAAAAAGTAAAACAATAGAGGAGTTTAAAAGGGTAGCAAGTTTGTCTTGCTGAAAATAATTATTTTATAATGCATACATATTTTTTTCAACTTTATAAAAGAAAAAAACGCAATAAATATCAAGAGGATACAACTCCTTAAATTCAAAATTAATACAATTAACAAAAAAATGTAAATAAATGTCTAACTATTTAATCTAATAAATTAACATATATTTAAAAATGAAAAAAACCAAAAAAACAAAAAATAAAAAAAATAAAGAAATGGTATTCCCATCATTTTATATAAGTATATAAATAAGCAAAGGTTTTTATTTTATATACAAATATAATAGATACATAAGCATTTCCTTATTATTAGTGAAAGCATGTTGCTATAGCCATACACATATATATATACTAAACAAATAATACATCATAATTAACTTCTTTAACTTCCTTTGTTTTCTTATATGCAGAGCAAAATGGAAATTGTTGGGTGTCTTGAAATTGTAAAATATATAATAAAATAACATGCATACTAATATATGATCTGTATAGTTGTGTGGGGGATACAAACTTAACCAAGTAGAGTTATGTGCATTAATTTGAAATAAATAAAGTATATAAATATTCCTATTGTTATAAAGGCTAGACACCATGAAATACGTTGATGTCTTACATTATTATAAGTTTTTTTTAATTCTTTTGTACTGTTAAATGCATTAACATTTGTTTCATATAAATTATTATTTAAGCTATCTAGTGTCTCTCTTTGTGTAAATACCAGATTGGCTAGATCTTTAAAAACTTCTTGAGCTTGAGCAACTTGACCTTGAATTTTTTTAATTCCTTCATACCGCTCATTAGCTATTTCACTTTCAATTAATAAATCATTTTCGTTAAACTGATCTAACTCATAATCATAAAAATTCGATGATTCAATAAACTCATCATTATTTTCATAAGTCTTATCTAAATTTAAAATAAAATTATCATCACCAAATTCACTAGAAATAAAACTACTATTATTATAATAATTATTATTACTACTACTATTCATTTTTTGGGAATTTTTTTTTTTTATATTACTTAAACTTTGACGCATTTCCCCATTTTCTATATTTGGTAATTCGGTAGCTGCTCTTTTTACATTTAATGATATATTTTCTAATTTATTGACTTCATTTTTAAAATGTATATTTAACTTTTCAAAGATATATTTTTTTTGTTGTTTTTCAAAAGGGTTTTCAGAAAATTTTATTTCCCATTCACGAAATAAATTTTCAGTCTCTATAACTTTTACATATATTTGATGTATTTCTTCATGTAATGATTCAATTATTCTTTTTGATATTAAATTATTTTTTAAATTTTCTAAATTCTCTTCTGCATATATCATATTTTTTTTTATAAGTAAAATATTGTCTTTTATTTTTTTCTCAGTATTTCCTACATTTTCTTCTTCAATATATGTAGTATTTCCACTTAGGTGATTTTTATATGACATTTTTTTTTGTTCACTTTTTATATCAAGATAAATAGCCACAAATCATATGCATATATAATGCATATATAATTTACATACGTGTGTGTGTGTATATTTTTGAAACTGGATAAGCAATTTTCTTGTATTTATAATAACCATATATAGACATAATATTTTATTTATCAACAATATAAGGTATATAAAATTTACAAGCCAAAACGCATTTTTTCAATATCCATTTCTTCATAACGAAATAAATCCTACCATCAAACTTTTTTTCCAGTCAAAATTGTAAATTCACACACAAAAAATATTCGGAATCACATATACATCCACAATAGGTACAACATATATACATATGTAATATTCTTACACTTTAAAAAAAAAAAAAAGGACAATATCAATATATGAACAAATAAATATATATGTAAAAATTAATGAGAAAGGGAATGAAAAACAATATAAATTTTCATATAAGTCATAACATATATAGGTATTATATTATTTATGTTATATAAAAATAATATGTTTATAAATTTGTTCGACTCCAAACTGTTAATATATATATACTGTATATACCCAACAAATGGACGATGAAAGGAAAATAAAAATGCTGCCTTCAATACTATATTATATAATCATATGCATATTAAATATAATAATTAATTTTTTTAAATAAATAACTTATAATCACTGTAATTCATAAAACGGTATTAACAATATTTGTAATGCTATTATAATAATGTAATTATTATAATAATGTATAATGCTATTATAAATAATATATATAATTATACGAACATGTAAAATGCCATATAATTACTGCATAGAAAAAAATAATAAAATTTCATCAATCAGCAAAAAGAATAAATATTTACAAATGCGATATTTTATATAATTTTATTTTTCTACATTTCTTTTATTTTTTCTCCAATATTAAAAAAAAAAAATATATACTCAAAATAATTTCCTATTAAAAAATATATAGGCTAATAAAAAATGTATATATATATAATACTTCATTGCAGTATTTAATTTCCATTTTTTTTTTTTTAATAGCTTTATTATATAATAGCACACAACATGCAAAACTTCTTTTATTTTTTTATATTAAGTAGTTTTGAGGTTTTAATATAATTTTCCAATATTTAAAGAATAGCATAAATAATCCCCAAAATAATTATACGTAAATATGCTATTTAAATATTTTGGCTGAGTATAAGTATTTTATTTCTATTGCAGTTATTCATAACATAAATTATCGCATGACATTTTAAGACTATCATGAACTATATATATCTTTTCTTTTAATTAAATAATACACCTTTACTAATTTACATAAGTATATACATACCTGGGTTATCCTCCATTTCCTGATGATATCACACCATTGCCTATTCACAACCAGAATATAAATATATCTATAGTTACATATTTGTAGTATACATATTAATTGATATATATCAAACATTTTTGAAATATTTTAAAACAAACAAAAAGGATAATTTATTTTTTTATAAACAAGTTAAACTGTAAAAAATAATAAAAAAAAACAAAAAAAAACTTTATAATTTTAGCTAATAATAAATTTTTTATAAAAATATTTTTTCATTATATTAAAAATGTTAATACAATAATAAATGCTGATAACTTCAATTCAATCGAATATGTAGACAATATAAATCTGAAATAAAAACAAAAAAAAATATATAAATAAACAAAACAAGTAATATAATAATAATGCTAAAACAAGCAGACATTGTTGCTAGTAAAAATTATTCTCTATAAATAATCAAAACAACACCATATCCTCCTAACTACTCACACACACATACATATAAATATTTTTCTTAAATACATATTTAGCCTTAAATATTCCTCAATGAATTATATATTATCAAATCTATTTATTACTTATACATCCAATATTACATATGTTTGTCTTCTAAATGTATAAATCAATTTAACCTGTATAAAAAATGATACTACCATCAGGAATGTACATATATATATTTATTTATTTACGGTTAATGCATATTTGATGCCTAATTTAAACTCCTTAAATTGACCGATTTTGAAATGCTAAAAAAATCGCTATTGTTATGCTCAGGTGCCAATTCGCTTGTCGTTGTTGTGGGTGGATAAATAAACCCGTTAAAATTCGAACTATTATTCCAAATATTTTTTTCACCAGTATTTTCTTTTTTATATTTTATAAAATCAGAACTTAAATAGTTGTAATTATTTTCATTCATATTATAATGCTTATTGTTGTTGAAATAGCTATTCATTTTACTATTACTAATTGAGCTTTTGTCATTGTAAATGTTATTAACCAATGTATGGCTAGCTGTATTTGGATATATTGTATTTAAATTTTTTATGTGCATATAATCATTTAAAAGTGTATTTTTTTTACCCACATTACTCATATTATTGTTACTACAATTGACAATATTGTGTACATTTTGAATATTAGGTTGATTCTGTTTTGATTTATTTGTAAAATTATTATTTTCATTATTTTTCAATTCATTAGATATCAATTTTTTTATTTTATTTATAATATTTGATTTATCATGAGAAAATTCTAATAGCTTATATAAATTATCATTATCATATTTGTCTTCCACATTTTCTCTTAAATTCAGTTTTGCACTTTTTTCCTTAAAATCGGTTTTATTAATAAATCTATTATTATTATTCTTGGGTTGAAGAAAATATTTATTTAACTCATTCCCTATTATCAAATTATTTCTTTCTTCTGCTATTTCGTTTTCATTTTGGTGTATCATTGTTTCTTTCCAATATTCTACATTTGTGTTTTTTCCAAACTCCTCATTTTTCATTTTCTTTGTATGTAATTTATTTTGTTTCAAATTTCGACCTTCATTATTTTGGATCTCTGTCTGAGAAAATCCCTTAAACCAATGAGGAGTTTCATCTATTTCATTAATTCGAATATTGTTATTACTATAATTTGGGCTACTGTTATAATTATAGTAGTTGTTATAGTCTGGATTATTTCTATAGTTGTAACTACTGCTATAGTTTTGACTACCACTACTAATACTGCAATAGTTATTACTTCCACTATTACTACTATTTAGATAACTAAAATCACCATCGATCATTTCAATTGGTCTTGAACTATTTTTACATTGTGCATAGGGAATTTGTCCATTATAGTAACTTTCTTTTGCCTTTTCTTTTATTTTTTCTGTTTCTTCTTGACAAGTATTTATTATATTTTCTATATTTTCTTCAAACGGTTTTTCAACCATTTCTCCTTTTTCATTGACAGCTCTTATTAATCCTTTGTTACTATCTATCATATTTGATGCACTAAAATTTGGGTATACATTTTTTTCTGTATCAAATAATCGTAAGTTACATGGTATATTTTCACATTCCACACTAGTATTAACATTATTACTATTCTTTATTAAAAATATATCTTTTGGGTCTAAAGAATTACAATTATTTTTTACACTTGAAAATGAACCAACATTTTGAGATATTAATAAATCATCTATTGTTTTCATTATATTTGTAAAATTATCATTCGATTTTATAAAATCTTCTGAATTAAATACACCATTATTTACATCTTTATTTTCGCTTGAAAATTGGGTATTACCACTAGGCTCATCAAAATATAAATATTTTTTTAAACCATCCTCAATAAATATACTATTACTATTGTTACTACTTTTCCCACCAATAATAGTTGTATTATCTTCATTATCTTTTGCATTGGCTCTAGAAATGTTTGATTTATAAATTTGCTTTTGAATTTGAGCTGTAGTATTTTCTTCACCCATTATATGTTTTTGTTCTTTCTTAATAGACTCTTTCAAAATATTATTTTCATTCATTAAATATTTTATTACCTTAGTATATTTATCATTATTTTCTATAAATGTGGATAATGCCATGTTTTCAATTTTATTTATAACATTTTTTATATTGTCACTACTACCTATGCTACCATTATTTGTGTTTTCACAAAATGGATAATCCATTTTCGATATATTCATATCCGTATTTTCATTAACATTCCCAAGAATCTCTTTATCTGAATCAAACATGTTTAATTTATCACCACCAACTTTATTTTCATTTAAATTATTTTCTTTAAAAGCAAATAGTTCCCTACTTTTATCAAAAGATGAAGATACATTTGTAGTTTCTAAAGAACAATTAACAGAATAATCATATGTATTAAAGGAATATGTTGAGTCTGTTCCTTTTGTTATATCAGATATACTGTCTTTATTTTTCTTTTGATTATGCTTATTATTTTCTAAAACATTCATGTTTTCATTTGCTTTTATATCATTAGTTCCATGAGCAAATCTACATTTATTTCCATTAAAGCATTTTCCTTTTCCCCAAAAACTACATATTGTAGATTTATAAGTAGCTAAATGTACACTTGGTTTCAGCATTTCAGTGTCATGAGCAAATTTACAGTTTATGTCTTTACAAGGTAACTTTTTTTTTATATAATCACATAATTTTGTATTTCTCAAATCAGGCATCGGTTTTAATTCATCAATACTATGAGCATAATGACAATCAGATTCATTCAGACAATAATTTTTATTTTTTTGAAAAGGACACATTTTAGTTTTAAAGAATTGTTTCTTTATAAGTGATAACGTCTCGGATTGTGCCGGCGTTCCTTTCTTCTGACTTTTCTCATTCATTTTGTATGCACAATGTGTGAGGGGTTAATAATGAAAAATAGTAATAAGTAATAATATAAATGATGTGCTGAAAATAATTTATCGGTGCCCCAGTTTATTTTAAAATGAAAATAAAATGAGGGAGAAAATGAAAAAAATAAAAGAGCTATTCACTATGTGCATATATACAGAACAAGAAGATAAAGACACTAATAAATAATTCTATATATAATTATGTATCATAGTTAAGCTCAAAATTTTTTATAATAAAATAAAAAGAGGTTACGGTGTAAAACCACACAAAATAATATGGATAAATAGGTACCTATATATACACATATGTAGGTAAAAATAAAAATTCATAAAGTTAGTTTACCCACATAATAAAGTATGTACAAAATTGTATATTAATATGAAAATAGTTACAATATATTTTTTGATATGTTTATTTATTACAAATACATTATAAATAATCCAAATGATTAAGAACAAAAAAAAGGACGAAAAAATTAAAACAAATAATTAAATAAGAAATTTGATAAAATTATTACGTGGAAAAGACAAAATTAATTCAAATTAATAGAATGTTATAAAATAAAACAAAATAATTATATTAACAAAAATGATGTTGTTAATTCATTAAAAAGCCCATAACCAGCCAATTATTAATTAATAAAAATACATGACCATGCATATAAATATATTCTCTTTTTTTATATCTATTGGTAGTATATATATTGTGTGTGTATATGTCTCTCTTAAAAAAAAGAATAAAACAAACTACATTTAACAAGTAAATTATAAAACATAAAATTATATAACCATCAAAAAATACATAATTGTCTAAAATATCTTGATATATTTATAAACTCAAACATAAATACAAATGTAAACACCTACATACAACATGTGTATGTTATTCATAACTGTAAAAAAAAAAAAAAAAAAAAAAAAAAAGTTAACTATGAAAAATATATATAGCTTTAATAAAATATAGCTAGCTAAGACAAAAAAAAAAAATTAATAATACAGATTTAATAAAAATGAACAAATAGTTATATAAATATATTAAATCATTTAGAATGCTACATATGGGCATATTTATTATACTATCCTATTATAAGTTATTATTATATTTTTTTCAATTAACACATACTTTTTAAATAAATAAATTCACTACGTTTTTTTAAAAAAATTGTACAAAGATCTCTATGTACCTCATAAACGTTACAAAATAATATATATATGCATATTTACGGTATACTGTTGTTTTTTTTGAGTTATTTTATTTTTTTTCGTAATCGGGTAAATATATATGTGTACATAATATGCATATCCAATTTGCAAACAATAACTGTCTATAATACGAAAAAAATTGCGGGCTTAAATATTATTAATATATTTTTATAGGGAAAAAAAGAAATATATGCATATGTAAAAATATTTAGATGTCTAAATTAATTTATATAAAGTATGTATATAACCCCATAGGCAATTTTCAATGAAAAAGTTATGAACATATTCATAAGATAAAAATGCATATATGGAAAATCAGGAAGATCATTCTACAAATAGTTACCATATCAAAGTGTCTACATGTAAATTTATAAATATAAAGAATAATATACGTAATATCCAAATATTAGTATTATATGCTTAATACATTATTTTAATATACTTTTATATATACTATTTGTTATACTTTAATTCACATTTTAATATTGCAAAAAATCTATTTATATATATTTTTTTCTTTTATATTAAAGTTAAGAGTTAATTTGCGTAATAGTTTTTTTTATATTAAAAGAATAAAAAGTTTTAAAAATGTTTTTTACATTTTTGATAGCGCGTACTCACGTTGTAGAAATTGAGCAAATGACAAAAAAATACACCTGTCTATGCATATAAAATGGGATTATAAATATAATAACTGAAATTCAAATTAGATTATTTAAAATTAGTACTTATAAAATCATTTATTGCTATCTTTGCAGCTGCTGTTGCTTTTTTTTTTACTTATTTTTCAAATAAATTGACCTTCAAATTGTTGGAAATAATTGAAAAAAAATTTACGAACACCACGTATTTCTATATGCATATAAGCAAAATTATATATATGTTTTATAATTACCAAATATATTGTTTCTATATTCTATATATTTTTTTTCTAATATTTATAGGTGTGCGGTTGAACGAAAATTTAAATGATTATTTCGAGCACGCCAAATCTATGTCATACTTAAAAATTAAAATAAAAATTTGTATTAATGTGAATATATGCACATGTGGGAATAAACCCCAAAACATTTACAAACTATTTATTGTAAAAAAATATTTTTTAATTTAACTTTTCTTGTAGTTATATGCACATGTAAACAAAAAGTTACATTTCAGGTATACATGGTCTTACAACAATTATATTTCTATTCATCAAAAAATAAATTATTCTAAATTTAGAATTTTTCGAAAATATCTAATTAAATCATATTGTTCTTAATTTCATATTTTAAATAAATATAAATTTGTAAAAAATTAGCAAGTACTAACCCGCATTAGTGTTATGCTTATTTTTTTGGAAACCCGTGTTCCCCTTCCTACATATCTGTATATACCTATGCGGAAATATAAATGGAATTAATATATTGTTAAATATTATTTTTATATTTATAATACAAAAACTGAGTACTTATCTATCATTTCTTTTCCTTTTTTTCACTCTATATTTCCATACCCGTGTATAAATAAAAAAATTGGCTTATAAAAATGAAAGATATAATTTCCCAACAAAAAAAAAAAAATAAAAAAACGGCATAAAAAATTATGCATATATAGAGTATGATATAATATCATAATTATTGAAAAAGGATGAAAAATGTAAGGTCAATATATTTTTAAAAAGTACAATCTTTCTAACAATTTCAAATTAATTTTTTTATCCATAAAAATTAACAAAATTGAAAATACGATAGTCTTATAAAATTAAATTATGAAAATTTTTTGTTTGTTTGAATATAGAGTTGTATATAGTTTTTAAATAAAGCAAAATTCTCATCTATAAATATAGCATATTACTTTTACTATATGTGTAGTGTTCGAAATATACAGTTAAATGATTTAAAGAATTAGCGAGAAAGTTTTATTCCTTTTTTTTTCAAACTTGGCATAACCAGAGGTTATTAAATAAACAGAATAAAATACAATAAAAATGAAAAGAGAAATAATGAATGAACAAAGCAAATTACAAAATATAGAAATACGCGGATCTGAAAATCAGTCAAAATGTTGTCCTTCAGGGGAATTAAATGGAAATAGCTACTTCAATAATAACACAGAATATTATATTAATGGTGTAAAAGAAAAAAAAAATATCGAAGGTATATATACTGATGAAAAAAAAAGTAAAGAAGGTATATATACAGATGAAAAAAAAAGTAACGGAGATATAAAACTAATAGAAAACGGATTAACAGAAATATGTTCAATACCAAAAGTTATAAAAAAGTCTTTTGATATTAATCATGATGGAGAGCTTATATCATATGTATATACGTTAGTTTCTTTCAAAAATTATAATATATTTTTTGTTACACATAATGGAAAATTTGCATCATGGGTATATACATATAATATTACTATGCCATTTTCATTAGAACATGAAAGTGAAATAATTTTAGGTGAAAGAAATTATCCTTATTTAGAAATATTTTGCACACAGTTTATTAAAAATAATGCTCAACAATTAAATTACAAATCTATTATGTTTGCAATATCACTTTATAAAATGGCTTTTGACAATACGGATATACTAACACAAGTATTTTCCAATTTTAAGGATATGATAAAACCATAAATCAAATCAAAATATTTTATTGGTGTAACTTTCCGTCTTCTTTGTATTTTTTTTTTCTTAAAATATGATTATTCTACAATTTGGTTATATATTTATTATTTTTATTTTTGAAAAACATTTTTTAATTCAATTTTTTTTAATATATTTAAGACAAACTCATTTATTATATTTTTGATATGACATTGCTATTAGCGCAAAAATTGCTATATCAATGTTTAAATTATTTTCATTACATTGGCACATAAAATATATTTACTTAAACAAGTATTAGAGCAATAAACCTTCATAGACCATTTTTAAAGGTTTTCAAAAAAAAAACAGTCTCCATATTATATTCTTTTATAATACTACAAACAAGATAAAGTGTGCATTTTTTTTTACATATAATTTCTATAAATAATATAAAAAATTGTTATTAAATATTAAAATTATAATGGCTGTTTCTTTTTTTGTTCTTTGATTGATCTATTTTTACTACTAATAAAAAAGCAGAAAAATATTGCATAACTTAACAACTTAATTTTTTTAAATATATCTTCAAATAAACTTTTTTTATATACTTTATTTTTTTTGAAATTTTTTTTTTTATAAAATATATTTTTATTATGTTTAGGAATATAACAAATTAAATTATTTAAGTAATTTTTATATTCATTTTTTAATTGAAAATTATTTTTAATATCATGTCTCTCATTATTTAATTCGGTATCTTTATATAAATCTAGATTTGTAATATATTTTTTGGGTCCATATTTTATAAAAGTTGTAATATTTGAATTACTGATATTATTAATATAGTCATTTGTTCTAGTAGGAATCATATTTATTTTTTTTTTCATGTCTTTTTTCTCTTTAATATTTAACCTGTTCATTATATTTCGATTTTTTAAATTGTTACTATATTCCATCATCCTATTATTTTTTATACAATCAAATTTTTCATTTTTTGTAGGAAACCTATTAAGTAAGTAAGAGTTTGTATTGGCTTGTTTATAAATTTTATTTTTACTATCATAAATAAGTTCGCTAGACATATTATAAGAATAAGGTGTATAATTTTTTTGGTGACCTTCATAATTTCTTACAACATAGTCATAGCTATTTTCCATATATTGATTAGCTATATATGTTAATGGATTAAAATCAATTATATTTGTGTTTGAGTTAATTTGAATTTCTTCATTTTTTATATTACAATTTACAAATTTACAAACAAATGGGATTTGTTTACATTTTTTATGATCTTTATCAGGATAACAATTATTTCTATTTTTCATTTTTTTACCAGCTAAGAATCTTACTTTTTGACATGTACTGTCACTATTATTTTTTTCTTCACTACTTAATAAAAATTTATTACAACATCCACAACTTTTACTTCGGATGCTCGTAAAGTTTCTTATATTTTGACCATTATTACTCTTATTGATTTTAATTGCCTTTTTAGTTCCATTTTTTGATGGAAATTTATTTCTCGAATTTGAAGGGGAATTGTCCAAATTATCTACACTATTTTTATTGTGCATAAAATGATTATAATTTTTTTCGTACATATTTTCTAAGCTACTGTCTGATGATAATATAGTATCACTACTTGACATTATATCATAATGCTCAATATTTTCATTTTCATTTTCTTCCAATAAAAGGGACTGTTTTCTTTTTTTGTCATTATAATTAATATCATTATAAGATTGGTTGGGAAATATTTTTTTGTTACTTTTTTTTTCACTTATTTTTTCACTTTTTTTTTTCGCCAATTCAATATACCCAATTGGCTCGATTTTTTCCAAACTTTCTTTTTTAAAATTTGTAACTTTCATATCCATTCTTAAATCTTCTTTATTTATGTTAGGGATATTATTTTTAATTTTTTTTGGGGTAGATCTTTTTTCCTTCCAAATAATATATTCTTTTGCTGTTTTATTTTTATTTCCTTCACCATTTTGATGTTGTGTTTTTTCTTTTTGATTTTCTTCGTAAATTATATTTTTTGTTTTGTCATAATTCATGTAATTTATATGGGTACCATCCATTATCTTGTATTTTTATTTTTTTCAAAAAAAAAATATAACCACACTTTTATATATAATTATATGTGTGCTTGTAATTATTTAGACAATTTTAATTCCCTTCACCTATTATTCATCATTATATTTGAAAATAAAACACAATGAAAAAATATGAAAAATCTATAATAGTAACCTAAATTTAAATATTAATATTATGCTTTATTTAAATGTCTTTATTATATTTTTTGACATATTTAATTTTTTCTATATGATAATAAAAACATGACTGTGTGTGTAAAATGGAATAAAATAAAATATTGTATTTACAACTGTTATCCGTTTTTGCGCTCTTTATTTTTTATACATCCCTTTATATTTAAAATGGGGATAAAAAAATTATAATTGTAAAATATGTGTTTTTTAATACACACATTTATATAACAACTTAGGTACCAATAAAAATAGGGTGTATATAAAATTTTTATAAAAAAATTAAAATATATGCTTTAGGAAAAATTAAATTGTAAAAAACTGGCTCATAAATAGGTAAATATATAATAATGTAAGATTAAAACTTTTATAAGCTATAAATAAATAGACAACATGTAAAAAAATTTGTTGGTATATGAATTAACTATAAGGCATGAATATTTAATAAAATAACTTTTTTTTTTAAAATGTAGAAACTTATTTTCCTTGTAAAAAAAATTGTTTAATTAATCACATAAAGACGAGAAAAAAAATAAGTCAATATATACATACCAACATGTGCATATATATTTTTTCAAGTTTGGAAAAATGTACAAAATAAACAAATAAATGACAGAAAATGGTGTAAGACAAAATTCTTTAAAATGTTATACGTATATATATATACATGCGTATGCATAGACGAAATGGCTATTTAGTATGAGCTTGACGTAAAGTCATCGATTTTACAAATAAAATATCACGGATCTTAGCTATATCTTTACTACTAATCCACCCATTATCCTTTGTACAAACATCTTGGGTCTTAATACTTGAAAGATAACTTAAAACATTATTATCAAATATATCAATATACTGATAAATAGTTGATAACTTTAAAGGACTAACACAAAAATGAATTTCAGATGAAAATTTTTTTCTAAGATGAAAAGTATTTGATCCTTTTAAAAATTTTAAAATTTCATTAATCTCATCATCTTCTTCATGAGAAATTTTAATATGTAAATTACTATTATTTGATTCTATATTTTTTTTATTTTTTGAAGTATCTATGAATGTTTTAAAATTGTCTTGTACTTCATTGGATGTAGAAAGGGGCTCCATCATATTTGATGTTTCATTTTCATGAATATTCAAATCAGAATTTGCAATATTTTCTCTTTTTATCCTAATTATGCTTTCCTTATTTATATAAGAATAATTATCACTTGAAAAGTTTGAAAAATTTATGTTTCCTTCATTTATGTTTTTAATTATATTAGTTATCGTTTGGTCGAGAATATTTTTTTTTTTTATAATAGGTTTATTCATTTCTTCAATATTTTTTGTATTTATGTCTCTATAATAATTATCTCGAAAATCTATAGTTTGATAAATATAGCTCGATGGGTCATTTCGTGGGTCATAGCCATATCTGCAATAAGTACGTCTCCATGGTCCATTAGCAAAATAAAAACAAATTTTTGAAAAACAACTTTTTAAACAATATGTTGTTACATTTTCAAGATGTTCTACTAAAACTTCTTTTGCCCATATTGGCCGAATATCAAAAAGACATTTTACTCTATTATATAATTCATCAGATACATACTTTTTTAATGCAGATTCATATGGAATTGTAGGATATATTGGGTCGTTAAAATTGGCAATCGGATTACAATGCACCGTTTTTTTACTCACTATTATTTTGTTCATACCATCACTACTATCATTTTGGTTGTTATCTCCTTTACTGTCTTTTCTAATGCCATTTGAATCACTAGAATCATTGAAAATGTTCTGATCCATATAGTTATCATTGTAAAGTATATTATTGTTGATGTGTAATTTGTCACTTCCTTTTTCTACGTCTTTTTCTTTCTCTACACTTTCAGCAACAAACTGAAATGGTACTGATTTGTTAGGTAAGTCATGATCTTTTTCATTTTTATTTATTATTAATTTTTTAATAAAATTTTCCAAGTCTTCATTTTTTATATCATTTTTAGAATCAAATGGCTCAGTAAATTTACTTATTAAATATTTATACTCTCTTATATATTTACTTATTTTTTGAGATTTATATTTTTTAAAATCATAAGGTATTGTACTTTTACTATGTATACAAGATTGTAATTCATATCCTTCACTTTCATCAGATGAAAAATTAAAATCAGTTTTATCATCAAACATATTTGAAGCATCTTTATAATTTAAAATATTTTTATATAATTCCTTTTTTTCTTTATCAGAAAAATATTCATCAAGTTCCTTATTTTCATCAAATGTCTTTAAGGAAAAATTCTTATCAAAAGGGATGAAATTAGAACAAGGTAAATTATCCAATTGCCTGGGACCAAATATATGTGGATGCAAGTTAAGAGGTCCCGAACCCGTTATATTGTTTTCCTTTCCATCAGTCAATATTGGAACCCCAAATGTGCTGGCAATTTGTTTACCACTATCATTTTCAGCATTATTCTCTCCATTATTTTCTCGATTTTTATCGAAGCAAACTGAATTATTCCATGGATAATGGACCCCATTAAGTTGGTTAAGAAAAAAGTCGTTTTTACATTCTGTGGTAAGGTTTAAATTATTTGGAAAAAAATAATCAAAATAGCTATCTGGAAATGTGGACTTATTATTTTCTTGCTCATTTTTATTATCTTTACTTTTTTTACTTTTTTCTTTTTCGTCTTTTGTTAAATAGTGTATATAATTTGTGCTATAATTGTGCCTATTATAAAAAGATGGAATATAATAAAAATCAGACATACTATCAAAATAATACAAATATTTTACAAAACCCATAAATTCAATCTTATATTTATTTTTTTTAGTCTTTTTTATTTTAATTAAAATGTTATTAACTTTTGTACAATTGGATGAAACAAAAGATGAAAATATGTCATTGTTATTTATTCGTAATATTAAAGATTCTCCTTCATTTTCATAACCATTTTCATCATGTTTAAAAAGTTCAGTAATTTTATTTAACCCCCCCAAAGATTCAACAGCAGATAATCCACTGCTCCCCTTTTTTATTTTACCAGGAATTTCTACACATATATAGTTACTTTTTTTTACTGGTTCAAAATTTATGTTCTTATTTCTATCCTTTTTCCTTTTTACATCAACAAAACATTTATTATCTTCGTTTTTAATGTCATATTCTCTGTACATATCTTCAACTAATTTTGTTATATTATTTTAGTCCCTTTATTTCGTAGCTAATCATATAGTATTATTAATGTGTTAGAGTTTTATTTTCACTTAAATATTGTTTCATAAGTGTATATATTATTTTTATTTGGAAATCTATACATGCTTTAAAATTATGCTGATATTTTTTTTACGTTTAATTTAGCTAAATGTAATAATTACCATAATATTTTATCTTTGGCAAAAACATAATTTGATAGCATATTCTGAACAATCATAAATACTCAAAATTTTTACAGAAAAAAAGTATGCACATATGAATATAATATATCATGGCACTTTCCAATTTGAAAAAAAAAAAAAATTAAAAAAAAATTAAAAAAAATAAACCAAAACAAAGACATACATATTGAACTTTAGTAGAATGATGGTATTACTATACTGGAGCAACCGCTTTGTAAAAATAAATCTACCATATTTCACATCGAAATGAAACCAATTTCTTTTACTATATTAAAAAAAATTAGCATAAAAAATAATATGAAAAATATGGATAATTATTAATTGTTATAAAACCAAAAAACTGAAAAGATTGCTTCCTAATATCAAGATTATGTAGCTAGCTTTTTTTATTTTTTTAAATATTATTTTTGGTTAATAGCTACTAAGTTCAGAAATGAAAATTGTAAAAATGGAATGTTGTAGAAAATAATAAATGTGCTGTACACCTATATATATATGCATACAATTTTGAAATTCCTAATAATGTAGTAATAAAAGCCTAGTATATTTATGGCATTTCATTTTGTTTTTCCATTTGTTCATTTTTGTTTTGGTTTTTTATATGGAACATGCTGGGGTTGCACAAAATAAACCGAACTAACCATGCTTATGGATTGCTAAACAAGGAGAGAAACAAAATAATCGTGCCAATAAATGACTACACTGAAATAATACCAAATAATAATAGCAAAAATTGCAAAAATAAATATAAAAATATTGGAAACTTACACAACATTATCAATAGTAGTGTATTTAAAAGTTATAAAAATGCTTATTTTTATAAAAGTATGTTGAAGATTGCAGAAAATAAACAAAATGAACTTAGTCTACATCAAATAAACACAATTTTAAAATCATTGATAAAGGCAAAAATATACAAATATTCATTATTCCATTCTTTTCAAATCCCTATTTTAAGATATATAAATTCAATAAATTTTTCAATTCATAAAATCGAGAATACTAATGTACACACAAAAGAAAGGAGTGGGAGAGAAAAAACAAATCAAAAAGATCTTAATAATAATGTGCAGCTTACAAATAATTTATGTAAAAAACTGAATTTAAATTTAAACAAATATAAAATTGATAAGCCAAATGTAGATATAAATTTGTACATAATATCTGATCAAATTAATATTCTAATTGACATTTTTAATGCTTATATGCATGTTTTGAATTTCCGTTTTAATTATTTATGTAATGCCTTATTTTTTTTTATAACAAAAAATTATATATATATAAATGAAAAAGACAAAATAGCGAACATTTGGAGAATGTATATACTGATACTTATGTCAAGGGATAATATTATACAGGCAAATAAAGATACCACCAAGATTGAAAATAATAAGCATGTTTATAATAATGATATCAAAAGCATTTCTCATAAAATAGGGAATTTAAACCAGCCCATTTCACCTGCCACCAATCATTCAAATATGAGCAGAACAATAGCATCAACAAAAATACAAAATAAGACAATTCTATATAGATATAAGCATGCTTGCAATATTAATATGAAAACGGTTTATAATTATAATATTATTGTATATAAAAATAAGAAGAGAAATAAAGCCCCATATTATAATAAAATTTTTTGTAGAAATAATATTATTAGTCTATGCAAATATATCATTTTAATTTTTTTAAAAAATCAAAATATAGATTTAAGCAAAAAAAAAAAAACATGTGTGCGTATGGAAAATATAAATAATTTTATATCTAATGGATATATGTATAAGTTAATAAACTCAAAATTATCAAGATATTCACAAATCAGATATTTAATAAAATATAATCATATAG
Source organism: Plasmodium vinckei vinckei (assembly GCF_900681995.1). Taxonomy (NCBI): domain Eukaryota; phylum Apicomplexa; class Aconoidasida; order Haemosporida; family Plasmodiidae; genus Plasmodium; species Plasmodium vinckei. The sequence goes on from NC_051298.1 coordinate 345,979, forward strand.
AAAATCCTATGCTTTTAACGGGAGAATATTTTCCCATTCAACTTTTAAGGGATAAGAATTTTCTTTTAAACTTATTAAATCGGATGATTGAATTGAGAATTAATTCGAATATTTGTCGAAAATATATAGAGAAGAAAATAGGTGTAAAACCATGAAAGAATAAACAACCCCTAAACATGCTAATTAAATATTTCTCAGTATAACATATATAATTCCTTAACCTTTTACTATGTAAATATTCTTAATACAAAAAATAAAATTATTTACTATGACGTTTTAAAATTGTCTTATAATTTTTACAAAAAAAAAAAATGTAATAAAATAAAAATATAATTAACAAATGGCTAGTCAAAAATGATAATAAATAAAATAGCTTTATATAGCTAGCTCATTTTTTGAAAAAAAAAAAAAAAAAAATCACAAATTATTTATAGAAAATGAAATAATTTGAAACATGAATATGCATAATATATATTACACACAAATGTATACATATATATATACATATGAATATCCACATTTTGTTGTCTTTTTTTTAGTACATTTTTCTAACTTTTGCCAAACATTGTATAGTTCATATAAAATTAGTCTCCTTGCATTTGCACACACATTATGTGCTAGTGCAAGATTGAAAATGTGCCAACTAATGTTGCCTTTATTTCCCATTTTGTTTCACTTAAACAAGAAATATATGCATTATATAAAATACTAATTAAAATAAATATCATATACTTCAATATACATAAATTAAATAAAAATTCTTGAAATTGGTATAACTAAAATATCCATTAGTAGTAAATTATAAAACTATGTTGTTATGCTCAAATTAATGAGGGTATTAAATTGCATAAATATTTCTAAGGAAGTAACGATCATTTGTTTGGTCTACATCATCATATATGTATTATTTTAAATTTTTAATCTTAATTTTTCCGTCTTTCATCATTTCTCATTCATTTTTCTGATCAACATATCCTGTTCAATTAGTTCCATACATTTTTGAGCAGTTTTTCGTCGAGCCCTTTGAGGTGGTGCCTCTTTTTTGACCATAGTCTCCCCTCCATTTATTTCAGCCGCATTTTGACTTTGTTCATATTTAATTGGATTATTTTGAAAGTTATTATTACTAGGCATATTTATATCAGTTAAGTTAGTTGGTAGTAATATATTTTGATTGACAGATTTAAACTCATTTTCATAAATATTTAATCTTTCTTGGCTGTTTGGATTAGCTACAATATTTGCACTAGTATCAACATTTATTAAATTTTGTTTCCAATTTATTTTATCAATCATATTATTGTCATTAGGATAGTAATAAAATTGCCCATCATTTGTAATTGAGCAATTTTTATCAATATTATATATCATATTTGTATCATAGCAATTTTGAATATTGCCCTGTTTTAGTTCTTCTCCCTTTTGATTATTCAATAAATTATCTTTTAATTCTATGTTATAATAATTTTCATTATTTTTATTGTCCATTAAATTGTTTATAGGTACAACATTTTCACTTCCATAAATAAATTGTTGCTCTTCTTGTTCATCATTTTTACTTTTTTCATTTGTACTATTAGTATAAGGAATACTTTGCATTTTTTCACAACTTGTATAATTATTTATATCTACATTAACTGGTTGGTTCAATAAACCTGCATTCATATTCTCCATAGGCATTGCATTAAATCCATATTCTATATTTATATCATTTTGTAATGCCATGTTTGTATTTATTGGAATACCTATATTTTCATTTCCTGAGCAATTATTATAAATAGGATAATTTTCCATTAAATTATTCATACCAACCCCTAAATTACTAAGGGTATATTCATTTCCATATGTGTCAGTTCCATTAATGGGTATTCCTTCTTCTCCATTTCTTTTTAGCAATGTCATATAATTATATATTTGTCTTTGCTTAAGATTATATAATTGAACTAATCTTTGATATTGTATCATTTGCGATTTTATACGAAATTCCATATTATTATTTAATTTAACTTGATATAATATATCTTTTTCAAGTTGTGTTTTTTTCTTTTCAATTCTAATAAAACTTTTATTAATTTTATTATACATATTATCATCTGAATCTTCATCTGCTTTTGTAATTACACTGGAATTTTCATCATATTCATCACCTAAACTTTCTTTCATTTGTATACATAAAATATGAGGGTTTATATCTAAAATTGCAAAATTGTTTGGAAAATAATTATTATCTGACGTTGCTACAGTGCTAAACCCTCCCCATGAATATATATTATTACCTTTTACATAAGATTTTAATAAAATTCGTGATGTAAAATCATTTATATATTGAAATTTTTTATTTTCAAATGAATATAATGCGGATGGAACTTTTTCCATGTACTTATATTCTTCTCCTCCCATAATAAAAATATAATTTTGTATACAAACAATTGAATGATATGCTCTACTTTCATTTATCGTATCTAAATATATTGGTAATATTGACCATTGACAATTTGGCTTTCCAATATTTTCAAGTATAAATAATCTATTATTATTTGCTCCATTAGTATAAGTTCCTCTATTATTTACCTTATCATCACTCTTCATTTTACCACCATATAATATTAACTTATTTTTTTTACTTACTTTATCATACCAAACAGTAGTTGCATGAAAATATCTTCCAAGAGGATCAACAGGTACATATTTTATTTCTTCCCACATAAAAACTAAAGTATCCTTTTCATTTGATTCATCATTAGTAAAAGGATCGGTATTATTGTTGTTTGTTTTTTTTCTTTTTTTTTTCTTTATTTTAGATTTTGTTATATTTAATATCCATAGATCATTTTTACAAAAAATATTTTCTTCATCATCTATTTTTTCATTTCCTCCAAATAAAATTAAATAGGGATATATAAAATCTAAAGTATGTCCATATCTTTTACTTGGTTTTTCACCAATTGTATTTATTTTTATCCATTCCCTTTTCACATTTTTATAATAAGGTATTATATTATCTCCGTCTTCATATGAATCATTATATGAATCAGAATTATTTTTTAATAGTAAACTTTTAGCAGGCCCTCTAAAATTTACAAGAGTGTCATCACAACCGTTATTATTATTTTCATTCATGTTATTGCCATTATTATCTATTTTTCCACGGTAAAAATTAGAATGATATATATTCGGTTCATATTCGGATCCGCAATTAGATGAAGAGGAGGATGATACTAATGAAGAATCAGATAAAACTGTGTTTGAGTTTGAGGTATAACTTTCATATGATGATTCTGATTCTTGTTGATTTAATAGTTTTGAATTATCTTGGCTTTTTTTTTTTTTTTTTTTTTTTTTTTTCTTTATTATATTATTATCCAAATTTGATGAAGATAATGGTTGGTCATTCTGATTATCACTTTTATCATTTTCATTCATATAATAATTCCGAGAATCATCAGCAGAATTATTTTCCTCTTCATTAAATCCATTTGCTTCATCACTTGTATAAATTTGACCATTTCGATATGAATACTTTTCTGCATTACTACCCTGATTAGGGCCATCACTATCGCCATATTCGTATATTCCATTTTTTATATTATTACAATTTGTATTATCTTCAAAAGATAATTTACTAAGATTTAATGCATATAAAGAATTACTAGCCAAAACATCATTTTTAGCTTTCCCTCCATGGATAAATAAAAAAACACCATTTTTTCCTAAATTAACAATTGAAGAAGCATGAAATGCTCTAGCTTTTGGAGTATTATACGTCTTAATACGAAACCACGAGTCCATATAATTATTGTGTTCTTCACATATATATGTATCATTAAATGTTTGAGTTAAATATCTTTCAATACTTAATGTATTATAGTTCTTGAAATTGTTATGCATATCATTATGTACGTTATTATACACATTGTTGTGCATATTATATTCATCTGAATTCATTGTATATTCATTTGAATAGTTTTTAACAAATTCATCATCTATTAATCCGCCACCAAATAATACTAACTTATATTCCCCCTTAATATATTTATTATAACTCCTATTACTATTATTATTATTGTCGTTCTTTACGACATTCTCATCATTTTGTTTAATCTCATTCCATTCATTTGTGTTTTCAAACTTTATGTTTTCTTGATTTAAATCGTTGTAATATGCTTTTTTATTTTCATTATCTTCACCATAGTTTAATGTAGTATAATCATTTTTAAATATATCCTCTTTTTCATTGTCTTTTTTTGGATTATCATTTTTATCTGTTTCACTTAGCTCATAGTATAAATGTAGGGAATGTCCAACCCGACTCAATGGCTTATTTATATCAAGATCATCATTTGTTTTATCATTACTAAATAATGTTAATGACATACTTAATAATAGATGAACAAAAGTCTAATGAAAAGCATAGGGTTTGTTTTTTTTCATAATTGTTTTACTTATATATGTTTTATTTTTTTTTATTTTATTCACATGCCTGTACTATATATATGCATACTGATGTATATATGACAAACCACAGCTGGTTTTTTTTTAAATTTTTTTTTTGTAAAAAATTTGATGATTTAATTAAATATAAAAATACAAATTATAAATCAGTAAATATAGGTATGTATATATATATAATATATTTTTAAAAAATTATTTTATTCGGAATAAAATATATTTATAAATTTAATAAGAATACTAAAACACAAACATCAAATATTATGCCCAATCCATATTTTTAATTTATAAGAAAATATGTAAAAAAACAAACAAGTATATAATATATAAAAATATATATGTGGAAGTTTTTATTTTTTCTTTTTTTACTTTAGAATTTTTTAAATATTTTTAGCAAAGATTATTCTTGAAATTTTTTGAACGGTTCTACAATATATATTCCGTTATTTTATTATGCATATATATTATATATATTTTTTGTTTTTTTTTCAGTACCTATTTAATATAGCAAAATAAGTTTGTTGTATATATAATCACAAATTCTTTTGAAAAACGGTAAATTTAATTTTAATAATTAAAAGAAAAAGTAAAAAAATTAATAAATATTTTTAATTTTTATTTTATTGCTAAAACTATATCAAAAATTAGTTCGTATTAATATGTATACCTTCAGTTTAATGACCGTAGGTTAAAAACTGGTATTATATTTTTACATATAATGAAATAAATTGTTATAAAAAATTTATACAACAATAAAATTGGTACTTAGTTCACTATTTATTGAAAGATTGAATTTGATTAGTTGTTTTTTTTTCATACTTACTAAGAAAAAAAAGCATGGCAACACAATTTGAGTATATAAAATAATGTTGTAACAAACCATATTTGATAAATAATTTTATAATAAAAATTTTTGTTAAAAAAATTAACAAAATATTTAACACTATGCAAGTTATCTTTGTAGTTGTCTTATAAATGTAACACTGATCTTTTCCCCATTTTAAAAGTATTATATCCACAATATATTTTTTTTCAACAATATTAAAGACAGCACAATAAATTTATCTCATTACATAATGGCACTTATATTGCTATCCAATTAAATATATGGCGTTGCACATGTAAGGAAATTAAAATAAAGGTGAAATGTTTAAAGAACATGTTAAGGTATTTTAATTCAACTTATAAATGAGGCATATAGGTACCCATTTTAAGTTAAAAATAATATAAAGTAGTAAAACTTAACCATAATCAGTATTATGCAATTAAAATTTAATAAACGAAAAAATAGTATATATTATGACACAAATTATATATCAATTATACGGGTATATATGCTTACACATATAAATATTTTCATAGGTTTTTGCAAATTTTAAAACATAAAAATTAAAAAAATATACAGAAAAATATATTTCATTAATAAAATTAAAAAATTTATAAAAATTTTTATGCAAAACGAATTAATCCTTTTAACAAAATAATAAACAATTTAAACAATTTACCAATTGATGGCATATAAAAACATGCTTTAACAAGCTTTAATAAGTTTTAATAATATTAACTAAGTATTTCCGATGTTGAAAATTTGTTATATCCCAAATATGAAGCTCGTCTTCATAAGGTGGATACTCACCTACACACACAAAAAAAAAAAAAAAAAATTATAACTTAATTCGAAAATATATATCTAATTATTTATAGATATAAAATGATGTGATCTTACCGAAAAGAACTATTCCCTTATTCTCATGTTCATTGTCCGAATTTAATAGCCATCCTGCGAAAAAATAATTTATCGTAACAGTTATGAAAAATTAAAAATGAAAAATTAAAAATGAATATCCATATTTACGTAAATAGCAACTACTAATGTAGATTTTTTTGGGAGTTCTCATTTTGCTCACTTACCAGAGTAAAAATTTTTTATTTTTAGTGTGTAATAAACCAAAAGCTGAGATGGTGATATAAAAATAAAATTAAGAGATCCATTACTTCCATGTTGGACAATATAATAAAGATTGGAATGTTCATCAAATGATATATGCATAGGTTGATATATACTTAATTCTGGTTTGTTTTTCATATATGGTATATATTCTATTATATCTTTATTTTCTGATTTTAAATCCATTATTGTTAAATAATAATTTATTTTAAATTTTAAAGTATCATCATCGCCATTATTTTGATTAGAATAATTATTTAAAAAAACATCAGGCGATTTTTCATTTTTATTTGTTTCATTATAGTTATCGTTTTTATGTATATACTGCTGTATAAATAATAATCTTCCATTTATTGGGTCTAAAGTTGCAACTTGATTTAATAAATTTCCACAAAAATGTGATACTATCTCTACATTGTCCATTTTTGTATTTTCATCAAAATCGCTATCACTAGCTAAGTGGACTTTAATAAATTCATATATTTTATTAACATCCGAACTAGCTAAAATTACATAACAATAATTGTTAATTAGAAAAATATTATGATTTTTCATAGCATTATTGATATGACAAGAATTAGATAAATTGTTAAAATTATAGCATTTGTTTTTTTTTAATTGAACAAATACAAAAAAGCATAGCTCATCATTATCATTACAACCTGATATATTTATATTCTTAAAAAAATAGTTATCTATTAAAATTGTATTTATAATTGCACACGAATCTTTAGGTGTGTCATTATTTTTACATATAATACTTTGATCACTGTTTATATTATTTTTATCAGTTACATAAATGTGAAAATCATTATTTATTTTATTTATTCCTAAAGCTACATTTTCAAAATTATTAAATATGTTATTATATCCTTCGAAATATATTGTAGAATTATTATAATATGATATACTTGGCATAATTTTCCGATTGGGTGTTATATATATAGCTGATTTATATTTTAAATGATTAATATTCCTTAAATACATAAACTCAGGGTTCCTATAATTATCGGGTTGTCTTAAATTTACTTTATTTTGGTGAGCCTTTGCTTCCTCTTCTTCTTTTTCATTTTGTAAAATCGAAGTGAGCGTAAATATAAACAAAAATATTATAAAATATCTGAAATATGTCCTTCTCTCAGTTTCAATCCCGTCAGCACTTGGAGTAATCATAATAAACTATTTAAATGGGAAGCACTCGATAAGTATAATATATAAGCAAAGTGAAAAATGAATAGGGACAAAAAAAATAATGAAAATATATATATCTAAGAAGGCTTATATATATTTATAAATAAAGGACAATTAAATGGAATGCAACATAATACCCTATTAACATTCTAATTAAATAAAATCGCATATGATAAAAACTAAAAAAAAATAAAATAACGATCAACGGGGGTTTTATTGCATTTTTTTTTATTTGTGAAAATGCAATAATAATATATAAAGCATGAGGATATTGTTTAAAAATGGAAATAAAAAAAAATATATTTTTTTTTCGGGATAATAACATATGTACATTTGTATAGAATATTAACATAATTTTAGCAATAGTTAATTTTACTCTTTCAATTTTTATTATGAGTTTAAATATTTTTTTTTTTTGTCGTTTGCATATTTTGGCTTAAAATATTACACCTATAAATTTAGATTAAAAGGACATCATTCAAGATTGAGAATTAAATGTTTTATAAAATTGTTTAAGAAAAAAAATATGAGGACATTTTATAATTTTAATTTAATTTAATTACTATAAGAATAATATTCAAATAAATAAATACTAAAAATCATTAGTGTTATTATAATTTTTTTAAACTTTATAAACACAAATATATGCTAAAAATATGATATGTTGTATCATTGGATTTCATTGGGAGTATGAATATGCTTATAAATATCTTTGTGTGTGTGTGCCTATTATTTTTTGAAAATTTTATAAGCATGACAATTGTGGAAATGCCATTTTATTCTACTTATAGTTGAAAATGGCTAAATAAAATTAACATATTACATAAATATTATGTAATATATTATCAAAAATTAAATTAATAGCATAAAGAATGTCAATTTTTTTGTATATATAACCAAAGTATTAAATTTTTTTTTCGTAATTTTTTTTTCAAATAATAATGTATTTATATTTGACATATTATTACTAAAGACAACTATATACTTACCATTTTAAACACAAAAAAATTTTATAATGTTACATATTTATTTTTCAATAAAGCGGTGATATTGTTTATACTTTCTTAATTTATATATAAAAGGAGTTATAAATGGGTAACTATTTTATGGATATCGTAAATAAAACAGGAAATATATGTATACTATATATTTAAAACTGTTTAATAAGGAATACAACAACTAACACACATTATTTTGTTCTCTTTCCCCACTGTGTGCTACCAAAAATGTATATTAGTTTAATCATATATGATATTATTCATAATGGTTATATAATAATATATTGTAACATTTTTTTCAAGTTTGAAGAAAAATGTCTATTTCCTTTTTTATTAAAAATATTTTTTAATATTTTGTCAGTGAGAAGATTAAAGCCATCATTTTTTAGTATAATAATATATATTACAAATTTAATTTTTTTTAATAAAAAATTAAATTTTGGCCCTAAATCAGTAGTAAATATTTCATCATTCAAAAATTAAAAAATATTTTTAATGGAAAATATTAGAACATGATTATATATTTTTTTTCAAAATAAATACTCTTACTATTTTTTGCATATTGTAAGTTCAAACCTATTAATAATCCATACTCAATAATATTGTATAGTCCCTATACATATTATATTTACTACGATCACAAGCTTATTTATAATCATTAAAAAAGGCTTAATTTTAAAACAGCTATAATATATATGGTTGCTTATTTTTATGAAAGAGAATATAGTATTGTTATTCCCTGCAAATATGGAAAATTTTTAATTTTACAAAACATAAGCATTTTAATCTATATAAATTTAATTGCATTTATCAAGCTATATAAATAAATATATAAAAACATTTCAATAAAAAATTTATAATTAAAATTTATTAATCCGTTTGGTAACACATAAATGTTAACGACTTATTTTTGCGCATTAAAGAGGAATAGTATATAAATAATATTAGTGCCAAACTAAATAAGCATTGTATATTGCATAATCTCTTTCGGCGCCATTAAAAAAAGATATATAAATATATTAATAATGGGAATTTTCCTATCAATTTGATATTTCCCTGTGTGATTTTTTTATATAGATATAAAATAAATACAATATAATACCTTGTATGTGCACTTTCAAAACATAATAAGTGTCAATTATACTAAGTTTATGTAGTATTAATAAATTTAAATTGCATAAGTAAATATGACAACACTTTAAGTTATGTGAAGAAACAGACTTTTTTGGCATTTCATCTAAACACCTTTTTTTTAACCATATCATGGGTGTCAAAAAAATATCAATTTTAAAATGGGGATTGGTATTACAGAAGAACGATCAGAAACATTTAAACAGAATAAAGGTTACTTTAGTGATATAAATAATGTTGATTATATGAAAAAAATAATATATTTTTTAGGAATATTTATACGTGTTATAACTTATTATTATGGATTATGGCAAGACAACAATTTAAATGTAAAATTTACAGACATAGATTATTATGTGTTTTCGGATGCTGCAAAATATGTATTAAACAATAAGTCACCATATGATAGATATACATATCGGTACACACCATTATTAGCTTATTTAATGATACCTAATTTTATAATTAATTTTTCGTTTGGAAAATTTCTTTTTTCATCAATAGATTTTCTTGTTAGTATTATTATAATAAAAATAATAAAAATAAAACATCCTGAAACTATAAATTATATTTTATATGCTTCATTATGGCTATTAAATCCATTAGTTATTACAATTTCACTTCGAGGGAATGCTGATTGTATACCATGTTTACTTGTTTTATTAACCATCCTTTTTATTTATCAAAAAAGAATATATCTTTCGGCTTTTTTTTATGGATTATCCGTTAATTTTAAAATATATCCAATTATCTATGCCTTGCCATTAATGCTATATCTAAATAAGAACTATTTAAATAAGGATAATATATTTCAATTGAAACAAATAAAAACAGAAGACAAATACATAAATAAAATTAGAAATATTTTTTATATAATAAGGAATTTCTTCAAAGAGTTATTTAAATTAAACAGTGATCAACTTAAATTTTCACTTTTCAGCTTTACTACCTTTCTAGCTTTAAACATAATTTTTTACGCAATGTAACCATAAGAAATTACATATATAAGTTCAATATTTCTTATTCATTTTCTCCCTTTTACCTCAATTTATTCTATACAACAATTAACAAAAATATCCATACTTTCTACATATTTCTTATTTTCCCTTTTATACTAGATATGGATATGAATTTTTATACGAATCATTTATTTACCATTTAGTTAGACAAGATCATAAGCACAATTTTTCCCTATTTTTTTATGTTATGTACTTAACTATTGAAAATAATTCAAAGGTAATACACAATATAAATGAATTTTATGTTCTTTTGGCAAGCTTATTATTTCCCCATTTATTTTATCCTTCATTGTATTATATAGACTCTTAAGAATGCAGCGTAAATGTGAAAAATGAATCACGTTTACAATCATCATTTATTATCATGTATATAAATATAATGAATTATTTTATTTATTATATTATTAAATTTTAATTATTTTTTTCTTTTAGATTATTCCGCTAATAACATTTATACCCCAATTTATTCTTGTTGCATTATTTGGCTTTAAATATGCAAAATTGAATTTAGAGTTATCCATGTTTTTACAAGTAAAGCGATAAGAAATTGCTATCTCAATAATTCATATTATAATGCTTCCCATGAATGCATAAATATAATTTTATTTTATTTTTTTATATAAGACACTATCTTTCATAGCATTGAACAAAGTCATCACATCTCAGGTAAATGCAGCACAAACATAATATACTCTTGCTTTTGAAAAATAAAGTTATATATATATATATATATATTTTTATTGTTAACACAACTAGCTATATCTCATACACATGTTGAAAATTTACACCATTCTTCAAATATAACTTATGATTATTATATAATTTTTTTATTATATTTTTTAAAAATATTTTTTCACACCACTACAACATTTTTTATCCCCAATTTACAGTACTTTATTTGGTGTATCCCTTTTCTTCCAATCATATTAAATTCTATAACCTTAAACAAGGTAACAAAACAAATCGGAACAAATATGCATACAAATATGTAAACTGATAATTCCAAAAATAAATAAAAAATAACAAATGGAATTCCTAAACAAGAAAATGGAACATTATTATATTCTATACATTACCCATGTATATTTTTCCCCTTTTTTCGCATGATAGACCAATTTAATCCTTATATTTTGTGCAGTATTGCTTTTTATTATAGCTAAGGTTTGATTAAAAATTAGAATAAATATGTTTTTCATGTTAATATAATAAGTATAAAATGGATATAGAACTTGTTAAATGCATGCATTTTTATAAGTACGAGGGAAGACAATATACACACATATATATTTATCAATGCAGGCACAGTGGCTTTTTTGGGCTTATTATCTTGAGTTCAAAGGATATAACACCTTTATACAAGTATACCATTTTAATATATTTTTCGTAGACTATCAAAAAAATATTGTTAAAAAAATAGTTGAAATATGGACCAAAATTGTACCAATTCTCTATACATATGACTATATTTATTTTATTATATACATTTACAATTTTTATAGATATTTCATTCCTCAATTTTATTCGTTATATCGGAGATGGGTGTATGTTGGATTTTTATGTACATATCTTTTAAGGAAGGGAAGCCAAAAAAGGTGTTAAAGGAATAACAATTCTTCTCTTAATCACAAAAATTGAGGATTATTTTTTTTATTTTTTATTTTATTCGTTATTTATTTATAAAAAATTCTTAATGTTATAATATCACTTTTTTAGTAGTATATATATTTTTGTGTCTATTTTTTTGTTGTGTAAATATTGAAAGGAATAAATATATATTTTATTAACATCATATATATTCCTATAATTAAAAAAATATTTTATTTTTTTTTAGTTAATTATATTAACAATATATTATATCTAGCTGAATAAAAAAAAAAAAAAAAAAAAAAACCTTGCATGATCAGAATATTTTGGGATTATATGTTTCTACAACAGAACAATGCGCTACCATAATGGTACAGCAGCATGAACAAAAAAAAAAAATTATGTTATTATTATAAATTACACAATTAGAAAAATAATATTCCATATACTTATTTTTTATGTCATAAATTATTACAATATATTTATTCTGAGCATATTATATAATACTGGATATTTGTTAAATATTTGTAGTTATTTAAATAATAAATATATGCATGTTTTTTTAACTCATTTTATTGTTCTCAACATTTAAAGTGTTAAGACATTCTATGAATACAAGTTTAATTGCTATTTTTAAACTTTATAAATATTTATATATATGTGTGTTTTTTTTAATTTACTGTTATAGACATTTTCCGCCTTATTTATACAATATAAATGTTATACCCTTGCACACGTAAATTTATTTATTTATTTTATTATTTTATATGAATAAAAAATAAGAAAAATAAGACAATTTCATTATTTTTAATTATTCACAGTTTATTATTATATTATATATTTAAAAACATTTTTAGAGATTATTTATTTAAAATATTTTTTTTAATTTATTGTGAAGTTTTATTTTTGATGTCTTAATAAAAATTCACTAAACGAAAGACATTTTTGACTTAATTGAACATCATTTGTATATTTTCTTAATTTGTGAAATATTTTGTTTATTTATGGATAAATATAATCAATTATTATTATAAAATATGCTTACAATCCGGGTTTAAATTTTTGAATCATTGCTTATGTACCTATATATGTACATACATTTTTTTGTCTTCTTATTGCATATTATTTTTGTTTATGCATTATGAATGTTTAATACCCATTCAAATATGCCAATGAATATGCCATATTTTTGCATGTCTTTCATTATATTGGACAAAGATATTCACAGCTATATTATTTTGTGAAGTATACAACTCTGTTGTTATTTTTTATTATATATACTTATATATTTAGATAATCTTATTATCTTTCATGAATTTGTTATTGTTGGATATGTGTTTTTTATGAAAGAAAATGCATTTAAATAAAAATGAAGATAAGAATACGACAAATATGGATGAATTGCACGTTGAGTCTTCCTCTAAAGAAGAGGCAATTCGGGTGTGTACCCGTATAAGGCCTCTATTTGAAAAAGAAGTACGTATAGAATAAGCGATGAAATATTCCTAAATTAAAATGTAATAATTTATATATATATATCGACTTACTATTTTACATTTTTCTAGGTTAACAGCGGTCATCTAAAGGCTTGGAAAATGAACGACACTGATATGGAGTTGGTGGTTGAGCCACTTTCATTATCAGAAATGTTAAATGCAAGAATTCCTAAAAAGGGGAATAAATTGGAAGTCAAAAAAACAGTAGAAAAAACAGAAGGCCAAAAGTCTGTTTTGCAACGACACTATGCTTTTGATAGATGTTTTGACGATCACGGTAATTCATCCAAATACCTTATTGAAAAAATACATAACTGCACACGCATTTTAATGATTTGCTGTTTCATCTTTAAAAAATGTTCCCCATGAACTAATGATAATTGAAAAATATTTAAATTATTAAATGCAACACATTTACATATATATATTTACATTTATTTTTTTCATTTTTCACTCCTTCAGTTGGCAACGAAGAAGTGTATAGACATTTAGCCAGAGATATTATTTTAGACACGTTTAAAGGGATAAATGGATGTATTCTTGCATATGGTCAAACGGGTTCAGGGAAGACACATAGTATCATGGGTGTTCCTGCTGACCCAGGTATGTTACCTAGATCATTAGCAGAATTTTTTAATGGAATCGAAAACCCATCATCATTAAATGAAGAAAATGCTAGCAGTAATACTGATGACGAATCTAATAATAACACAAAAGAATTTCTAATGAGTGTAACATATTTAGAAGTGTATATGGAGCGTGTTAATGATTTATTACAAGAGGGGTATAGGGGTGGTGCAGTTGAAAATTTGGATGTAAAGGAGGATCCTAAAAGAGGTTTTGTAGTTATCGGTATTCAAGAAGAGACAGTAACATCAATAGACGAAGTTATGCTTTTAGTGGCAAAAGCTGAGCAAAGACGACATATTTCTCAAACAAATTTCAATGAAACATCTTCAAGATCTCATACAATTTTTACAGTTATATTAGAATCAAATCAAGTATTGAGCAATGGCACATCTATTAATAAAAGAGGAGAGTTAAAAATAGTTGATCTAGCAGGTAATGAAAGAGCTGGAAGAGCGGCTGAAGGAATAGAGAATGCGAAAACGCTAATTGAAGAAGGAAAATCAATAAATAAAAGTTTATTTGTTTTAAGTGAAGTTATTTCTAAATTGTCTAAAAGAGCTCAAGCTATTGCTATGGGAGATGAGAAAAAAATAAAAAAAATACAAGAGGATTTAGTTTTCATTCCATGGAGGGATTCTAAATTAACAAGAATATTAAGCAAAAGTTTAGGAGGGAATTGTCGTGCATCAGTTATTGTTGCTGTACACCCATCTCATTTTTATTTGGATACATCTTTTTCCACATTGCGTTTTGCTTTAAAATGTAAAACGATTAAAAAAAAAATCGAAGTAAATTATTTATCTGCAGAACAATCTGTAATTATGCAACAAAAAGAATTAATAGCTAAATTGCAAAACCAATTAAAACATTTATCGACAAGTAAAAATACAGATATAAATGCACATGTTGGAGATAAAGACTATATAAGTAATAAAGATCCAGAAAACGATGAAAAGATATTGGCCTTAAAAAATGAATTAGAAGAAAAGGTAAAAAAGTTTCAAAATTTTATTTTAAAATCAGAATTCCATGTAAATTCAAACAATTATAGAAGATTAAGATCAATCGATGATGATAATAACTACGAAAAATTATTAAAATATTCTATGACAATTTCAACTAATATTAAAAATGAGTATAATTGGTTGAGGTCATTTGATACACATGAGTATGATTTCAAATCCGATGGAATAGAAAAATATGAAAATCAAAATGCAAAAGAAAAATTTAATATATCTAAAGCTATGGACTATCTAAAAAATAAATCTCCATATAAAATGAACTCTTCGGAAATTAGTAATATTGATGCAATATCAAATGAATCACAAAAAGATGATTCGATATCTTTAAATTATTATGATGAGTTAGATGAATTAGAAAAGTTAGAACTAAAAGAAGTACCAAGGAAAAAAAAGAAAGATAAAAGCGGTGGCAATAATGTATCATCAGTTCATAAAATATATGACGAGCTAAGTAAGTTAAGCACAATGGAATATAATAATTATATAGAAGAAGAAAGGGAAGAAACAGAGAGGCGAAAAAAGGAAAAAACACACTCAAAAGGTGCACAAGGTAGTAAAAAGAAAAAAGGAAAACACATCCAAAATAATGCTTTAAGTTTCTATAACAAAGACAATATAGATAGTTCCAAAATGAAAAGCAGAAAGCAGTCTACGAATAATTTAAAAAAAAAGAAGACATATATTGTTAGCAATGTTAAAAATAAAAGGGATTTATATGAAAAATCAATGGTATCAACCAAAAATAAAATAGAAGATATTGGAACTAGAGAATATAGTCCTTTAATAGCTCCAAAGGATGAAAATAATGATCTAGATAATGCCAAAGATTATGATAGTGATATAAATAGGGAACATACTGATAATGATGATGACGAAGGTAATAAAACTGCTGGTATTAATGAAGAAGAAGATGTAAAACATGCCGACTCAAGAAGTAATAAAAGTTCATTTAACCTAAATGTATCAAAACATAGTTCATCTCTTCATTTATGCCCACCTAAAGGACGCATTAACAATGAAAAACGAACTTCTATAATATCAAATTTAAAAAGAAAAATTGGTGAAGATTTAAAAAAGAAAAAAAAAATTATGGATCGAAATGTTGAACTTAATAATCAAATCAAGTTCATTATGAAACTTATGCAAAAAGTTGGATTGTCTACAATTCTAACTGGTGTTGTTCCTCCAGGGAGAAATATAGAAAACGTTTTAAAATTGCAAGAAAATTTAAAAGATGATTTAAAAATACATGACAATAAAAAGTCATTGGAAATATTAAATGAAAAAGTTATTAATAATGGTACCTATGGGAATGTAATGTATAATACCCCATCTTCTCAAAAAAAGATTAATGATAAAAAAAATGTAGAAGATGATGATGAAGACGAGGAGTCATTGCTAAATGGTTATTTTGATTTTAACAATAATGATGAAATAAAATACAATGAAAACATATCTCATGTATTTATAAACGAAATGTTTTTTTCATTTTTACTTCGAATACAACAAAAACAAGAAAAAGGAAACAATAATAATGGGGAAGATAATGAAAAGGGTGAATCCTTAAACAATATGGAGGAACTATTAAAAAAAGAAGAAAAGCCTTATGATGTATCTAAAAAAGCATTAGAAGATATATTAGGAAGCACAATATCAAATAAAATAGCTGAAAAAGAAGATGACACATTGGAATTTTCAAAAATTATAAAAGATGAAAAAAATAAAAATACAATCGACTCGATTTTAAGCATGCTTACACCATGGGAACAAAAAATATTAGCATTATTATATGAACAGAAAAAAATGAGAGAACAGGTTCAAAAAATTAAAGAGAAATTTTCCCAACGAATTAAAAATATTAATGTATTTATTAAAAAAATATTAATTGATAAGATTGAAGTTGAAAAACATTTCAATCGAATAGTAAAGGTAACAGAAAAATACAAAGAAGATATGCTTAAAACGTCTGATGTAGATTCAAATTTTAAATTTGCTGGATTGATGAAAAAATTAGAGGAGCTGTCTATATCTCTCTCCGAAAAAACCAGAGATTTCAATGTATTAGCAGAATTTCATTTAAACTTAAGAAAAGAAAATGAAAAAAAGGATGCCTTAATTAAAGAATTACAAGAAGAAAATATATTATTTTATCTTGTTCCTAAATATAATGAATTGCTAAATGAGTTAAACGGGAACGAGGAAAATCCAATCGCAGTAAAAGAATTGAAAAAAGAGTTTCTATTAATGTATGGACGATTGATGATTACTAAAAAAAAGCTACAAGAAAAAGAAATTATAGAAAGTGATATAAGAAATTTAAATAAGCATATATATACAGAACTAATTGAATCTATATCTATTATAAAAAATTTAGAGTCACAAAATAAATTTTTAGAATACAAATTAAATTTAGAAAATAAAAAAAAAGTTGAAAAGGTCAAAAAGTTATTAAATGAAAAAGAAAAACTAAATAAAGTAATTAGTGAAATGGAAAGAATGCTAGAAGAAGCAAATATAGATACTAGTACTATCAAAAATGAAATTCTCTCAAATTTTAACAATACATATACATCCATAAATAACATAGACAGTGAAGAAGATAAGCCTTCAAAAGAATTAGATACAAATAAAAAAGAAAATAAAGGCAAAAAAAGTAAAAAAAAAAAAAAGAAAAAATTGGGAATACAAAATGAATCTAAAGAAAATGATAGCTATCAGAATATATTAGAATACACACCAAAAAGACAAGCCTCAAAAAATTATGTTCATCGTGGTTATTCTGGAGAAAAAATTACAAAGAATGCTACAAAACGAATAAACACTGGTTTAGACACAAAAAAAGGGATTGTAAAAAAAAAAAAATATGAAGAAAAAATAAATCTAAAAAAAAATATAGATATAGACAACAATAATAGTATTGATAATATACAGCCTCTAAAAGAATTGAAACCAAGTAATAGTATTGGAAAGAAGAGTAAAAGAAAAATAGTAAAGGAAAAGAAAAAAACCAAAAAAAAACGTCAAAAAGGGGAGAAAACAAATGCTTACTTTGACGGTGTCAGTATGTCGAATGAACTTAAATCCAGTAATAGTATCGTTATAAAAAAAAATAAAAAAAAACAAAATAAAACAGGAAAAGAGAGCATGCTAAAATATGTAAATAATGCCGATCAAACTATTCCTAAGAATGCCTTAAATGAAGCAAACGCATTTAATACTTTCAAAAGTAGTAATTCTATAACGAATATTGAAACTAATAAAATGCGTGATATACTAAACAAGGAACTAGAAAAAAAAAGAATCAAAACAAAGTAAAATAATTTAAATATCCATTGTCTTTTTTTGTTTATTATTCTAATGATATATTTTCTTGTCACTACCACTGTTATTTTTATTTTTTATATTAACATTTTATTGTGGCTACATTTTTTTTGTAATGATTACTTCAAAATTATTTTATTGCTTTTTTTTGTTTAATAATAAAGCGGAATTTTTGTCTTTAAAATATTTAACTATTTAAAATATGTAGCTATATACATATGTGTGCATATAGTATCATTATGAATTCGAATATTTTAAAAAGGCAGTACTTTTATTTTCTCTTTTTTTTGGCTTTTTTTTTTAAAACAACATATTAAAAATGTTAGGAATAAAGCTATAAATATGGAATATTATAAAAAATAATAAATAATAATGTATTAGCTGGTGTATAGTTATTAAAATAAAATCGAACTAGCTATATTTTATGGCTGTATAAATAAAACGCTAGCTGGCTAGCTAAATACACGACAACTATATAATACATAGCCAGGGAAAATAATTATATATATTTACGAAATATATATATTTTTTAATGTATTTTTAATTGTTTTTGTGTCTTTTTTTATATATTTTTTACCTTTTCATTTTTTCATATAATTTTTTTTGTAAATTTATTTCTATAGAATTTGTATTTTTTTTTTTCAATTGTCTTTTTTTTTATGTTAAGAATATGTTTTTTTTTAGTAGTGAAAAACCCAAAGTTATAATCGAACCGCCAACATCTTCAATAGTACAAAATAATATTCCTGAATTTTTGTCACCTTCATTAGAGAACAAAATGTATAGTAGCAGTTATTCATATAGCAATCCCCTTACCGGTGCATATAGCACAACTCACCAAAATGAATATAAATATAATGTTACAAAATATACAACAAGCCCACATAATAATCGAAATGTTGAATATATAAAAACAATTGACAATCCCACTGAGTTATATTATGAAACAATTCCATTAAAAACCAATACAAACAATATATTTGAAATAAACCCCTCTAAAGAAGAATCAAATAAAATTACATATAATCCTAGGATAGAGGTATATTCAACATCCGATTTTGTAATTATCATGATGAATCTTCCAGGTGTTTCAAAAGAAAATTTAAATGTTGAATTAGAAAAGGGATTGTTAAAAATATGTGGAAACAAATATAAACCAAAAATCGAAGAATTAGAAAAAACTAATGATTATCATACTAAAATCATTGAAAGAGTAAGCGAATACTATTTTTGTAAAATTTTTCAAATGCCACCTGCCTTTTCAGAAGGGCAAAGTATATCATGCACACTAAAGGATGGGGAACTTGTCCTTAAAATTTTAGCAAGTGAATTAAAAACTCAGAAAAAGGTTATCCAAGTAACCTCATAAAATGTTGCTTCATGAAGAGTGGCTAGGATCCACATTTTTTTCACACCATAGTATGTATCATTTTATTATCACTTTTTTATATGCTCGAATTTGCAATAATTTTTCGCCCCATTTTGATA
This sequence comes from Plasmodium vinckei vinckei, assembly GCF_900681995.1. Taxonomy (NCBI): domain Eukaryota; phylum Apicomplexa; class Aconoidasida; order Haemosporida; family Plasmodiidae; genus Plasmodium; species Plasmodium vinckei. The sequence continues at coordinate 366,256 of NC_051298.1, forward strand.
TACCTTGTGTATTTTCTCATTTTATGGATGTTACTAATTATAGAAACCCAAAATGATTTAAAAGTATATACATACCTTAAATGTAAAAATATACCAAAAAACTATTTATTTATGTTTAAAAATGTTCGTATTTTAAAGCATTGAAAAACAAAATAAAAGGAAATATGAAATAAAAAAAACAAAAAAAGAAACTAGATAAATTTAATAAGATAAAAATATATATAATTCTACGGATTATAAAAGCATGTGTCTATTGTATGTTATGAACAGATATATGGCTATAACACCATATTTATAAAAATGGGAATTTGTGAATTATAGACATTGATATATTATTTGTTAGTGTATTTTTATTTGAAGGTAACACATTTTTTTCTTTGAATATTTTTAATTTCACTAAATTCATTAATATTTTGTTTTAAAATATTAAATTTGTTTTTAATTAGTTTTTGTTTTTCATAACATTTTTTAATATCTTCAACTAAATCTGAATTTTTTTGAAGTAGAGATTTTCCAACATTTTGTAAATGACTATGAGATTTTAAAAAGTTTATAATTTTATATGATAAAATTTCAGTTAAACGTTTTTGAATTTTTTTAAATTTATTTTCATAATAATTATTTAATCCTAAAAAAAAATAATAATGTTTTATGACATTTTGTACAAAAGGCATTTGTTGATCTTCATCATTTTGATCAATTTTATTTTTCCAAATTAGATGGATGTCATTTTTCTTGATATAATAATCCTTAACATGAATATAATCATTTTTTATTTTTATTAGTTTTTTTATTAATGTAGCACATTCTAATTCATCACTTCTTTTTACATCCATATTTTTTATAAAATGTTTTAAACTCGATATAAAAAATTCAGGATTTATAGATTCAAAATTTTGAGAAATATTATTGCTACTATTTATTTTTGACATTATATCTTTGTATGTTTTATTATTATTATTTTTATCTTTTGTTTGATCAAGCAAAGTATTTGTATTATGTAATAATAAAAATGCATTTTTTAAAAAGCCAACAATTGGATTATTATTACAAGAATTGTTTGAAGATTTTGAATAAGTTACATTATGTGTCGTAATAGACATAAAATTTGTAACATTTATAGGTATATTTTTAGAATATATAATTTTATTTTTATAATTTTGACAATATTCTAATCCTAACACAGTTTCAGTATTACTGTTCATGAGATTTGAGTACTTGATTAGTGTCCCTTGATGAAGGCCATTTGACAAGATAGTTGTTGTAAGGTTATTCATTTTGGATACAGATTTTTTATTGAGCATACTTTGTGTCGTCAGATAATTAGCAGCTTGATTAGTATTTCCCATTATGGCAATATTTCTGCGTGTCTTGTTGTGTATAGATTTCGTTCCGAGATAGAAAATAAAATTTTTTTTTATAAGTTCATTCATATAATCATTACATCGAGAGTATATATAAAATGATAATATATTTTTATATATAGATATATCTACTGAATCATCATCAATAATTTTAGTATTAATTATATAATTTATAATTGTGCTATTTTCATTTTGACCTAGTATACAAAATGGTTTATAGTTTTTTTTTTTTTTTACTAAATATGTTGTTGTACCATTGTCTTTATTCTGTAATTGCAAACTATCTTTATATAAATTAAATTTAAAACAATCATAAATTAAAAAAAGATTTTTATATATTGGGCATGTAAAAAAATTTAGATTTGCTTTCATAAATAATTGATTTCTTCTTTGAGACTCTAAATTTACATAATGTGTAAATATAAAATATACTTCATTTAATTTGGTATTTGAAATATCGTGATCATCTGTTTGTATAACTACTGGATGTAAAACATGTTGTATATTATATAAAACGTTGGATTGAAAAGTATCGAAATTTTCAACTTTATTAATGTCTTGAAAACTTTTTAATAATTCTTCTTCTCTTTTATTTTTAAATAATTTAATAAAATTATCATAACATAATTGTTTAGTATGATCTAGTAATAAATAATTATAATAATCAAATTCATAAAAATCTATTTTAGATTTAAAAATTGATGTTTTCATATATAAACTATTTGTACATATCTCATATATTAATCTAGCTGATAATATATGTCTTACACTAATTAGGTAGACTATAACATATACAAATTTTAGCCATAACAAATTTATAATTATTACTTTACTATTATTAAAGCATATTAAATTATTATCATTAAGGACTATACATTTTACATTTGCCATCCCAGTATAATAGGCATCAAAAAATATAACATTTAAAATGTAATATTCAAATTGTAATTCTTTATCTATTTTATCTTCATATATTTCATTTATTTCTTCATAACATGAAAAAAATAACTCATCTCCTCTTTTATTTTTTACACTTTCTTTATGTCGTTGTTTAATAGTACGAGTTTTAAGTTTTTTCTTTATTTTGCTATCTTTCAGGTTGTCTACATGCTCGATGTCTGAACTTGAGCTTTCTTCTTTGCAATATTCTATTTTTGTTTTATTTTTTTTTTCTTTATTTGTTTGATCTTTTTCTTCCTCATTCTTATGGGTTATCAAATCTTTTACTGTATAATTATTTTTCATTCTTTGACCATATTCATCATATTTTTCTTTATTTATTAAGTTGGTAAAACCTGATATATTCATTTGCTCTAAATGAACATTCTCTTTATTATTAAATATGTTAAAGAAAAAAGGATCTGTCTTTTTTTTAAAAAGTGAAAATGATACTTGCTTTTTTGTTTTATTTTCCTTCTCATAATATGAATGTTTATTTTTAATATTTAAAGAAACACAAGGAGTTATAAAATAATTTAATAAAAAAAAAGATATATATCCTAATTTACTACAAACACATATAATAACTAAACTGTTATAGTATATTAAGTTTATACATTTATATTCTGATGGTTTTAAACAATTTATAACATAGGGAATATATTCCATTTCTTTTTCTTCATCGATTTTTGTATCATCTTTTGATTCTTTTCCTGATATAGAGTATGGTTTATTTTTTTTGCCAAATTGCATACATACATATTTTTCTTCATACTTACGTATAGAACAATTTTCAAAAAAATTATAATATTCTAAAAAGTCTTGATTATATGAAATATGGTCATTTTTTATTTCACTTCCCGTTTTTATCTGATTTAACTCATGTAATAATGGATAACTAATGTAGCATTTTTTTGTAAAAATCGGAGAATAAATTAAAACAATTCCAACTTTTAAAAGAACAAATATACATGTTTCAATCCATAATGCATTTTCATTCATTGACCCAAAACAAAAATCAACTGCTAAATTTTGATATTTATATTTGTTATATAAATATCTTTTTTGTTTATTTATTTCATTTTTTTTATCTCGAACTTTGGAAATATATTTTTCTTTTTTTATTTTATTATTTTCATATTCCAAAACAGTATTAACTTCTGTTGACGTTAAACCTAAATCATCACCATAATAATTAACCATTGAATCGAAACCGGAATTTATATTTTTTTTAGATGAGTCATAAGTTTTTTCACTATAATTAGATATGCCTTCATATTTATATTCGCTACCATTTTTAGATTCTCCATGTTTTTCTTTTTTATTTGAAACTGCTTTACTTTTTTCTTCACCTTCATCAAGGTTAGTGTAATCCATTTCGTTAATCAAATCATTTACTTCTCTCTTTTCAATAGTACACATTTTTAAATTTTCATGACTTTTAGTTATGCTTTCTGAAATTTTTTTTTTTAAATTGTCTATATCATCATTATTGTTTTGCATTTTTTGTAAGAGTATACTTATATCAGGTAAAACAATTTTAATTTCTTCTTTTATATTTTTATTTTTGATATTAATTAATCTGATTATTCCTCTATAATTACATGTAAAAAGTTTATATGGTATGACTTGTTCATAAGTTAAAAGTGTAATTATATTTTTTGATTTATTAAACCATTCTGCTTTAATTACTTTTCTTTTTTTAGATATTTTAAAATGTTTATTATTTAAAATTGATTCTGCTTTGATAAAATTATCTTTTACATATTTAATTTTAATTAGTATACACTCTTGTTGTGAAAGTAAAAATAAATTATCTCCATTTCCATGAATTTGAACAAAGAAACCATCTTTTTCTACATTATAATTTAGTATTTCAACTTTAATTTCATCATAAGAGCATTTATTATTTTCATGAATATGTTTACCTATAATTACATAACTTATTGTTTGATTTTTTTTTTCAATTTTATTATAAAAATTTTCTATACACCATTGCCTTAAAATGAAATAAACATAATAGTTTTCCACTCCACTGATAGACATACCATTTGTTTTACAATAACTTTGATTGTTTTCTTTTTCATCTATATTGTCCTTATTATTGTTAAAGGAGTCAGTCTTGTTTTGATATAAATTTTTTTTGTCATCCTTTGAATTAGTAACATGATTATCTTCTTTAGTATCTGTAATAAGAGGTATATATTTTTTTCCAATTGTTTTTTTTATACAACATAACTTTAAATCAAGTAAATTGTCAAAATGTTTTTTTTTATTTAAGTATTTTTCTTCATATGGTATATTCTTTTTCACATTATTAATTCGATACTTGTTTATTAAAAAAATGGAATTCGGTAATAACTTATCCGATGAGCAATCCTCATCATATAAATTCATTTTTTTCTACTCCCTTATTTCAATTATCTTATATCTTTACTATTTTTATTATCACTTTATATCAGTTTTTTTTTGTTAGTGGGAGAATAAAAATGCTTAAAAGTGTATGCATATACATATGCGTAAATTTACATACGTACTTGTGGCATTCATATGTATATTTGATAGGAACCCCCCAAAAAAAAAATTGAAATAAGAGAAGAAATATCTGGAGTTTATTACCAAAATAAATCTCACAATTTAATTATAACTCCATTACTAGTTTAGTCATCATTTTTAATAAGAATGACAAAATAAAAAAAATGAAAAAAGTTAAAAAAATTAAAAAAAATCCTTAAATATATGTGCATATATATATAGTGCGATAAATGTATATTAAAATGAAAAATGAAAAAATTTATATTTTCAAAGGAAAATACCTCTTCATTGTCTGTATTTTATTACGTATGAATAATACACCTTAGTAACGTAAATGGTTAGCACTTTATTTGTTTTATTTTTGCTTTTGCTTTTGCTTTTATTTTTGCTTTTACTTTGCTTTATTTTGCTTCCCCCAATTATGCTACCATTTTCCTACAAGTTAATTTTTTTTCATTCTCATTTCACCAATTTTAAAAGTAAAATAATTTTTATTAAAATGCGTGGAAAATTACAATTACATGCTTAAGCAATGTTACTCATTGAACATGTGATAATTTTTTTTTTTGGGGGAAAATATTTTAAGATTATTTATGAATGTACTTGCATAGTTACATAAAAAAATAAAATGATAAATGTTGTCAAATAATAAAAGTTAATTTATAAGATATACAAGATGGTATTACATATAAATACTGTGTAAAAAACAAACAAAAAAAATTATGACTAAGTTTATAGTCATTATATATGCATATATAGTCGTAACAGCTTATTATTGCCATAAGCCTAGACGGAAAAGGAAAATAATATTTATTTGAACTGGCATAATTAGAAATGTCATGATAAAGTATTTTGATATTTTGCCCTAACTAAAGTAAGGACTACTTCAAATAAAAAGCGTCTACTTGCCAGTGGTTTCCTTTATATAAAATAAAGCCTTCTTCATTTACTGAAAAATAAAAAAAAAGTGAAACAATATAACATTGGGTTAATAGGATATGTACATATCTTCTTCCATAGTCAATGCTATTTATTTCTCTTCTTTTTGAGGCAGCATAATTAATATTTTCCATATAAAGGGAAATATAGACATGCATGTAGAGAAAAAACTGCAAAGTGACTTACCAAGATGGATTAGTGCATCGTCTGATATATTTGATTCAGCTGATTGTATTATTGATTGAGCCAAATTTCGTAAATCCTATAAAAAAAATAATAAAAAATATAATTATTACCTTATATGTTTACACTATTATGTTGGGTTAACGTATTCCATTTATGTATGAACCATTTTCAACATGACAAACCTTGTTATTTATTTTATTTCCACTTATTTGGGCTAGCTGTATAATATCTTTTTTAAATGTTCCGGAAAGTGCTTTAGCTGATTTACCTCTTGGGCCTTTACTAGTTTTTTTCTCTTTAAAGTTCATCATTTTTAAAGATAAAGGATAAAAAATAGTTTTTTGATATATTACAACAACTTCTTTAGCATGTTCTAAAGTTACAATATTTGATAGATCTGCTCTTGCTCGTGCTTGACATAATCTAATAAGTGATTCTAATTGTCTTATTGTTATGGGTACACTTATATTACTATGTGCTATAGAAGTATTTCTTAGATGTATATAAAATTTCTTTATATATTGTTTAGCTTCGTTTGACAAAATTGGAAATAATGTTTTACGACAATATTTTACAAATATACCTAACAGTTCTATTGGTAAATAATTACTTTCATCAATTTGTTTACATTTATTTGTAAGATTATATTGATAATCGAAAAAAATAGATTCATCAAAGTTTTCATTATTTTCAATAATTGTACTACCATCATTATGTCTTAAGTTTTCAAAATTATTTTGGTCGTTCTGATCGTATACATATGAATTTTTTGTTGTATCATTAGTAGATGTAATTAAATAATTTGAGATATGCATATCTTTTTCTTCTGATATTTTATCAGTCAATAAAAAAACCATATCAAATCTACTTAACAAAGGTAAAGGTATTTTAATATTATCAAAAATTGTTTTATTATAATTATATTTTCCTTCTTTAGGATTAGATGCAGCAATTATAGTACATCTAGTTTTTAGATTACATACAATTCCTGCTTTAGATATATTAATACATTGACTTTCCATACATTCTAAAAAAGATTGTTGATCTTTTAAAGACACTTTATCTAATTCATCAATACAACATACACCTTTATCAGACAATACTAATGCACCACCTTCTAAAGAATATTCATTATTTGTTGAATCTTTAACAGCACATGCTGTTAATCCATTTATACTTGTTGAGGTACTACATATAAATAAACTTTTTTCTATTATATTACTTATATATTGTAAAATTCTACTTTTTCCTAATCCTGGATCACCAATTAATAATAAATGTATATTCCCTCTTCTTTTTATTTCACCAAATTGATCATATATAGTTTTTCCTCCTAACAAACTTAATAACAATCCTGCTTTGATATAATAGTTCATAATTACACGAGGACAAAATGAACTAACTAATAAATAAAATTTATTATTTTTATATTTTTCAAAATCTTTTATAAAAGTTAAAGTATTATTATCAAAATCCATTGAAGGATTTGTCAAATTATTATGACGTGATTCATTTTGTGTATTAACAGATTTTCCTTCTTTATTTATGTAACTATTATTAAGATTGTTATTATTTTTAAAAAGTATATCCATAAAATCTCCATACATATTTACTGAATCTAATGTAGCATTATTTTTAATGACATTTTCAATATCAGAAAATAACTTGTCAATTTGATTATTTTCTTCGGTTCTAAAAAGTTGATCATTTTTTTTTTCCATTCCATATTCTTTATCAACTAAGTTTGTTTGTCCATAACTTTGATTGATCTGCATGTCTTTTTCATTTACATTTTTTAAATTAGTAGATCTATCATTTGGGACGTTCAAAGTATTACTTGTTTTTGTTTTATTTTTATCTGTCAATTTTTCTAATGTATCCTTTTCAACATTTATTTGATTTACCTTTTTATCAACATTATCTATATAAGATTGCCATAAAAGAGTTGAGTAAATTTTTTTTTTTTCTTTCTTAATTTTTTGAATATTAAAAGTATTATTATTAAAATATTTTTTTGAGGATAAAGAAAATATAGAAATACAATCAACATACATATTGAAAATTGAATTTTTTCCATTGATTAAATAATTATTATTATGGGAAATAACTTTAAGTATTCCTAAAGCTTCTACATAACTTCCAGGTAAACATGTATTAACAAAAAATTTTGTAACTTCAAGAGTAACTAATAAATTTTTAATATTTGTAGTATCATCGGTTTCATAAATATTAGATGTATTTTTTTTATTTTCTTTTAAAATAATTTTTTGATATTCAATTGATTTTGCTGATTCTCGTAAAGGAACAAAATTTTTACTATCACAATTTTTTATTAGACATTTTTTAGGTATTTCAAATTTACCATCTATAAATTCAATTTTAAATATGGATCTACATTTTTCACAAATAAAATCGACTTTTGTTATTAATAATTGTACAGGTGAAACTCTTAATATACTTCCTCTTAAGCATACTAACTGATTTACTTTTTCACTTTTTAAATTTTTAAATTTATTAACTTTATTCCAATTATATAAATATATTGTTATTTGTGTAGAAAAAAAATGTGTACGAAATATTTCAGACTCTTTATATCGATCATATTTCAGATCATTTAATAAGATGTTATCATTTTTTACTTGTTCTATTTCTTCATCTCGTATGAAATTTACATTTTCAGATTCATTTTCTGTTTCATTTGGCATGTTCTTTCTTTTTTTATGTATAGCATTCTGCTCGATAGCATGTGAATTTTCTTCCTCTACTTTGTTTAATCCTAAAACATGATATAACAACAAATGAATTGCGACCTTCATAAATTTTAAAACAATTTCGGGATTCTTCTGAAGCTCATGTAAAAATATTTCATTGTTAGGAGGAGCATTCCTATTTATTATCTTTTTATTGTCTAAAAAAAATTCTAAATTTAAAATGACATCCTTATCAATGTTAAATAAGTATTCCCAATTCTGGTTGAAAAATGTAACCCAGCTCAAAATGAGTTTCTTCACTTCATCTGACGGGGGAAGAAAATGAAAAAAATGAAAAAGTGAAAACAAGTGATAAAACAGTATCCAATATTATCACAAACCGAATAAGGATTTGCAGATCTCACCATTTAATTCCAAGTTGTTGAAATAAAGTTGTACTATTCTATCCATTTTGTGTAAATATAACTTATTCAATTTTTATACAACTTTTTTTATATTAAAAGATGGCATTGACATTCCATAATGCAAAGACAAAATATTAAGTCGTGTATCTAGGCATTATATTGCATAATATTTCATTCATGTGTATGTACACATGTGTTGGGGTAGAACTGGCATACCAACACCTTTACATTAAATTCGTTTGTAACTCTAGAAGTATTGGAAATGCTGAAGAAACTAACTAGCCTTTTTAATAATATTTTTAAAGATACCCAAGTTGAAAATTAGCATTGATATTACTTACATATGTGTTAGGAGAAATAATGGATTTCGATTATAAGCCAGTGGAAAGAATTAAAAAAAATATTTTTGTAATGTAATTTTTTTTTATCATAATTTTTCACAATTTTTAATCCACACATTTTTTATCTCCTTAGTATATATAATTATTTGTTTATATTATTTTTTTGAAATATACACATTTAACATTATTAATAAAAAGAAATATTCTATTTTATATGTATTGAACATGAAAAATGAAAATAATAAAAAATAAACAAGCGGATTGATGAAATAAAAAGCTTATTAAGGAATAGTATATATACTAAAGAAAAAAATAATACACATCCATTTGATATCATAATTATTTCCATCTTACTATTCTTACAAACTTAATACATTTATTCTATCAAGTTTATTTTTACAATTTCAATGATATCAATATGAGCTAAATAAAATGAAAAAAAGAGGAGGGGTATCTAACTATGACCTAAGACCCTAAAATTGTCATTCCATATAAAATAAAATATAAGAACAAATCGAAAACCATAACATATATGCTGCATAAAAATGAATGGAAAATTATCAGATAGTCTGACAAAATTTAGACTCCTTATTTACTACTTATTTCAATTGTGTTATTTTATAAAACAACAAGGTTCTATAATATGTTATACATTTTTTATAAGGCTTTGTAAAAATATATAAACACACACGTATACATTTATGTATTGGAGGTATGCCCCTTTTTATTCTTTCATTATATCTTAAGTTTTACCTAGTCTTATGTAGTCATATTCTTTTTACAATACTTTGCTTTGTATATATACCGAACAATTTGAAACCCCAAATTATATCTTTTATTCCATAAAAAAAATGATAAGAAAAACAAAGAAAAAAAAATAATACCTTTAAATAACCATATATCCCATTTTAATTCTAATAAGATTGTAAAAAAAAGTTTATGTAATAAAATATTTCATTTATAATTTTTTATATGAAATATAGAGCTAGCAAATAAATATGACAATTTTTTTATTTTTTTATTAAATTGTAAATTTATTAGTTATAGTTATTATCACTATTTTATTTTTTTCCATATAAATGGCATACTTTTTTTTTTTAAGTGTTTTATATTTACAAAGCAGTTTGAAAAAGCCATGAAAAATAGGAATTTCTTATTTTTCCCCATTTTAATCGTAAATATAAAATGAAATTATTATATGATAAAAAATAAAAAAAAAAAAACAAAAAATATATTGAAAAAAATTAAATACTTTATAAATAGAGTAATATATGATTGAGGTACCTAAACGTACCAGCGCAATTCAAAGGAAAATTTAAAGTATGCTTAAACCTCGTGATTTTGGAAATAATATATATACCCATATTGTACGCATACTTGTACTGCTTAAATTTGTTGAGGAATACAATGCATATATATAAAGTATATATATTTTACATATACATTTTACATATATATTTTACATATACATTTTACGTATACATTTTACGTATACATTTTTACGTGCCTAGTAAAATACCAACTCATTAGTACATACTTACGCAGCATATTATATATCACAGAAAAGCAAAAAAAAAATAATAAAATAAATACAAAAAAATAAATAAAAATTTAATAAAATTGATATAATTTATACACAAATTATAGGAAAATAATTTTATAATTTTTAAGCTCATATATATTGAAAATATTTCAAAAAAAAAAGAAATAAAAAAAAGGAAAAATAATTAACATTTGTTAATTGTTTCTATAAAGATATATATATGTATGTATAATTTTAAAAAACAAAATTTTTAAATAAATCATTTATAAATATTAAAAATATATACATATATATGAGATAAATAGTAAAGAAAAGGAAAATGCCAAATCGAGTAAACTACTATGAAGTTTTAGGGGTACCTCAAGATGCTGATATAAGCGTAATCAAAAAATCTTACAGAACCCTTGCTATGAAATGGCATCCAGGTAATTATATTTTTAAAAGGGATTGAAAATAAATCAATGAGTATATGTACACCAGAAGTATACACAACAGTGTGGGCACAAAAAAAGTAAGAAAATATTATATCAATTTTCCTATTTATGTTTCTTCCATTTTTATAGATAAAAATCCAAATAATAAAGCTGAAGCAACTGAACGATTTAAGCAAATTTCAGAGGCTTATGAAGTGCTATCAGACCCCAAAAGGCGACGAAAATATGATTGTAATAAGCATACCATTTTACATCATACCATTTTACTTTATCCCATTTTACTTTATCCCATTTTACTTTATCCCATTTTACATCATCCCATTTTACTTCATACTATTTATGCTATGTGTGGCATGCCTAAATGTTTCTGCCACAACCGTGTCGCAAAATTATGCATTTTTTAAAACTAAAAATTATTTTATATTTTTTTTTGTTTTTTTTTCCCTTTTCAGTGTATGGAACCGATGAAGGGTACGCAATGGGAGATAATGATGAGTTTTCAAATTTCCATAAAAATTTTGGATTTAATGATGCCCAAAGAATATTTGAAATGTTTTTTGGTGACTCATCACCATTTGGCAATGACTCATTTTTCGGAGAAGTCATGGGTTCATCGTTTGGAGATAAAAGACGAGGAAGAATGGGACGGTCTGTTGATCCCTTTGATAATTTTTTTGGTTCATCATTCAACATATCTTTTGGACCTTCGTCCTTTGACAGTAATAATGCCATCAAACTTTAGTCATGCATATATATGGAAAATAATATGTTAAAGTAATGAAAATATTTTTTTTTTATTTTTATAATTTTTTCATAGATTTCATGGATGGAGGGTCATGTTTTACCTCCGTTGAGACATCAACTTCAAGTGGTGGAAAATTTAAAAACAGAGTTGTAAAAACCTCAACATCTAAAACTACATCTATTATTAATGGAAGAAGAGTTACTAGAATCGAAACTGTAAAGACATTACCTAATGGTACAATTGAAAGAACTGTTACTGAAAAAGAAGAAGATGGACGAGGTAATGTTAATGTAAGACAATTACCATCTTATGAAATGCGAAAAAGTAAAAGATAATTTTATAAATAAAAATTTAAAGAAAAAGGAGAGAAGTTTGAATAACTGGGAAAGAAAAAAATTGTTATAAAAATTTTAAAGCAGTTTTATTATCCTGCTTCAATAATCAAATATTGTTTATATTGCCATATTTACGATAATTCTCGTAAGTATATTTATAATAATATTATTTAAATTTTAATTGTAAATTTTTTTTAGATTTAATCGATTATTTATTTTTTTTATTTTAATTAGTTATAATACTTATGTACGATTTTTTTTTATATAAATGTTTTTCTCTTTCTCCTCTCGTCTCTTCTCTCTTTCATTCTCTATATGTGTATACACTATTTTAGAAAAATAAGTGGTAAAAAACATTATAGTTTTATTTTTTTTTTAAGTAATTAACCTAATTTTATTTGTAAATCAATAAGTCACATATATCCCCCTTATCATATACGCACCTTCAAAGGTACATGAACAAAATGAAAATAAAATTTACATCCACCCATAAAGGCCCATATCAATATTATCTGTACCAATGCTATCATTTGGTCTGTCTATTTTTTCAAGCAAATTACAAAATAACATAATTAAATTGGTTGTTTATATGGCTAGGGTTTGTGCATTTTATAAAATGTAAAGGGAAAGAGGTACAAACATATAAGCAATGCTACCATAATGAAAATAACAAATATATAGTTTATTTTAATTAAAAGAAGCATGAATAATGTAGAGTGCGAGGTCCAAAATAAAATTGGTCTCAAACTTATAAACAAAAAAAAGAAAAAAAAGAAAAAAAACACAATGTGTAAAAAGTTAAATTTTTTATATCATAAAATATGTAAATATAAATATTTTGGAAATATTTTATTTTCACAAAATTAATAGTTAAATGAATTTTCAAAATAATTCTTTTTATATTTTTCCAATATTTTTGAAAAGGTTTGTTGTTTTTTATGTTTTGATTGAGTATGTGATTTATCGGATTGGTCATTGTTCATTTTTAATGACGTCAATTCATTTTTATGTACATCATCAGATTGCTGAGAATGTTGAGACATTTTTTGTTTATTTGCTTCAAAGCAAAAGTATTTATAAAAATTTAATAAGGGATACTTGTTAATCATAACTTTAAGAATAGCTTGGGCTCGTAAGTCTTTATTTTGTATATATCTATGAGTTAGTTCATCAACAAGTAGTTGCATAGGATCCATTAGAGGGATCAACTCATCTAATGTTGGTTTTCTATCGTAAGGGTATAAAGCCATTCTTCTAGCTATACAAATAGATTTAAAAATTTGTATTTGTTGTTTTCTTGTAGTATAATTTATTTTACGTGGTAATATTAATCCATTTTCTCCAATAAAATTATGTAATAAATGTGTATATCGCCAAATAAATGGTGTTTTTATATTTAAAATTTTTCTTTTATCGAAAGAGGGGTTCCAATATTTTTCACTTTTATCATGATTATCAAGATCGTTTGAAATATATTCTTTAGTATATTCATCAGAATATGGATTATATAATTTATATTGTTCTTTTAATGATTTTTTAATTGCACGTTTTTGTTTTTTTAATTCTATTATATTAGCTAGTTTTGAATATTCATTAAATTCGTATGTTATTTCTCTTTTTAAATCATTTACTTCTTTAAACGGATTCCAATATGGATCTATATATATGTCTTTATAACTTAAATTAGATACATGTTTTTTTTTTTTATTTATTCTTTCAAATATATTTTTAGTAATCTTTAATTCTTCTTTATTTAATTCATCTATAGCAGGAGAATTATCATATTCTACACTATTACTATCAACTTTTTTTTTCATTTTATATAATTCTTCTAAGCATTCATTAAATAATGCATTAGAACATACTTCTTTTGAAACCTTTACTTCTTCAACTTTTTCACTTAATTTATTTTTCTCTTTTTTATCTACATCCTCATTATTTATTTTATTATGTATTATGTTTTTTTTTACATCATTACTTAGGAACCTCAAAGATAAGGTCTTTGGATTTTTTTTCACAAAATTGGGTGACACCCATTTTAGTGACAAGTTTTTTTTTAAAAGCATTTTTTTGTTACATTAGAATGGAGGAATAATTTGGGCTATCCTCCCATGATATGGTAAGAAATATTTTTTATTTTAAATTTTTAAAAAATAAAAGAATTAATCAACACATTTTTATCTATATTAGTATAACAATGAGTATGCACGAAATTAATGGAAATATATGTGTGTCATGTTTATACAAAAAATTTTAAATAAATTTTTATAGATTTATCCAATACTGTACAACAACATAATATAGTAGAAAATTAAACGGGCTTATATAAAAATGAAAAGTAAGAATAATGTAAAAAATGTATACTTATATATGATTTATTCCCCCTTGTGTAGTAAAAAAAAAATAATAACACAATATTATATATTTTTCCAAATCAATATATCTATAATTATATTAAAAGTATTCTCTTCTATATATTACTTTTTTTAGCAATTTTATATATTTATTTCATTTTATTCATTTTTTATTTGTTATAATATTATTATTATTATTTTTTTTTATTATACAATTTTTTATTGGGGTTATATATTTTTTTTCGTGTGTATTAAAAAAATATAAAAGGATACCGTTTTTTTTTTTTTTTTTTTTTTTTTTTTATATGGCATATATTTTTAATATTTGAACTTTATCACTTTTTGTTCGTCTTAAAAATATATACAACATATTTTATACATACATATTGTGTAGCAGTATTTATAATTTTCTATATGGAACATAAAAATATATAAACACTTGTATATATATATAATATGTATATATAAACAATTTACATTTTTCTTTTCTGTTTTAAAAAAACACATATATAATAAGATACGTCAAAATATTTATGAATATTTATTTTTATTTTATTATTATTTCATTTTATTTTATTCATTCCTTTTCTTGAACAATATAAACATTTTATATATCTCTACACTCTAGGCTATTTTTTTTTATATATTTATTACAAAAACAAATTTCCATACTATTTTCATTTTATTACCATGCCAATCTTATTTGGTTTTGTAAATTGAAAATAAATTTTATGAGTATTTGTTTTCTTGGTTTTATTTTTTGATATACATTTATTATTTATATACTACCCCTTATGATAAATTCACAACTTTTTCAGGTAGTAAAAATAAAATCGCATGAATATATTAGTTGCAAAAATTGCAAAGAAATGTATTTATTTTTTAATACATATAAATAGTATAGGAGAAAATACAATTTTTAATTTGTTTTATTTTATATTGGCAAAATGCAGATAAAACGCGGAATATAATAAAAAAAGTATATATACATATATGGCTATATGCATATATTTTCCTTTTTTTATTAGTATGTGAATATAATGTAGCCGTTGTTTTTTTTGTGTATTTTTTTTATAAGCCCTATTAATGTATATACATTATATCCTTTATGCTTATAATTATATCAATTTAGAGTATTCAACTTTTTTTTTATTGTTTTTGATGAATTTCGTGTAACACACATTCTTTTCAATCTCTTTAACAATTTCCATTATCTAAAAAAGCACATACATATGTAGGTGTGTGTGTATATGTACTTATGTGTTGCATGGGCATAAATTTATATAGAAATATAAAGTATAAATAATTATGGTGGCATCAGAGTTCGAAGGAAAAGATATAGAATACATAAATAAATATAATGAACTTGATAAAAATGGGCTTGGTGAAAATTACACTGAAACAAAAAACCAGGATACAACCAAAACAATTTACATTGGAAAATATTTACAAGACGAAGATATAATTCTCAATGAATCCACAAAATATCAAGTATTATTTTCATATTTAAAAAAAAAAGAGAAAAAAAAATTAATACAAGATGGTGGTGATAATATAATCTTACAAAAAGATATTTTCTCCTCAAAAACATCAGGTTTAGTTCAAATATTTTCTGAAAATTTAATAAAACATAATATAAATTTAGAAATATATAATGATAAATTATATATATCATTAAAATTTAAAGATCAAATTGATCCCCTTATACCATATTTAAAAAAAGAATTTTTTTTTAAAACAAAAAATGAAGAAAATGTTATATTATTATTAGCTAAAAAATTTGAAATCTATAATGCCTTAATGAAATCTATGTATTTAAAAGATAAAGTTAATGAATATTTTAAAAGTAATAAAAAAATAAATGATTTTTTTTTAAATAATAATTTTGAAAAAAATACAGATACCTATACTAATCTTGTTAATACAACATTTTTTTCTAGCTCTTATAATGTTAATAATTTCGAAGCGGAAATAAATGAACATACAAAATGGAACGATCCAAATATGCAGCCAATAAACATTTCTCACAACCTATTATTAGAAGAAAATAAAAATGAAATTGCCAATTTAAATTTGAAAAAAAGAAAGACAGAAAAATATGAGTTTTGTGAAAATGACAATTTAGAAGATAAATACACAAACCTTATGAATGATAATGTAATGACAAATTTTGAAAAGGAATATTTTAAAACTAGTAATGCAGAAAATATTGAACAAGTAAATATAAAAAAAAACGAGCTAAAAATGTTTGATATAAAAATGTGTGGGACAAAAGAAGAACGACGGAAATTGAAAGAACAAATGAAGTTAGAGAAAAATGAATTCCTTAAAATTCAAAAAGAAGAGAAAAAAAAAAGAAAGGAAAAAAAAATGCTAGAAAGAAAAAAAATGATAGAATTAGAAAAAGCATATAAAAAAAAATTAAAAGAAGAAAAAAAAGTAAAACAGTTGCAAGAAAAAGAAAGACAAAGACAATATAAAAAATTTCAAAGGGAAGAGAAAAAAAAATTAAAACAACAATTTTTACAAAATCAAACAGATGAAATAAATCTACATTCAAATATAAATAATAATTATGATAAAGACAATAATCAAGATAATAGTAAAACAAATTTAATCATAGAAATTGATAATAATGATAATAGGTTAAATGAAAAAGCAGAATGGATGGAAATAAAATCTTCAAAAAAAAAAAAAAAAATTATTATTGATATGGCTAGCTACACACACAATAATAATGTAATCCAAAAAAATAATTATAGTAACTTAAATGATAATAAACTAAATTTTTCTCAAATAAATGGAAAAATAAATAATGATATTATTCCTAATAGTAACAATACTAAAAGAAAGAAAAATTTAAACACTGATTTAATATATGAAGAAATAGAAATACGTAATGTTTTTGATAAAAATGGTCAAATAAAAAAAAAAATTATTTTAAATAGTAGTAAAAAAAAAAAAATAAATAAGGATGATCAAAATCAAGAAAATAATGTCTATATTAGTAAGAATAAAAAAAAGGGGATAGGCGATAAAATCAATGAATTATATCATCAAAATGAAATACTAAGCTTAAAAAATGCAACACCTTTTCAAATAAATCATGCAAGCAAAGTTAAAGGAAATATAAATGGAGACAAAACAAAAGAGAAGATAAAAAAAACTGGAAAAAAAAAAGATATAATACACATACCTAATAATGTTATTGATAAAAAAGTAGCTATGCATATTATGGCATATAAAGACGAAATAAATAATAAAGAAAACAAAAAAAAAATTGCCTTATTTGGTCAGGTAAAACCTGAAGATACAATAAAAAGAGGTATATATGGTTATAAAGCTTTTCACGATGAAGAAAATTTATATGTTGATGTCTTAATTATAGGAGGTGGAATATCTGGTTTAGCTGCTTCCTATTATTTAAAAAAATGTAATGCAAATTTTTTATGTATTGAAGGAAGAAATCGAATTGGAGGTAGAGCATTTACAACAAGACTTCCAAAAAGAATTATTAATAATAAAATTCTTCCTGAAACCACAGTTGATTTAGGGGCTAATTATCTTCATTGTTGTGACAATTCCGATATATTAAATGAAAACAAAAAAAAAAAAGTAAAAAAAAAATATACACCAAAAAATGCATTTAAATTTAATTATGCAAATATGAGAGATCATAATAATATAAATAATATTATTAAAACATTGGGGATTGATGAAATTGAAAAAAATTTGGAAAACAACATATCACAATTTACTGAAGAATATGGAAAACTAATTAAAGAATTTATAAAATCGCCAGGAAATAATTGTTCAAACAATTTGAGCAACAATAAAAATGATATAAACATTGATAATTTTTCAAACTTTAAAGATGAAAATGATATTGAATGTGCCCAGTGTGAGAATGAAAACTGGCACAGTGATTTTGATTATATAGGAAGAAAAAAGGAAAAAGATTTGAATAAAAAAAAACTAAAAAAAAATATATTATTTATGATTCGAAATAATGTTGATAATATTTGTGAATTTTATGAAAATTATTATTATAAAAATGAAAAAAAAGATATATATCAATTTTTTAAAATTATAGATGAAAATATTTATTTTTATGCAAATTTAAGTGATGATAATACATATAGTATTCCTAATAAAAATAAATATAGCAATTCTAAAGTTATAAAAAATAAACAACTAAAAGTTCTGACTGTTAATAAAGATACAAGAAAAAGAAGAGAATATGATAAATCCGTAACAAAATTAGCTGAAAAGTTGAAACCAAAAATAGCTTTAGTATGTGGAAAAGACAATTGGGAGTCTACATTTTATGCATATTGGTATAATAATGAAAATGGAAAAAAAATTAAAAATTTTAAAATTTATAGAATGAATTTATTATGTGATAAGATAAGAATTAGAGCAGCTCGAAAAATAAAAAAATATCTTTTTATAAATGATGATACATATGATAATCAAGATATTACCAATCAAAATAGTACACACAACACTGCTAAAATTTTTCATAATAATAATGATAACAATTTGGAATATAACATGATCGATAGTATTGATGAAACTACTGGCAATCATAATTCAAATCAAACTGAGGGATATAACAACAACGATGATGCACAAACTACAAGTGATTTACATATTCAAAATGAAATAAAAAATAACTTTCATAAACATATAAATAATATAAAACATTTAAATCCGAATACTAGTCAAGAAATTTATAATTCTTCGAAAAGCGATGGCTTGACTGAATATGCAGGTGAACAATATGAAGAGGACGAAATTGGCAAAAAAAAAATTAACACAAAAAAAAATAATGAAGAAGAAGAAAACGAGGGAAAATTGGAAGATGACAACATCCCACTATCAAATAATGCTAATGAAGATACCAGTGAAAATGTAGATATAGTAAGCAAATCAAAAAAAATAGACAATGGAAATAATTCGATTTCAATAAAAAATAGTCCCAAAAAAAAAAACTCGCCAAACTCAAAAAATGAAAATATAAAAACAAAAAATTTAACGACAAATTTAGACACACTATTTTATGATAAAAATGCAATAATTTATGATAATTATTATAATTATGGAGAAGAATATTACAATATTGTTAAAGATCCAAATAAAAATACTGACCAAAATCAAAAAAAAAAATACGATATAAATGACACAGAATTGTATAAAAATATGAGCAGTAATGATAATATAGATAATAAAGACCTATATGAAAAAATTAATAAAAAAAAAAAAAGAAGTATGTGGGATTTATTAATGGAATGTGCAGAGGAAATATTCACTGAAATGGATTTAAATCAAGAAAATTTTTCGATGGAAGAATGGAAAATGCTAATGGTAGCACTACAATCAAGATATGGTTATGGTGGTGATTTACGCAACACTTCTATTGCAATGTCAAGACTTCCTTCTTCAGGTTATATGGATATAGATATATGTTCAAATTATGGTAGTAAAAATTATATACTAAAAAATATGAAATATTATGATAAAATAAAAAAAAATGAACAAGTGCCACATATTTGTCAATTTAAAGACAATACCCGTGCTGATAAAATAGTGCTCGATGGATGGAAATGGATAATTGATTATTTATCTGAAAACATACAAGATCATATTTTTATTAACACGGTAGCAGAACTCGTCCAAATAAAAACTCTAGACAATGAAAGCGTAGATCAAAGTCACTTTTATATCAATAGCAATCCTCAAAATGAAGACAGTGATGATAGCCATTCCAAAAAAGATGATTCAAATTGTAGTCACAATAGTCCTCAATCCACTCTATATGATGATTACAATTTTGCTAAACAAAAAAATGAAAATATCGAATTCGGTAAAGAAAAGACTAACGAAGAAACTGATAACTTTACCGACAATACAAATTATAACAAAATAGATGAAAATGATAAAACAGGAAATGATGATTTATATGTTGATCCAAATTATGATGGGTATGATTATACTAATTTAAAGAAGCAATACAAAATATCTAGTAATTATGATAATTACAGTGCTATAGTAAAATGCAAATGCTATGATACTTTGGGAAAAAATGTAAATAAAAATTTTCATGGTACTTCTGATTTAAGTAATTGTAAATTTAAAAATATAAATATTCATGCTAAATATATTATTGTTGCTTTACCACTTGGATGTTTAAAAGAAAATGAAGAAAAGAAAAAAAATCAAATACAATCCTGTTTAAAGTTTGAACCTGAATTACATCCCCTTAAAATTAAAGCACTCAATAATTATCAAATGGGAAGACATAATAAAATTATTTTACGATTTTATCCATTTAATTTTATATGGCCATTTGATGGTTTACAAATAAATTGTATAGATCAAAAATTTCAGTATTTAAATTTACATGCATATGGTAAAATTGGATGTATATTAGTACATTGTTTTCCACCTTGGTCAACTACTTATGGCTATATAAAAAAAGAGCATTCAATAGTTAATGAATGTTTATATACTTTAAGTAAAATGTATGAAAATAGTGGGAAAAAGCTACCTATTTTAGTTGATTATATTATAACAAAATGGCAAGATGATACATTTTCATGTGGGTCTTATGCATATCCAGATTATAAATGTAATGATAACGATATTATATATTTAAGAGCACCCCATCCTATACATAATCCTAAAGTTGTTTTTTGTGGTGAATACTTATCAAAAAGTTATTTTCAGTGTGTTGATGGAGCATATGATACAGGATTGAGAGCAGCAGAAGATATTGCCCATATAGGATTAAAATTAAAATCTTTTGATAACAAAAAATATAATACTGATATATATTTTTTCCCTAATAATACATGTCCATTTACAAATATGCCATTACCTAAGGTAAAAAGGGAATTATTAGGTTTTTACATAACGGATGGAAGTGATGAAGCATTGTCAGATTATGAAAGTTCTTCTGGAGAAGAAGATGGAAATATATCGAATATCCCTTTGCCAATTATCAAAGAAGAATACAATTTATTAAGCTCTACACTAAAAAATGTTAATAATTTTTTTACCCAGTTAAAAAATGAAAGTATTAGGAAGAGGAAAAATTTACGTGAAAATTGCAAAAAGAAAGATAAAAATAATACAACTAGCCAAACTGATGTAAAAATAGCAAATATGAAATCTCAAACAAATTATATGAACAATAAGATCAATTTAAATGAAATAACAGATCATTCAAAAAATAATTATATAGACCAGAATAATAGTGACTCGAATTATGATGATGGATACAATAAAAAAGCGTCAAACCATTCTGATAATTCACACAAACTAAATGCAGAAATAATACCCTCTCAATATGTTCCTCCAAATGAAATTACTAATTTATCTCATAATATAATGCTTATAAAACATAATACGGAAAATTCAGACATTGATGTATCATTCACTAAATATATAAATAGTATCGATTTTTACCTTGATAGATATATAATAAAATTTAGGGATATTATTTTTCACAATTATAATGGAATTGAATTAGGAAATGGTAGCGGTGATATAAATGTAGCCAAAAATTTAATAAAAAAAGCATTTTTATTATCACAATCATTGCCAATAATATTGAAAAGATTTGATAACTTTCAATTTGTTGTACAAAAGGAATTATGTACAATGCTTAAGAGAGTTGCACATGTTCTTATACCCTATATCAATAATATGAATGAAAAAAAAAGTGAATTATTATTTATTGCTGAAAAACATCTTAATTATATTTTAACATCGAAAGAGGAAATAAATGAAATATTTTATGAACAAATAATAAATATTTTAGAAAAAAATAATAACATGGCTAGCCAATATAGCAATAATGAAGACAACAGTTTATCCCCAAATCCATATGACGAAACTACCTATCACGACAGAAATAATTATTCATCAAAAGAGTGTTGTATTATAAAAAATAATGGTGTAGAAGACGAAAAATCAGGGAACAATAATGGATGTAATAATGATATAAATAGTGTGCAAACAAATATTGCAGACAATAAAATTACAGCGGATGATCATAATAATATGAACAGTTCAGGTAACATTTCAGAAAAACACAACAATAATTATGAACAAAAAATAATAAATAAAAATGGAGAAAATGGTGAAAAAAATACAAATTCAAAAGGGAATACAAAATGTATGCAGTTAGATATGCATAATGAAAAAAAGAAAAATATGTATATTCAAAATAAACAAATATGTGAATTAAATAATTATTTAAAATATGTTTTAAATCATATATTTATGAAAAACAAATATATAGAAGAATATATTACAAATACAAATCAAAATAAAATAAAATTAAATTCAACTTGTTTTCTTTTTTTTTGTTGCTATATTTTACAATATATAATGAAACAAATTAATTATGACTTATCACACAAATTTAGTGATTTTAATATAGTTATTCAATTATTATGCGATTATGTATATTATTTAATATTTTATAAACACGAAGTATTATGCTATAAATGTATGAATAGTGGAGAATTAATTTTGTGTGATTTTTTAAATTGTACAAATGTTTGGCATTCTTTTTGTTTATTCTCAAAAAATGATCAGGAAGAAAAAAAGTTGAATAATTTGTGGTTTTGCCCAAATTGTCTCAACGGAAAATTAGTAAAACCTTCTCAAGTAAGTCTATTAAAAATGTAGAACAAATATATAGCTATTTGTTACATGCATATAATGCTATTTATTTTTGCTTACTTATGCAATATACGTGATTTTTCTGTATATATGCAGTTACAATCTTTGTGATTTCCTTATAGTTTATAAAGTCTATACATTATTAATCCCCTTTTTTATCTTTTTGTAGAGAGGTTATTATAGACAGAATGAAATAATACAAAATTATTGGAAAAGGAGAGTTTACATTTATAAAATAAAATTTTTTTTGTCGAGAACTCGAAGAATTCGAAAAAGATTAGATTTACTTGAAATGGAACTAAATAAAAGGATTCCATAAATTAATATGTACCTTATATTATTTGGTTTTATTTAATTTTAACATTCACTTTTATTTTTTTTGTATATCCATTAGATGGCTATTTCTTTTTCTATATATATACTACTATTTATAATATAAATAGAAAAGTATATTTAAAATAATGCAGTACCATTTGAATCGATGTGTACCTAATTTCTTTTTCCTTTTTTTCGTTCTTGTTATATCCTATATTTTTTAAATTGGAATTATTTATTAATTCAAAAATATGTATACTGTATATATACCCAATATGTATTAGTAATTGTATAACCGATTTGATATCCATATATATACATACATATGTTATTCCTATGGGAATATTTGAAATATTTTATATACAAATTTGATAATGCATATACCTTAAAATTTGTTTATTCAAGATCATTTTTATCTGTTATATGCTTATACGTATTATATGATAATACAATGAGCATATACCCATGCATACATACGATGTTGTGTGTTTATGCGCTGATGTATTTAACAATATATATATTATATTGTAAATCCAAAACATTTAATTACAATGATTTTTTCTAAACATTTTTATTCGTCATATTATGAAAAGTCATTTTTAAAAAGATTATTTAAAAAAACTAATTGAAAATTTAATACATATATTAATAATGTAATTCATTATATTTAGTTTGAAAAGGTTGTCATATAATGCCAAAGTGGTAGAGATATAGAGGACAGAATATTTTTAAGTTCGTATACATGTTTTGCTAATTATGTTATCTACACAGTTATATTGTATAGCCACATTATTAAGTTCATTATATATTGATGTGATACTTAATATTGATACACATAAAAAAGGAGGCACCTCGTTCTTATGGTGTATCTTCCTTTATTGGTATGTCTTGTTTTAAAATGTATTAATTATTCGAAGACATTTTTAAAGGGGAAGTATGTTCTAATAAAATTTTTATCGCGTAAAAAATATGGCATTCACCATAGTAATATATGCATATTTTATTTTAAACAGACATTGATTTAGCATTTTATACATTGCTTTGCAAATTAGTGTGTATAGTAAAATTTATAAATAGTATAAGAGGATGGATGAAAGATAAATATATAATTTATGTTTTATTAGGTAAAATTGTCAAAATAAATTAACATTAATAATGGAATATTTTATTTATCTATATATTCCTTTTTCTTTTTTGTGTAAAGTTTATTTTTTGAAATATAAATAATTTTTTTCAAATATTATACACATACATATTAATAATTATGAGAATATTAATCTTTCATTTTTTACACATAAATAAAAGTGAAATTTAAATTTTAAGTATTTTTAAAAAAGACATATTTTTATAAAATATCTTTATAAAAAAAAAGGGAATATTATTATATATAAAAAGTGTAATATAAAATTGTTAATAAAATATATATATATATATAAAAATTAAGAATGAATTGCGCAAAAAAAATAATTTTCAAAATATGGTCAATTTATAAATAATTATGAGTGAAGAGACTTAACCCATTATTCCATTTTTATTTTTCAATAAAAAAAAAAATAAAAAGCATTTAATTGTAACACCTTAGAAAGTTTATTTCATTTTTCCATTTTTTTTTCGATTATTTCGTTTTTTCATTTATTTCGATTATTACCCTTTTAAGGGAAAACGCGTAAATTATAAAAAATATAATGCAATAAAAAATTGTGTATATAATTATTTGTATATGTGCTTATTACATGTGTGTATGTACAATCCCCGTACATACATATAAATATAAATATGTATGTAGGTAATTCCCTGATATATAATAACCTTTAAAATGATAATTACTCAGAACAATATTTTTCTCTGTATATATTCATTCAATTATTAATTTTTTTAATTATATAATTTTTTTTAAGTTTTCCATTTCCTTTATCTCCCCTTTGTTCACTGCTTATTATTTTACTGTTTGATAAGTAACTTGTCGTTTATTTTTTTTTTGTCAAACGTATGTATAACTGTACATAAAAATAAACTATACTTACACACACGT
Organism: Plasmodium vinckei vinckei; assembly: GCF_900681995.1. Classification (NCBI taxonomy): domain Eukaryota; phylum Apicomplexa; class Aconoidasida; order Haemosporida; family Plasmodiidae; genus Plasmodium; species Plasmodium vinckei. Next base: position 392,127 of record NC_051298.1, read on the forward strand.
AACAAAACGCTTGCAGGCAAACTGAAGCAATGCTGGGTATTCAAGAAGGAAGGGCGTTTTTCAATGCCGCACGAAACCCAAACAATAGGCCAGAGAATAATATTAGAATTGAAGACAACTTACCAAGTCTAAATGAGGTGTACAATTATTTTCAGGATTTTTTGTCAAGATATTCATCAAATACATTAAAAGAAGGAAATTTGAAAAGAACATTATTTGAAAATGTGAAAAATAATAATTTTACTTTAGATTTAAAACTAGATGATATATATAAGCAACAAACCGTTTTTGAAAATAATGAAATAAGTGCTACCCCAATATCTGAAAGAAAAATTAAAAAACCTGATAATTACTCTGCAATATTAGCTAGAGCATTATCTGAAAGACCTTTGACATATTTACCCACCGTTGAAAGAGTATGCTATGAAGTATGTGAAACAGCAAATATATTAAGCGATGAAGATGAGCATTTAAATTATATACAAATAAATTTATTAAATACATTTATTAGACCTACACCAATAAGAGGCCTATTAGCAGCAACACAAGAACGATTTGTTGTTGTACCTGGTATTATTGTTCAAGCTAGTAAACCTCAACATAAAATGAGAAAAATTACATTACAATGTCGATATTGTGATCATAAAATGTCTATAGATGTACCACTATGGAAAGATAAACCACAGTTACCACCATACTGTAGATATTCCTCTACCATGAAATCATCAATGGGTGTTGCTAATCCAATGGATAATCAATTAGGTTGTAATGGTGTTTTAGAACCTTATGTTATATTACCAAATGAATGTACTTTTGTTGATATTCAATCATTAAAAATGCAAGAATTACCAGAAGCTGTACCAACAGGAGATATGCCAAGACATTTACAATTAAATGCTACAAGATATTTATGTGAAAAAATGATACCAGGTGATCGAGTTTATGTTCATGGAGTTTTAACATCATATAATCCAAATCCTAAACCAACAAGAGTAGATGGTACAAACTTCTCATATTTACATGTTTTAGGTTTTCAAAAATATGATGATATGTCAGGTAATGATTTAAATTTTGACGTTGAAGAAAGAAATGAATTAACATTATTAGCAGCTGAACATGACATACATGATAAAATTTTTAAATCAATTGCTCCTGAATTATATGGGATGGATGAAGTTAAAAAAGCTTGTGCATGTTTATTATTTGGAGGTACAAGAAAAAGAATAGGTGAAGAAACAAAAATTAGAGGTGATATTAATATGTTAATGCTTGGAGATCCATCTGTTGCTAAATCACAAATTTTAAAATTCGTAAATAGATGTGCTCCGGTTTCAGTTTATACATCTGGAAAAGGAAGTAGTGCAGCTGGTTTAACAGCGGCTGTTATGAGAGATAGTCATGGTGTCTTTTCATTAGAAGGTGGTGCTATGGTGTTAGCTGATGGTGGAGTTGTATGTATTGATGAGTTTGATAAAATGAGAGACGATGATGTTGTAGCTATACATGAAGCTATGGAACAACAAACCATATCTATTTCTAAAGCTGGTATAACAACAATGCTAAATACAAGATGCTCTGTTATAGCTGCTGCTAATCCATCCTTTGGTTCCTATGATGATTCACAAGATACTACAGATCAACATGATTTTAAAACTACTATTCTGTCAAGATTTGATATTATATTTTTATTAAGAAATAAACAAGATATTGAAAAAGATACATTGTTATGTAATCACATTGTTGCATTACACGCATCAAAGCATAAATCTCAAGAAGGAGAAATATCTTTATCAAAGCTTACTAGATATATACAATATGCAAAAAAAGAAATATCCCCATTATTATCAAAAGAAGCAAGAGATTCTTTAAGAAACTATTATGTACAAACAAGGGCTGAATACAGAGGAGATAAAAGATCTGTTACAAAGAAAATACCCATCACATTACGTCAACTTGAATCTTTAATTCGATTAGCTGAAAGGTTCGTAAAACTAAACATTCTTATATAGTGGTTAGGTGCTGATAGGAAAGACCCTTTTTGTTTTATTCTTCAGCATCTCAAAAAAGATTGGAAAAATTAATACATACACACATTTATGCAATACTCAAATTGAATTGGGGTGGCCCCATGCCCATGTGAAATTTTAAATAAATTGTTTTAGTGCAAATATCACCTTATTTATATATACATATATTCATTTATTTATTGTTTTTCTAATTCTCAGTTTTGCTAAGATGGAGTTATCGCAGTTTGCTACGGAAAAACACGTTCAAATGTCAATTGACTTGTTTTCAGCTTCAACAGCAGAAACGGCAAAGCAATGCATGGTATTCGAAGCAATGTCTCCTTCCGAGCAAAAGGCTGTCAAGGTTTTAAAATAAGAAAATGAATAAATTAATCTACATATTATTTTTGATTATTCAACCGTTTTATTTGTTTGATTGCAATTTGTGCACACCATTTTTCTCATATTCCCACAATATATTTCCCCTACATAACATTTTTTACTTTTCCAACAGCAAGCCGAAGATGCCATATTGGGAAAATTAGGAAAGGGGCAAAGAGCCTCAAGAGTCAATTTATTTAGAGAGCTACAGCTACGAGGTTTCGACAGATCCGCCTTATCAAAGTAAGTACAAAATAATGATAACACCGATATCACAAGAGACTGTAATACATTCTTAGTGTGAATATTGAAAAATGATGCAGAAACATATCAGCTTAATGTTTCATATTTTAATTTTTGGGTTTATTATTAACATTTAATTTTATGCCATAAATATTTGCGAAAGCAGTATTTACTTTCGTAATATATTTATTACTGAGCTTAAAAATAATATTGTGTTATTTATTTTAATATGAAGCATGCATTTGTGGGTTATATTTTTATATATGAAGATTTCCACCCACAAAATATAGTTAATTGTTAATGCATATATATAAACTTGCAATCATTTATGTTGTCTGTTTTTTATAATTAATTCAGGGCACTAGCTATACTCATTAAAAAGGGAGAGCTTCAAGAAAGAGGAGATCGCTCTGTTAGAAGGTGTTAACCAAGTAATACCGTTTTATTTTATAAAAATATATCACCATGTACGTTTTTTTCTGTTTATTTTTAACTTTTATTTCGTTATAACATAAATTACATAGAATGTATGCTACGTGCACATATTTTTTTTTTAATGGTATATTATAAAACCACAACTTTTTATAATAATTTTAGACAAATTGCTGAACAATATTTTTTATTTTTTAAAATAAACTATATATATAATATATGCATATTGCTTGTTAATGTATCCCTTATCCCCCTTGAAGACAATAAAAAAATAATAGCTAGTTTTTTTTTTTTTTGTTCATAAAAAAAATATGTACTTAAGGGTTTTTTTTCAGTTCTTAAAACATTGCACACAAGATAAAAATATGAAAAAAAAAAATATGTTCTTTATATAAAATATAATTTTGGCTAACTCAAATCTTTAGAATTATATATCTATCACAGTAACCTTAAGAGTACCAAATTTTCCTTTATCATATTGATAATTAAGTTACACCATGATTAATAAAAATATAGCTAACTATTTTGATTAATTTTCACTTTGTTTTAAAAAAATAAAATAAATACATATATTTATTATGACCATGCAATAAACTATTTGTCCCATAAATATAATTCCCATATATGTTTTGCATTTCGCTTTAAAATAATTTCACAAAAATAAAGTATAAAATTTTAAATTATAAAACAACTTAGAACATATTTTTAAAATTAAATTTGCATGTTAAAAAAGAAAAAAAAAGTATTCACATATTCATATATAAAATGCATATATTATATGTACATAATATTATGACTATATGATTTGTGCAGAAAATAAATATACTTCCCCATTTTGGCCCCATTGAAAAAAAAAAAAAAACTAAGAAATACTTTTTTTGTACATAAATTATATAATTTAATGTAGCGATAAAATAAATTCTTATTTATTTTTTTTTTTATTTTTATATAAAATTATAAGGGAAATATAAGTTAAAAATTTTATATTAAAATCGAAATAACTCCAAATTTTATTTTAATTTAACTAAAAAATATTTCATACATTTAGCTAAATATTTTTTTATATGCTTTGTTAAATCAAATATTATTTACATATATATTTTTATATATTTAGTAACATTCTCTATATTATTATATATAAGCAGTTTTTTTTTTAATAAATAAAAAAAACATTTATATTCTTTATCAAAATTGATACACGGAATTAATTTATTATATAGAGTATACCTTTATCAAAAATGCAAATCTTTGTGAAAACATTAACAGGTAAATTAGCTAATACCATTCTTATAATTATGCATATACTTCTTATACGTATAATATAAACGTATTTTTTATTGTTATACTTACATATGTGTAAAAAAAAACTGCAACAATACATATATTGTATATTTTCATTACGTATTAAACTATTGTGATTTTTATGTACACTTATTGCTGTATGCAATTGAACTGATTGTTTATTTCTTCTTATCATGAGCAAAATTACTATTCAAAAAAATTGTTTCATCATTATATATTACACATGTGACAAATACATAAAATTGGAATTTTACAAATTGAGATTACTTGCCATAAATAGCAAAATTGAGAATGCATATATTTTTGTAATCAAATTTACACACATAATAATTTCTTTTTTTTTTTCCAGGAAAAACAATCACTCTTGATGTCGAACCATCTGATACTATTGAAAATGTTAAAGCAAAAATTCAAGATAAAGAAGGTATTCCACCTGATCAGCAAAGATTAATTTTTGCTGGAAAACAATTAGAAGATGGCAGAACATTATCTGACTATAACATACAAAAAGAATCAACATTACATTTAGTTTTAAGATTAAGAGGAGGTATGCAAATTTTCGTAAAAACATTAACAGGAAAAACTATAACCCTTGATGTTGAACCATCTGATACAATTGAAAATGTTAAAGCTAAAATTCAAGACAAAGAAGGTATTCCACCTGATCAACAAAGATTAATTTTTGCTGGAAAGCAATTAGAAGATGGAAGAACATTATCTGATTATAATATACAAAAAGAATCTACCTTACATTTAGTTTTAAGATTAAGAGGTGGTATGCAAATTTTCGTAAAAACATTAACAGGAAAAACAATCACACTTGATGTTGAGCCATCAGATACAATTGAAAATGTTAAAGCTAAAATTCAAGACAAAGAAGGTATTCCACCTGATCAGCAAAGATTAATTTTTGCTGGAAAACAATTAGAAGATGGCAGAACATTATCTGACTATAACATACAAAAAGAATCAACATTACATTTAGTTTTAAGATTAAGAGGAGGTATGCAAATTTTCGTAAAAACATTAACAGGAAAAACAATCACTCTTGATGTCGAACCATCTGATACTATTGAAAATGTTAAAGCAAAAATTCAAGATAAAGAAGGTATCCCACCTGATCAGCAAAGATTAATTTTTGCTGGAAAACAATTAGAAGATGGAAGAACATTATCTGATTATAATATACAAAAAGAATCAACATTACATTTAGTTTTAAGATTAAGAGGAGGTTGCTAATCATTCGACATCATATCATTTTATTTTTTTTTTTACGTGTAGTATAAAAAATATTACGTAATTATGCAACTTAATTAAATTTTTTATAAAAAAAATTTAAAAGTTTGTGTTGTATGCACATATAGTTTATTATGCATTTATTTTTTTTAAAAAAACATTGACCTTTTCATTTGGCATGTGCTGTTAAAATATTTATAGTTTTTCGTATACTGATATGTGCTATACTATATTGCGTTTATATCATTTTTTTTTTTGAATTTGAATATATAAATAATATATATATGTTTTTTACGATTTCATAGAAATATAAGAAATTATATTTTAGTTCCTTTTTATAAGTAAATATACGTGTATGTGTATATGCATGTATATATTCCCTTTTTGAAAAATCAAACTTATTAAGTAACCAAATTTAATTTTATTATGTAGTAGGTTATAATACCCCCTAAAATTTTAAGCATAATTTTGTTTTTCATATCTACAAAGATGGAATATGATCAATTTTGGTCTACATAAAAAATGGGTCAATATGATGAAAAATTGTAGACCTACTTTAACAACAAGATTTTTGTGCTTTAAAATTTTTTTTTTTTTGCAATTTTATTTTTACAATTTTTATAGGTTTTTTAAAAGTTCCTTATAAAAAAATTCACGCATATTTCATTAAAAATAAAAACTTATTATGCATACGATATAAATAAATAAAAAATATCACATATTGTGCAAATAGATATGTGAGTAATCGGTGTATTATTTTATAGAGAAATTATTTATTATAAAAATAAAATATAGTAAAAAATATATGTACATGTAATAATTTTTTCTCAAGAAATGGATTATATCAAATTATTATATGGAAATAAATAAAAATTATGTACATAGGCATGTATCAAACCACAATATATTTTAATATATATGCAGACAGATAAATACGAACTATAATAATATGATATATGTATACATGAGGAATATATCAATCACTAAGTTCAAATGGCCAATATTGTGCTCTAACACATTTTCGATGCATGCTCTTCTCGTATTTCATCATTCATTTTGTGGAAAAATTATATTTTTATTTTTTATAATGCCAAGTAAAAAATGGAATGAAGTAACAAAATAAAATGGATTTTATATAAGTTAAGATTTAATAAGCAAACCCAGTTTGATATGAAATTGGGTATATGTACTTATTAAAAAGCCAATAAAATATGATAAAGAAAACAAAATAAAAAAAAAAAAAAAAAGTATTTTTGAATTGTTTGATTATTTCCATTTTATTTTTGTCTATATTATTTGGTTATTTATTACTTATTTATTTGACATTTTTATTTCTGTGTAAAATGTGTAAAAATATAAAAAATGACGGTACATGATTATAGTCTAATTTTTTATTGACATATATTTTCTTCTATATATAACTTTGGGGACTATTTCATCTAAGATAAGATTAAGTAAAGCCCAGGATATTCCTATTAAATATTGCCACCACAATAAACATTCTGTATTTAATATTGATGTGATACCTGGGATACATGTTGCTAAAAATGTCATAGTAGCTGATATACTACAAGCCAAATGCATCCACATATTTCTATTAAAAACTTTATAAAATGGTTCCCAACTTCTTACAGTATATGCTCTAAGCATTTCACACCAAACTGCAGATATAAAAGCCATAGTTCTACCTCTTTTTGATCCTTTTGATGATATATCTTCAAAATGTCTATTAAATGCCCCTTTAACATGATCATCATTACTTTCAACGGTTGCATCACTTGAAGGTTTACACCAACCATATTCATCTGTTTGCAAATCGTTTAAACAACCACTTTGCATAATTATTCTTACATCTGGATGTATTGATTCATGTGTTGGTGTAATATTTTCGATTTTTCCTTTTGCTGCTCCCCAAAATGTTATTGGTTTATTTTCTCTTGGGTCCCAAAAATTCAAATTTGTAATCCAACCAGTGTAATCTGGTGAAATTCTATATTCATAAGTACTACAAAAATATTTATATTCAAAAAATTCTGATGGGTCAGAACTATTTGGAATATTAACAGTTCTACATGAATTATGTATATCATTTAATGTATAACTTCCTGTACATATATATAATGAAAAAGCTAATGATAATAAAACACATATAGCCTCAAAAATAGTATGAGGTAGAATTCCATATAACCACCATCTTTTTGTCATAATTGGTTGTTTTTTAGGTCGTGGTGGGGTTTTCATATTATCAGCATTTGGTGGTTCTCTTGATAAAGCAACAGCTGGACATCCATCAGTCATTAAATTCAAAAATAATATTTGTAATGCTTCTAAAGGAAATGGCATTTGTGTAATTATAGAAACAGATAAATATATAATTTCTCCGATATTAGTTCCAAGTAAAAAGCATACAAATTTTTGAATATTTGAATATATAGTTCTTCCTACATCTATAGCACTAACAACTGTACAAAAGTTATCATCAATTAGAATCATTTCAGATGCACCTTTGGCAACTTCTGTTCCATTAATTCCCATAGCTACACCAATATCTGCTGCTTTTAATGCAGGTGCATCATTAACACCATCTCCTGTCATAGCTACTAAATATCCTTTTCTTTTTAAAGATTGTACAATAGTTATTTTATCTTCTGGTTGAGCTCGAGAATATATTAAAACGTTGTCAACAAATTTATCTAATTCATCATCTGGCAAAATAGGTTCATTTGGATTTTTATTGACATGTAATTCTGAACATTCGATAGCTTGAATAGTATTACTATTTTCTTCTCCTTCTTTTTCATTATCTTTTATGTCGTCGTTTCCTGATTTTTTATTATTAATTAATCCTATTAATTTACCAATAGCAATAGCTGTTGTTTTTTGATCTCCTGTAATCATAATAACTTTAACTTGTGCATCTCGACAAGTCTGTATAGCTTCTTTAACTCCAGCTCTTGGTGGATCAAATGATGCAATATAACCTAAAGGTATAAATCCTCCTTGTTCATCATTCTTAATAAATAATAATCTTTCATCTGCATCTTCTAATTTTCTTAAATGGTCTATTTGTTTATCTGTTAAAGGTTTAATACATACAGCTAAAACTCTCAAAGCTTTTTGTGATAGTTCAATATTTTTGTTAGCTAAAATTAATTTTTCATTATCTGTAATTCTTTTATCCCATGAAACTTGTAATTCATTTTGACCTTCTTTTATTAGATGTGTACTTATATCTGTGAGTTTATCTGGTGCTCCTTTTATAAATGCTATGTGTGTGTAGCTAGTATTTGATTTATTATTTTTTAAATTAATATTTTCAAATTTATCATTTTCAATTAGTTTATAAAATATGACTTTCATTTTTCTCGACGAATTAAATGGAATTTCTAAATCTTCTAATCTTTTAAATTTTGTAAGATAATTATTTTCAGCATTTTCAGAATTATTGAAAATGCTATATCCTGCTTTTGCTGCTGCAACAACTATAGGTCCTTCACTCATATTTCCTTGTATTTCCCATTTTGCTGTTTTAGGATTTTTCGATAATGTAGTATCATATGAATTTAAATAAGCAGCTAACATTAATGATCTTGTTTTATATACATTTAAATTTTTATTTTCTGGATTACCATAATTTTGTAAAATAGTATCGAATGATATATTTTTATTTTTGGCTAAAACTATTTTTTTTTTAATTTCACTTGTTAACTCTAATGAATCAAAAATACCACCATATGGTTCAAATCCTTTGGTTGGATAAAAGTCATAAGTTTTTGTTAATTCATTTTTATCATTTAATTTAGAATTTCTACAAAATGTGACAATATTAATTGCTGTCATTTTACCTTCTGTTAAAGTACCAGTTTTATCAGAACAAATAACTGAACAACATCCTAAAGTCTCAACAGCTGGCAATTTTCTAACATTTGCATTTTTTCGAACCATATCTTTTGCTCCAGCCGATAATGTAATTGTAACAACCATAGGTAATCCTTCTGGTACTGATGATACTGCAAAACCAACACCAATAATAATTATTACTAAAAGCGGATCTTTATCTGCATGTGCGGGATCTTTATAATTAATTAAAATAGCTAATGTAATAATAACCATAAGAACAATAATAGCAATTAATCCTATCAATCCTCCTAATCTATTTAATGAAACTTGTAATGGTGTTAATTTACTTCCTTCACTTGATTTTTTTAATTGTGATGCTATCTTGCCAACTTGAGTATTTAATCCTGTAGATATAGCAATACCTTTACCACATCCATTAGTTACAGATGTAGTAGCAAAACATAAGTTCGTACAAAAAGCTGTTGTATAATCACTTGGAATTAATGTTTTTTTAATATCTTCTGATTCTCCTGTTAATAAACTTTCATTAGTTTTCAATTCTATAACTTCTATTAATCTTAAATCCGCAGATATTGAATCTCCTGCTGTTATTAAAACAACATCTCCTACAACAACCTCCCGAGATGGTATAATCATTTTTTGTCCTTCTCTTAATACGGTACATTGTGGTGAAGCCATTTCAGCTAATTTTGCTATAGCATCACCTGATGATTTTTCCATATAAGTAGCTAAACAAGCATTTAATGTAACAATAGTAATAATTGATATTCCTTCTACAACTTCATTTAATGCAAGACTAGCTACTGCTGCAACTAATAATAACATAACAACGGGACTATAATATTGTGATAAAAATATTAGCCATATTGGGGTTACAGAATCTTTTTCAATAAAATTCTCTCCGAATCTTTCTCTATTTATTTTAACTTGCTCAAAAGTTAACCCTCTATTTATATCTACTAAATCAAATTCTTTACATAAATTTTCAATACTTTCAGATGCATAATGATTACGATATCCTTCATCGTTCTCTTTTTCATCATTTGCTTCCTTTGCTTCATTTGCTTCCTTTGCTTCATTTGCTTCCTTTGCTTCCTTTGCTTCATTTGCTTCCTTTGCTTCCTTTGCTTCCTTTGCTTCCTTTGATTTTGCCTTGACCAATATTCCTTTATTAGCTGCATTGTCCCCATCATTTTTTTCCCCAACTTTCACTTTGGCTTTTTCCTCAGCTGGTTTCTCCGTTTTCTTTTTTTCAAAACTTTCCCTTTCTTCCCTTTGTTTGTCAAGATCTAATCTTTCACTTTTGAAATTTTCGATTCTTTCCCTTTCTGCTCTTCTTCTCTCTTCTTCCAACCTCTCTGTTTTTGCTTTTTGAAGTTTGTCCATTTCCTCCCTCTCTTTACCTTCATTTGGGTTCTCATTTTCATTTCCTATTTTACTATTACTTAAGTTTTCGGTTTTGGCTTTTTCAATCATTGGTGTTGATTTTTCTTTCTTTGGTGATCTCCTTTTTTGTCCCATAGAAGGTTTGTCATTTTCTTGCCCTCCGGTTTGAATATCTTGTATATTTGTATTTACACCGTTTTCATTTTCTTTGACTGTACCTTGACCATTTTCATTGATATTTGAATTATTATTTACAGGAGAATTTGATACATCGTTTGTTTGATTATTTTGGTTGTTATTGTCTTCCCCTTTTATATTTGCGCGGTTTGGAGTCACGCTTTGCCTTTCTGAACTCATAACGTTTTTATCAAAACGGAATGGTATTTAAATCAAACATAAAACTAAAAAAAAATGTGCTATCACAAAATTTTTTTTTTTTCTTTCACTTAATTTTATAGTATTGTAAACGGTGCTGCGACAACTATAAATAATTATGCAATGTAATCTTTTACTTTGGTATGAATTGCAAAATATTATCTTATTTGTTTAGTAATCGTAGTATAAAAAGTCATATAATATTGATATCCATATCTATGTAGTGCAACTATATATGCTTCGATAATGTTTCATTCATGTGATTGAATAATGACAATACATAATTAATATATATTATGCATAAAAAATAAGACAACTTTTTTTAAAATAACTTTACATATTTAAAAATTTTTATTTTTCAATATTGTAAAATCGCCATTTATGAAAAAATAATAAAAAAAAAAAATGTTCATAAATTTGGCTTATTTAAAGCAAATATTAATGTAGGTATATTATTGTATGCTTGAGTTATGTATACATAAAACTATTTATTTTTGTTGTTTTTACAAATTAATTATATATACTAATATATTATATATGAAATAATAAACAAAGTCGAATAATGTAATATAAAATGTAACTTACTTTTTTTTTATAAAAATATTTTAATCATATAGAAAGATATATAATCAGGTTAAACATGTTTACAGTTCTTTCTTTTTTTTTTTATATTTTCTATATAAGTTATCAATAACTATATTTATTTTTTTATGTATATTTAAAATAAATAAATATATATAATTACTGGATATTATATTAATATATTATTATCGCATATATTCATACAAACGTGTTACTACAAATATCTATAATAAATATTAAATATATAAAACAAATTTATTTTTTATTAATTATTCTTTTAAAAACAAAAGAATTTAATATCACTATTAAAAAGAAAAAAAAAATATTATCACGGAAATTATCAAAATTGCTATTTTAATGTTGTTACATCGAAGCGATAAAAAGAAAATATAGAACAGGAAAAAAAAAAAAAAAATTATTTTTATATATGCTAAATTTCTAATGGGCATAGAAAAGCTATTATTTTAGTATAAAAAATGGCAAAAATTATACATATTTATTATGTATATAATGATAATAATATAATAATAATATATATAATATATATATAATAAATATGCAATATTTTTGACATTTTTATATGCATATGAGAGATATTACATGCAATTTTTTCCATATATTCCCGTTAGTAAGTATATAATATTATGATGCATACCACCCATTTTTTCACTTATTATTTCCTTATATTTTGTTTATTACAATTTTTATTACATATTAAAAAATTATACATATTCCTATAATAAAATATAATATGTAAATTGTTTTTTTCAAAAATTTATAGAAATATTTTTTATTATATTTACTCATTATTGTTAATTATATAAATTTTTTAGTTTGGATAATTATAACAAAATTATATATATTTTTTTCCACCTTTTTATTACTTAAAAAAAAATAAAAATTTTCAACAAATTTGTAAAAATATATATATTATATTACTAACCAAACTAATCATGTTAGACATTTATTATGTTGTATATAATGTATAAAAACTGTTATAAATTAAAAAATAAAAGCGGGATACCAAAACAAGTTAACTTATTAAAACATCGAATCGGTAATATATTATAAAGGACATAATAATAAAACCTTAAAATAGGAAAATTAATAATAGGAAAAAATATAATATGAAAAAAAATAATATAAACAAAAAAAGTAGGATTGAATTTTTTTTTTTTTTTTATTCTAGCTAGCCATTATATATATTTACTTTTTTAAATAAAAAAAAAAATATTAACCATTTGTTGTTTTCAATATTATATGATAATTTTGTATTTTCTTTTACTTTTATAAATTATTTAAAAAAAATACATGTTTTTATTAATGAAAAGTTATCATACATTTATTGTATGAAATTGATAGTATGTGTTTGGGGATATATATCGAGTAAAATTTACATATAAAAATGGAAAATAATAAAATAATGAGTAAAACAAAAATATATGCTCATATATACTTACTATTAAAAATGAAATATTTAAATTGGTTATATAAAGCATGATATATAGACCCAATGTAGAAATTGTATAAAAGAAATAATTAACTTTTTTATGAATTTTTATTTTATATGTTCATTTTAAAAAAATTATATTATGTAAAATGTATAACACCGGTGAAAATATTGCATTATGGCTATATATACAAAATCTATGTCTTTAATTAATTTTTGGATTTTTGTAATTCATTAACAAGACATAAAGTGAAAATATTACAATAATATTTTTTTATAAATAAATAATTTTATAATAAATCGGTAATATCTTTTTCCATATTTAATGGGCTAAGTTTTGGAGAAAAATACTTAACTACATTTCCATTCTTGTCTACTAAAAATTTACCAAAGTTCCATCCGATGTTATCTAATACACCATTTTCATCATGCATCTGAAAAAGTGTGAATTAAAAAAAAAAAGTAAAATGGGTTAGCAATTTACACATTTTGTATATTTCATTATGGTTACTTTTAAAAATGCACACACAATATAGTGGGATAGTGAGGATACAAAATAACTAACCTGATCACAGTTAAATTTAAGATACTTAAAAAGCTCGTGGGTATTTTCCCCATTAACTTCAACAGGGGCAAACATATTATATTTTATATTTTTCTCCTGATTAAATTGACTGATATCACAACTTTGTTTAAATTCTTGGCTGAAAAATTGATATGTAGGGAAACCCAAAATCTGCAAAAGGTCAAAGTTAAACATATATACATGTGTATATTCAACCATATTTCATATTATAAATATGTATAGTATCAAACAAAATGGAATGGATTTACATATTTGCACACAGCTGCAGGAGTGAAACTATACAAGTAAAATTAAAGTCTGGTTACTAACCTCTAATCCTTTATCATTGAATTTATCATGTAATTCATTAAACTGATTAATATGATTTTTTGTTAAACCACATTTTGATGCAGAATTAAAAATAATTAGGACTTTATTTTTATATGTTGACATTGGCACGTCTGTTCCATTTAATGACTTCACATTATAATCATATAGAGATGGCTTCAACTCAGTTTTTAATACAGTTATTTTTTTAAAAAAGGGAAACATTGTGATAAAATTTTCACCAAAAAATAAAAATAATATACACAATTTAACTATTAATAATATTCTCATTGTGTCAACTCTTAAAAAGAGAAAATATTTGAACTTGATTTTAGAACAAATTTGTCTTCGTATATACAATACTGTTATGAGTTTTAAAAAAGGGGGTTAGTCATTTGTTTTGGCTCTTATTTGGGGTATAATAGTGAAAAAAGGAATGATAAAAATGAAGGAGTAAAGTAAAACTGTTATACGGTAATTATCAAATATACTATGTAATATTATTAAAGGTAAAATTTTATTTTTATGGGATATATATAATTTTTTCATTTATGACTCTCAAATTGTTCAGGGAAAATATTATACTATAAAATAAAAATATATACTAAAAACCATAATTATGATAAAAAAAATAAATTAATAATTATTTTGTAATTTTTTTTTTATTTTTTTAAATAAAACAATATGCATTATTTTTTCTTTTTCCCTTCATCCCCGAGCAAATATATTATATAAGGGTTAGAAAAAAAAAATGTTAGTAAAAAAATAAAAATTCTCCCTTAAAAAATATGAGGAGATAAAAGGGTAAAAAATTATTTTGAATATAATATATAAGCTTATAATATTTATACATTTTTGTTGTATAACTTTTTTTTTTTGTTTTCTTTTTTGTAAACATTTCTTAAAAATTGTTTATTGGCATCTTTTGAAGTGTGGCAAAAAATTGAAAAATCTATATGAAAAAAATAATATAACAAATAAATATCACACAATTTTATATAGTATATATAATAATAGATTTATAAGAATTAATAATGCTATAGAGCAATTATAATTTTTTTTTTTTTGAAAATTGTATTTAAGGATTTATGGCTACCTTGAATATAATAACATATCCACGGTCACAACTATGGGTATATTTATATAGTCTTCCTTAATTCATTTTCAATTTTTATACACACACATAAAACAGTTATAGTATTAAGGAAATGATGCGTATGCTTGGTATTGTCTCATTTGGTTTGTTTTACTTTTTTTGAAATTAAGTAAAAATAAGAGTAGTCTTTTAAAAAAAAAAAAAAAAAAATGAAATTAGCTAGTAAAACCATTTTAAACACATTACCCCTTTTATTAATATTATTGACTATATGTACACGTAATATTTTGATAAATTCAAAAAAGTTAAATTATACTAAAGGGGGAAATCATGCATACAATTATAATGGTTGGAAAAAAAATGATATAAATAAATACTTTTATATTAATAATTGGAAAAAAAGAAAACGAAGAAATTACAAACTACAACATTACAAGCTTTGTTCTATTTTTTCAATATTTAAAAAGCAAAACGATGAAAAAGGAGAGAAAAAAACAAATGCCTCACTCATTAACAATCAGACGACTACCCCCAAAAATGACACTCAGAAAGATGGAAACGATGGAAAGGGGAAGGTTGAAAATATGATCAAGGGTGAAACAAAAAGTATAAAGAAAAGTGACATAAAGAAAGGGGATGAAAATAATATGACTAGCCATGAAGGGGAGACATATCCTGAAATTGTACTAGACATGAATAAAAACCCTCAAGACGCTCTGAAAAATATACAAAAATATACAGAGCACTTAAAAAATGTTATGGATAAAATGATAAGCTTATTAAATAATATATTTTTTTATAAAATAAAATATATAGAAAAGGATAAAGATTTCAAAAAGTTTTTTGAATATATATTTAAAGAGTTTGAAAAAAATTATAAAAAAATTACATATATTAACGAAATAGAAAAAATGCATTATGAAGAAACTAAAAATGAATATTATTTAGCTAACTATAAATATTTTGTAAAAATAGCTAACACAATTGAAGAACATTTATTACATATACTAAAATTAAGATTACAACTTTTAAAACTAAAAGCTTTAAATGAGATTAAAGATATAATTTCTAAACACACTAATAATACAGATTATGTTTCTTTTTATAATAATATAAATAATATTTTTATTTCATTTGAAAAAGAATTAAATAATTTACAACCAGATAAATATATTTTTACTATATATGACAATATAAAAGATAAAAAAAGTAATATGCTACTAAATTTTAATTATAATATACCTATTGATAAATATCAAAATCATATTAATAAAATTATAGACTACCTTAAAAAATTTTCACAAGATCTAACAAAAAAAAAAAAAAAAAAATTTTATAAAGACATGGAAAAAAATGAGCATTATGAAAATATATTAAAAGTAATAGATAATCAACAAAAACAAATTGAAGTATTACAAGAACAATTAGAATCATCTATTGATGGGGGTAATGGGAAATATTCTCCTTTCTATTGTTCTATTGCTTATAGAATACCAGATACAAATTTAAATATATCTACGCAATACCTTAAAAAAAAATTCAATATAAAATTAAATTGCATTCCAGATGATTCTATGCATCTATTGGGTTCATATGGATTTGTTAAAGCACTTCCTTTTGGTAATCTTGGATTGTCTTTATCGTTAAATTTTTAAGAGACACATTAAATCTGTGTAAAGGGGAGTAGACCACGCAAATGTCTCCCAATCATGATTATTCTACTTTTATATTTAACTTGGTTATTTGAAGTTATCATTTTTTTTTTACAAATGTTTTGAATAATTATATGCTAATTAATGCATATGATAAATAGATATTTTTTGCTTCTTACAATTTTTATATTTACGTCACATGCATATATGCTGTGCCATTTTTTTTTGTTTTTTTTAATTATATAACTATAAAGCTTATATTATTTGAATAAACTTTTTAAATATGTATTTTAGGTTTTACTATTTTGTTTTCAATTGGCTTATAGTCATAATACTATACATAGTATGATTGCTTTTTTCTGATTAAAAAAAAAAATTATTTCTATCCAGGTTGCATTTACAAATCTGTGTCATCCTGATTAGGGTAATGTAAATTAATCAATTCTTTTATATTATAAAAATTTGCATTTACAAATTCTTTCCATTGATTTGCATTAGCAAGTATATCATAAATAATTCTATTTCTTTGTAATATATCAAAAAATATTACATAATTTTTATTTTCCTGAACAAGCTGAAGAATTTGTTGTCTAGCTGATTCAATTTTATCTTCTCTTTTTATATCTACTAAAAGATCTCTCAATTCTTTTGATTTTATTAATAATCCTAATAATTCATTCATAGATCCCCACTCTGGATTCTCTTCTTTGTCAACTCCGTGGAAATACTTTGTTACTATATTTTTGTATCTTCGAATTTTTGCAATTACTTGTTTGTAGACGTTTTCCCTGGTAACGCAGTGCTCCTCTGCGATCTGGGTCGACGAAAAAAAATAAAGAAAAAAAAATAAAGAAAAAAAAATAATGAAAAAATAAATATCCGATGCAACTATATTTGGGGCATAACTTCAATTTGTATGAAACTCACCTTAGTAGACAGAAACAAATATATATAGTTTGAATCTTCTCTAAAAGTTTGAGATTTGAAAAGTTTTTTATTCATTATTTTTCCACTAGACCATATTATTAAATCTTTTTCTTTTAATTCTGTATCTTTTATATTATACATCTTTTTAATTAAATTCATTGATTCATTTACTAAATCGAACCATGATTTTAGCATGACTTTTTTTTTAGTATTCCTATGAATTATTGTCATTGGCGTTGTTTTTTCCTATAAAAATAGAAAAATAAATTGGGTTTACTTAAAATGGCAAAAGACATATTTATACCCCCTACTAATATAGCACTGTTCAAATATATTACTACTAAGTGTGATGTGTTTTTTTTTCTATACAATTTCCGAGTAAGCAACTATCCAAAAAAACAAAATACTTATCCATAATGAAACATTCATATTTTTCTTCGTATGACAAATACAAAATGAGAGAAAGTAGTTATAGTTAAATATCGTAAAAATATATAAATTTAAAGAAGCTTATGTTATGGAAAACAAAAAATGGTATATATGCATTATATATAATTCTCTTGGTTTCTTAAAACTTCACATATATTATAAGACAGCTAAAGAAATATATTATTAATATATGCCCTTTTTATTTTCTTTAATTATTGAAAAGAATGAAACATTTTGAATAATAGTTATAAATTCATTATATATATTGTTTTCTCCTTTTTTGCAAAAATATATTTACACATATTTACACAATAATATACATACGCTAGCAAGAAAAAGAGAAAGATAAAAATATTTTACTATTGTACCGCAAAAATTTATAAAGTATCATGTGTCTGTAGAATTAGAAAAAATAAAAAAGAAAAAAGAGAGCCATTGACTTAAATTAATATTTTATTTTTATTAATTATGTACTAAATATAAATTAATGTTTCATATCTATATATTTATTTCATTTATTTTTTGGATATAAATAATACTCATGTGTGCATTTTCATAGAACTGTAAAGAGAGTATGAAACAATATATGGCTAGTTAATACAAATTATTATTAATGCTCACAAAAAAGGAGAACCATTTCCCCCTTCTCAATAATTTATCATGTTTTAAATTATTATAAAAGAATATCATTATATTTTTATAAACCATTGATTTTAATATAAAGAATATACCCATTCTCTATATAGCTTAATAAATACCACTAATTATTCAATATTATTTTTGTACATGCAATATTTAACAATATTAACCAAAGAGAAAAAAAAACATGAACAGGTCATATATTTCCCCATTTTACACACTTATTTTATTTCATCCATTTTTATTTTTTATTATTAAATGGGGCACCTACCAATTTCAAATATAAGAAAATAATATAAAATATGATGGAATAATAACTTAATAAGCTAATATTTTATATGTCTTTTTATTTAAGCCCACATATTGGGGCTTATGTAAAACGTATATTTATTTCAAATGAGCCATTTTTCCAAAAAAAAAATATATTTAGCTAGCTGTCTGTATTTTCCCTCTAAATGTGCAATTTAAAACGTAAAAATAAAATAATGGAAGGAAATGGCCATATGAAATGAAGTTTATATTGAATTTTAAAAAAGCATAACATACTTTGGTTATATATACACATTTTTAATAATTATAGGATCATTTCATTTGTTTTGCATTACTTTTACATTTTTTTACATAAAAAATAAAGGTATTTTTTGTTGTACGGATATGATAATTATATATGCAACATTGTTGCCTCACTTTAAGTTCCAATTATGACCCCACAATAGCAACATCGATAAGTATAATTTTACATGAACACCTGAACATGCTATTAAATAGCTTTTTTTATTTTTATTAGTATTAAATGGCTAGCCATGTTAATAATTAATATTTTATAGAACTCTTGTAATTTCAAGCTTTATTACTATTGTATTTATATATATATGCCTATGTATATTCATTTTTTTATTCGAACTGTTTGTATTTAACAAGCCCATTCAATGTATAGCACTTGGCTTTATGAAGAAAAGAAAAAACAAAAATGTTGTATGCATAAAGATATAAAAAGAATATTTTAGAGAAATAAAAAAATAAATTTAAAATTAAACTCGCACCCCATTTGGCCTAAAAATTAAATAATAAAAAGCAAGCCAAAAATATTAATGCATACATACGTAATATATACATATGGTAAAAAAAATATGTGGGAAATATATTCTGAAAAATAAATTATACAAATAAAATTTTAAGGATAAAATTGTTGCAATGAATTAAAAAAAAAATAAAATAAGATCGTTAAAATATTTGGGGAATGAATATATCAAATAATATACAATTTCAGATCTTTTTTATATAGGGAAATAAGGAATATATTATTTAGATAGTTATAAAATAGTGATATATGCTGTATTTATGAAAAAAATATTTATAACACGCATTGTTGGAAAAAGGTTATATTAATAAAGTAACTATTTTATTAAAAATTAAGTATAATACTATTAAGGTACAGCTTTAAAAGGTTTTTAAAAAAATATATTTAATGAAGTGATGAAAAAGGCATAAACCCTGCCAACTAGAATTAAGCCTTGAACAAACAGGTCAAATAAATAATATAGATATAGTAATAAATAATAAGTAAGGTGAAAAAAAAAAATAATAAGTGAAGAAATGCAACAAAATGTCACGAAGTAATGAAGGCAACGATAATTTATATTTTCTCGCAATTAGGAAAAATAAAGTTACTATATATGAATATAATGTTGAATTTAGTAAAAGTATAATATCTGATATCGAAGAAGAAATAAAACGGAGTGAAAATATAACTAGCCAAAATGATGATACTACTCAAAAAGTTGTCATAAACAATACAAACAATCATATTACACCTTTAAAAAGATCGACTAACAAATTTAATAATGATTATTTAATTAATAGAGGTATTAGTATATATAGAGAATATGAAGGTGTGGAACTAGCTACTTGTACTCATGATTATAAAAAAATAATACTTGTCAGAAAAAATGATCTAAATGTTGCAGAAATAATTGATATAAAAACGGATGAACATATTAGTTATATAAAAACTAAAACCCAAATAAAAAGAATTGTTACTAGTCCTCGAGATTCTCATATTGTTTTACATTGTCAATACAAACCTGATATATCAAATAAAAATCTGTATATATATAAAATTGGTGGAAAAAATAATAAAAAAAAAAAAAAAAAAAAAGATAGCAAAGAGACAGAAAACTTAGAAGAAAATGATCAAAATGAAAACAAACATAATAATCTTACAAAAACAGGTGAAATCATTTATAATGAATCTTTAGTATATGAAATGGCATTAAATAGTTATAGTAATAGTAATTGGCCATTTTTTAAATGGACAGAAAGTGAGTCAAATTGTTTGTGTTTAATAAATAATCAAATATATATATATAAAGACAATAATTTTAATGCTGTATCTGATAAATTAAAATTAGAACATATCGAATTTTTTGATGTATCACCAGAACAATATATTACGGAAAATGGTGAAAATAATAATGGAAGTTCAAATAAAAGAAAAGTCTTTTTAGCTACTTATGAAAGAGGAACTAAAGGGAATTCTTCTGTATTTAAAATATTTAACTTAGATAATTTAAGTAAACATATATATTCAAAAAACTTTTTCAATTCAGATGAAATAAAATTAAAATGGAATAAAAATGGTACATCATTATTATTACAAATACATACACAAGTTGATAAAGAAAAACAATCCTATTATGGATCAAGTAATTTATATTTTATAGACACAATCAAATTAAAAGATGTTAATATTATGACAAATAAAGGTTTAATATATGATACTATATGGTCATATAATCAAAATAAGTTTTATGTATGTAAAGGTGAAATACCAGCAGATATTGTTTTACATGATAAAAATGGAAATATAATTCATTCTTATGGTAAATATAAATTTAATACTCTAAAATTAAATAATAATGAAAAATTATTATTAACAGGTGGGTTTGGCAACTTAAGTGGTGATATATCAATATGGAATACAATAAGTAAAAAAGAAATTACAAAAACTAAATCTTCTTGTGCTGTTATATGTGAATTTTTTAATGACGATAAGCACTTTTTAACTGCTACTACACATCCTAGATTAAGGGTAGATAATAATATAAAAATTTATAAATATAATGGATTAATTGTTAGTAAAATTGATTTTGATGAATTATATAATGTTATTATTTTACCTTTTAATAAAATTAAATCTCAACCAATTGATATTTCAATAAATCCAAATTCAGATTTACAAAAATATATTAATAAACAATTAGGAATTGATTCAAAAAAAGTTGGAATTTATAAAGCTCCTGGATCTACTGCAAAAACTTTTTTAAACGGCTTAGGAATTATGGCTAGACCTCCAAAACCAAAATCTAATCTACCACCCGGATGTAATTTTGTTGATGACGAAAAAACGAGCAAAAAAAAAAAGAAAAAAAAAAACCCAAAAAATAAAGATAAAAAAGAGCCATTTTAAAGGGGAAAATAATTGGCTAGCCAAGTGAACAATCATATGATGAAAATGAGTCAACCAATTTTGAAATTGGATTTTTTCTTTATATATCATCCTTTGCGTGTGTATTTTTTTTTTTATCATTTTTAACTAAATTTTTTTTTTTTTTTTAAACTTGCCTAGTTATGTAGTGGCATAAATGGGTATTACTGCTACTACTAAATTAGTTTATACTTTTTGTGCCGGTTCGAAAATGGTAACCCCCTTCTGTTAGCAGAACAAACAGTTGAATGCTGTCAATATTAAATTAAAATAGATTCTTTTAAAAGTTTACAATGCACAAGTGTATGCATAAATATATATTATATACAAATGCCGTAATATTTTTGTAAAGAAAAAATAAAAAATGCAATAAAAATAAATGCAGAAAATATGTATGTAAAATTAAGAACAACATATATACATTTATTTATTCAGTCCTAAATGTCACAAAATTAAAATTTATGCAAAAACCCAAAAAAAAGAGGAAAAAAAAAAAATCGAAATAAAAATAAAAGGGACTTAATTTTTTTTAATATATTATATTTTCCCGCATACATCCTCTATATAAGTAATTTTTTTTTTATTAGACATAATACAAAATTATATTGTTATCTTACTATTTTGCACACCCATATATATATGGTACTTTTTAGGTGTATTAGTTTTTTTTTTTTTTTATAAAAATTTAATTTTTGATAACTAATAATATCACTTGTCACATATTATGTAAGTATTTACTAGTATAAATTAAGAGGCTTCTTAAATGTGCAATAATTTGGCAATTGAGCCAATTATATATATGTTCAATTTTGTCCAGTTTTGATTATCCATATAATAGTTTAAAAATAATGGATTAATATATGCGTATCTCTTCACTACTTATTATTTAATAAGGTTGAAAATCTTTTTGATTAAAAAAAGTAGTTGTATATTTTTTTTTTTTTTGAAAATAGAAAAATGTCAATATATATTCTTCATAGTTTACTCCGATGTTCGCACTCATTTTCTTTTTATGCCAAAGCAAAATAGGAGTATCTATTTTGAGGTTGGTTTTATTGCTGAGCACAAGCAACACGACCTCCCTCCATATCAGGATGGTGGCCATCTTCATCATATGCATCTTGTTGTTGTTGTTGTTGTTGCATTGCAAGTCTTTGTTTTAAATATTCTTTATCAACTGCTTTACATGTAACAACTTCACAATCTGTATTTTCAATGTCATATTTTTTTTCTACTTCATTTTGTTTTTTTAAAATTTTAAGTATTTCCTTTTTCTCATTAGTAATTACTAAATCCATAGGATATTCGACTTCAAAGGTAATATATAAATTTCCTTTTTTAAATGGATCTTTATAGGTAGGCATACCTTCCTCTAATATTTCTCGTATATCTCCATGTTTTATAAATCCTGCATTAGTACAATCTATTAATATTTTTCTTTCATCTAGATGAGTAATTTCAGCAACAAAACCTGTTAATGACTCATATAAAGAAATTTTATAATTCATAAATAAATCAACACCTTCTCTTCTAAAAGTTGTATGTTGCTTTTCATTTAATATAACAACTAAATTTCCTGTTATTACATTTGGTTTTTCATCTGCTTCTCCATTAAAAACTATTTTATGTTTATTTGGTGCACCTTTAGGTATATATACTTCAATAATTTTTCTAGTTTTTAATACACATAAACCTTTACAATTAACACACTTATCTTTTTCATTAAAAATTTTTCCTTTTCCTCGACATCCATTACAAGTTACTTCAGTTTGATGTAAAACACTGGAATGGTATCTCATGTAAGTTTTAGTACCTCTACCATTACATTGTTTACAATCAACTTTTGCATCTTTTGGACCTCCATGTCCTTCACAATTTGTACATATAACATCTTTACTAATAGCTAACTTTTTTGTTGCACCATTATATAATTGTTCTAAAGTAACTTTAACTTCACTTACTATATCTTCACCTCTTTTCTTTTTTCCCTTTCCAGCATTTAATATAAAATCAAATAAATCAGTTGCATCAGTTGGTTGTTCTCCTCCTTCTAATCCTTCTTCTCCATACTCATCATATAATTTTCTCTTCTCTTCATCTGATAAAACTTCATAAGCTCTTGATATTTCTTTAAACTTTTCTGGATCACCTCCTTTATCTGGGTGATGAATTATTGCTAATTTTCTATATGCCTTTTTTACTTCATCCGTTGTACAGTTTTTTTTTAAATTCAAACATTCATAATACTTTGAGTTGTTTACCTAAGAGTGAAAGTAAAAGAAAGAATATGATGAGAAATATAAGAGATGAACTTATAATTATTGTGACAATCCCATTTTAGAAATCATATTATTGTCGTAAAAAAGGGAAATATTTCAAAACACCTTGCCAATTAGGCAAAAGTGTGATCACTCCCCTTAGCACATAAGTACATACAAACATGACACAATAAAATGTAATAAATAGTATACGAATTTTTAAAAAAAAAAAAAAAAAAAAAAAAGAGGAAAATGATTTTCTTTAATATCTTAGTGCTAGGAATAAAATTGTATAGTATATACGTATAAATGTAGAATATATATACATATATAAATTCGATCGAAATTTTGTAAATAATAAATTTATCTTTTTTATACTTACTTCTCTTTTTCTACGGGGTTGTTGTCCTCCCATAGAGTCAAATGGAAAACCCGACGAGAAAAACATTCTTAATTAATTTTTAATTTATGATTGTTTCCTTCAAATTTGAATTATTGTTTACAATATAGTACAATAATATATATATATATTATTTTATCCACTTAATTATAATTACTTTAATTCACATTTATTATATATTTTTTTATTTTCTTTCTATATATATTAATTAATTAACTTGATTATATTATTATTATTTTTTTTTTTTTTGCTATTTTTCTCTTTTCCTTTTTTATTTAATTATATATATATATGCAATGTTTATTATGTGCTACTTAATAAATTTAATTACGTGGCTAAATTATGCAAGGGAATATATTATGTAAAAATTGTACTATATATTGTTTGCATATGCATATAAATTATATAATGCCTTGCTATATTTTTTTAAATTATATTCCGTAGATATGCTATAAGTTTAATGCATAATATTGCCATGTAGTATCCAACTTGATTTGAAAAGCCCCTTCTTTCTTTTCAATATATTTTTTATAAATATTAGCAAACAAGCCCACGCACATATTATATATGCGCTATAATAATATTTATAGTATATATGATGTATGGGTATATATATATATATATATATAGCCCTTTCGGGGATACAACTATTATTATTTAATACTATATATTTTTATTACATTACAATTCTATGTAAAAAAGGGGATTATTATATATGCTTAATAAAAATTATATTGAAATTTTTATTCATATCAATTTTTTTTATATAAAACCAACATAACAATACCTTTTATTTTTAATTAAAAAATTTTTAAGATTTTTATTTTTACTATTGTGCTTATAATATACTATTCCTTTTTTATTTATCTCACTATAGTGTTTGTAAAATATTTATATAAACATTTTTTATTATATCCCCAGTTTTACGAACAAATTATATTGTCTTTAAAAAAATATAATTTAAATGGAAATTTTTTATTTTTTTTTTTTTCAACTCTGCTATATAAAAATGTTTTACAAAATGGGACAATAATAATTAAACTTTTTAAAGTCTCATTAAAAATGTTTTACAAAATGGGGAAATAATAATTAAACTTTTTAAAGTCTATTAAAAATGTTTTACAAAATGGGACAATAATAATTAAACTTTTTAAAGTCTATTAAAAATGTAATATATATGTGTCATATTTACATGCCAATTAAAAATAAAAAGGTTGATAATGTGATCATATATTGTAATATTTTTATTTCAAATAGCTATGCCATTTTTTGATTAAATAAGTATAATTACTACTGCTCAATAGTTTCAATGTCAATTTATTTATACAAACAAGTCTTATCATTTTATAGTCTTATCATTTTATAGTCTCATCACTTTTTATATTTATCCCTTAATATGAATAATAATTCTTTCACCACTTTTTATATTTCAAACCGATGGAAAATATCAAGGGTCAACTATATACACACACATGTTCCCCTTAAAATAGTACTATTTGGTGATATATATAATATACTATTTTTTAATATTAAATTGGTTTACTTTTATTTTTTGT
Organism: Plasmodium vinckei vinckei; assembly: GCF_900681995.1. Taxonomy (NCBI): domain Eukaryota; phylum Apicomplexa; class Aconoidasida; order Haemosporida; family Plasmodiidae; genus Plasmodium; species Plasmodium vinckei. The sequence continues at coordinate 418,717 of NC_051298.1, forward strand.
TGAATATATAATATGCATGGGAATGGTTACATTTTTATTAACACCTCCAAACTTAGCATTTGCCAAACTTAACATGCGAACAAAATTCATTCAGGTCTTTTATTTAAGCCTATTACTTAAGCCTATTATTTAAGCCTATTATTTAAGCCTATTATTTAATTTGTTTTAAAAAATGTGATTTAATTTTAAATAGCAAATATATAAAGGGACCTTCTCACTATATATGATAGCATAAAAAATTGTATGAATATTTCAAAGGAAATAATAATTTGTGGGTTAACTTATTTATTTGGTTTTCTACAAATGTTGCACTTTTTTTTTTACAAAAATATTCCATTTTTATCGAAAAATATTTTCATTTTTTTTTAACCAAATAAAATATGAACGGGTCATATTATTTATATTATTCATACGTGTAAAATTAGTGAAATTTTTTTTTAAATTACTTCACTTTTAAATCATGTATATTATTATTTTTTTTCGATTTAAAAATAAATAAATATTTCCCTAATTTTCCTTTCAACTTTTTTTAAAATTGGAAATCCAGTTTTATGAAAGGGCAGTCAAGTCAAGCTGGAAAATGAGGGGAAACCGAAAAAAATAAAACCAAAAAAATATGCCAGCAAAATAAAACCAGCAAAATAAACTAGAAAATATAATTTTGTAAATCGTGACGGGTGTAGACCCCTTCAAGCTTCGAACAAAATAAAGTACAGCTTTTTATTTCATTGCCTTTATAAGTAATCCAAAATGGATAAAGGAAAAAACGAGATTAAAAAAGAATTATTAAAAGCCAAAAAAAATGTAAGTCTAAGTGCCTTTAGTATATTATTTTGTGAAATAGTTCAATATTGTTTATACAAAAGTAAAAAGGGATATAGAATAGAGGATTGTTTACATGAAATGGGAATACGTGTAGGTTATAAATTAAATGAGTATTTATGCTATCGAAATAAAGCAAAAAGAAGTATAAATATATTAAATATTTTAACATTTATTTCAAAACATTTATGGAAATATTTATTTGACTATTCATCAGATTTACTTAAATCTCAAGATAGTATATATGAATATATGATTTGTGATCAAAACATTTTATTAAATAAATTTATAACAGTACCAAAGGATTATGGTAATATAAATTGCGCATCATTTGCTGCTGGTATTGTTGAGGGTTTTCTTTGTAGTTCTGAATTTCAAGCTGAAGTTACTGCACATACTGTAAATAAAAATGACAAAACTGAAAATACAACTATTTTTATAAAATTTTATCCTGAAGTAATTGAACGTGAAAAAAATAACTAACATCCATGAAATACAGTAATGCCCATATATAGGCACTTTTTTTGGTACCACTATAGGACATGACAAAATATGGCTTTATCAAAAATACCAACTTTTTAAATCATATAATTTTTTTTTTTTAAATATATTTATGCACACTTATGAATTTGTAATATTTCATAATTTTTTTTGATACACCTTATTTTAATATTATTTAAATTAAAAATATGCACACAATTATAGCATTGTCTAATGAAGGGAATAACTTTGCTTATTTTTTTCAAAATGCTTGTCAATTTGTGTATAAATTAAAAGAAATAAAAGACAATATGCGAAATCAAACATGGTAGTTCTATTTTACAACATGATCACAAATAGAGCAGCATATATCTAGTTTTCATTTTTCGTGACCTTTTATATTTATAATTTTATTTTAATTATTGTTACCACTTTTTTATTAACATTCATAATTTATTAATTGTTCATAATTTATTGCCACTTTTTTATTAACTGTTCATGTAATATTAACATATTACCGCACTTGTTTGTGCTAAAATACAAAAATAAATTAAATTATATGCGATTGAAAGAGAGTATAACACACTTATATCATGCCATAAAAATATAACGTGGATTTTATGGTATTTTTATAAAATTATAGAATAATAAAAATATGTAATGATTTGTTTATTTTGTATATTCTTAAGTATATTAAACAACACGGCTTGCTACACCTGTTCAAACACACACAATTTGTGCCATTTTAAATCTGCACAAAAATTAGTATAAACATATGGTCTGAAATAATATGTTTTCTTTTTTGTATGCAAATATAAAACGTAGTTCCCCTGTTAATATTTCACAGTTGTGAATAGATAGTGTACATATCACTGGAAATATATGGAATACACATGTGGTTAGGGTAATTTGCATGAAAAAACACAAACAAATGGATATACATATATCTATGTAAAAAATTAATTGCACCTTATATAAGCAAATCGAATTCATTTAAAAAAAAAAACAAGCACAGCTTTTAATATATATGTTATTTATATAATAAGAATGCTAGATTTCTCACACGGTGTATATATACAAAAATATTTATGGGTCGACTTGGCATATGATATATAAATTAATGTGAACAAGAATAAAAAGGAATGGAAAAAAAAATAAAAATAATTGGATAAACTTAGTTTTCTATAAAATTAATATTTATAATTTTCCAAAAAAGTTATATATTTTTTATAATTTTTATATTTATCAAACATGTGCAAATAAATTAAATATAAAAATAACGAGTACATAATTATTAAAGATTTACCTCCTATTCCCCTATGAGTGTTACCAGTGTAAGCCTTTGCTTAAAAAAAAAGTAAATTTTTAAACCTTAAAGTGTAAAAAAAAGTTTAATTAAAAATAAAGAAGCTGCATAAATATGCAATTGTATAACACATAGGGATAACGACAAAAATTTATAAATCAAGCCGTAAGGCTGACCCAAAAGTGTAGGCATTTTCTTGTACCCCTGAAGTAGCTAAGTAGCTGAATTGGTTAGTCATATATATAAAAACTATACACAAATTCCCACATTCATGTACACAAAATTAAAAACGTGGAACTAGCCAATTATATTTCATACAGATAGCTCATTGAAAAGTTTTTAAACAATTACAATAATTAACCTACACACACCAAATATCAAAAATGAGTATACAGAAAACGGAACAATTTTTTCTACGAAAAAGTTTTTATAGTGTATGGGTAGAATATAACAAAAATGTAAATTATAAATCTCATTTTAAAAATAGTTTAGAATATATATTTAAGCCAAAAAGTATTGCAATAATTGGGGCAACCGAAAGAAAAGGATCTGTTGGAAATTCGCTTGTTAATAATTTAATAAAGGGAGAAAAAAATTATAAACTTCATTTTGTAAATATTAAAGGTAGTAAAATATATGATAGAGAAAGTTATAAATCATTGAAAGATATTAAAGATGAAACAATTCATTTAGCTGTTATAGCAGTGCCGCGAGATTATGTCCTTCCAGCAATGGAAGAATTAAAATCCAAAAATGTTCGAGGGGTTGTTATTATTACAGCTGGATTTAAAGAAACAGGTGAAGAAGGTTTAAAATTAGAAAAACAAATTATAGATATAGCTAAAAAAAATAATATAAGAATTATAGGACCTAACTGTTTAGGTATTATACATTCTTATCATAATATGAATGCATCGTTTGCAGATAGTGATATATTAAAAGGACATTTTTCTTTACTGTCACAAAGTGGTGCAATATGTTCAGCAGCTTTAGATTTATCTTTACAACATAATATTGGTTTCTCTCATTTTATTTCTGTTGGATCTATGTGTGATGTTCAATTTTATGAATTAATAGAATATTTATTTTATGACGATAATACAAAATATATTTTATTATATGTTGAATCGATTGGTGATATGGATAGATTTATGGAAACATGTAAAAGGATTTGTTTATATAAACCTATAATTGTATTAAAAAGTGGTAAAACTGCAAAAGCTGCTGAAGCTGCTATTTCACATACGGGTTCTATGGTTGGAAATTATGAAATTTTTTATGCATCTATGAAAAAATTAGGGGTTCTAGTTGCTGAGAATTTCGAAGAATTATTTAATATGTGTAAAATTTTAAATTTATCAAAATATCCTGAAACAAATGAAGTATGTGTTGTAACAAATGCAGGAGGTCCTGGAGTATTATTAGTAGATAGTATAATAAAAAATGATGGGTCTTTATCTAATTTAAATAATAAATTAAAAACAGAATTAGATAAGTTTTTACCAAACTCATGGAGTAAAGCTAATCCAATTGATATACTTGGTGATGCATCACCAGCATTATATAAAAAAACTATAGAAACATTAGCTTTAGATGAACAATATAAAAATATAGTTGTTTTATTATCCCCCCAAAGTGTTACAGATCCTTTAAAAACAGCAGAAGAAATAATAAACCTTAAAAATAGCTTGTCATCAAAAAATAAATTAATATTATGTAATTATTTAGGAGGTACATCCTTAGAACAATCTTCAAATTTACTAAACAAAAATAATATTCCAACATTTGTACACCCAGAACATTCTGTACAAAATTTATTAAAACTATATCAAAACGTTAAACATATACAAGGATTATATCAAGAAATACCAACCTTTTTAGCAACTGATGAAGAAAACTATTACATTAATAATTTAATAAAAAAACAACATAACTTCAACTCTTCACAAAATACACGAAAAAATGAAGCAATAGAAATAATAAAAAAAGCATTTGAAAATAAAAATTATATACTAAATGAATATGATTCAAAACAAATTTTAGAGGCATATGATATACCTGTTGTTAATACAAAAATATATAAAACATTGTCTGATGTAGAAAATGCTGATAATATAAATTACCCTTGTGCTATGAAAATATATTCCGATACAATTACACATAAAAAGGATATTGGAGGTGTTATATTAAATATTAATTCTAAAGAAGAATTAATAAATAGTTATAAAAAAATACATGAAAATGTACAAGCACATAAACAAGAAAAAGGATTCCAAGGTGTTACTATACAAGATATGATTAACATAAATGATGGAATAGAATTAATATTAGGTTATTATTATGATAAATGTTTTGGGCCTGTACTTTTATTTGGATCAGGAGGATCATATGTTGAAATATTTAAAGACACCGTTTTATTAATACCACCTATTACATATTCCTATGCACATCATACGATCAAAAATACAAAAATATATAATGCACTATTAGGTAATTCATCAAGATTTAAAAAATGTGATATGCCTAAACTTATAACAACAATTATGAATTTCTCTGAATTAGTTTCTGATTTATTACCATATATTAATGAGTCAGATATAAATCCATTATTTGTATCTGGAGATAAAATGATTGCATTAGATGCAAGATTCACTTTGAGAAAGTCAATAAATTTTAATTCAGAAAATGATGTATATAATAAAGTTAGTAAAAAATATCCTATGAATCTTGTTACTATTCACAATGAAAATCCTAATGTAGAAAATTTTTCTAAACATATTACTAGACCTATACATGAATATGATTTTAAATTAATTCGTAAATTTATTAAAAATAATTTAGAGGAATTACATAAAGATACATTTTTTTTTGTAAATAAAGATCATATAATATCCGATATGTTCTCATATCAACTTTGTAATTGTGATTATGAATTATATAATGTTTTATTAAATATTGAAAATAATAATATTAATGGATTGGCAAAAATCGAAAAAAAAAATGATTTACATTGTTATATATATGCTAAAGATAAATCTACCTTTTCAATTTTAGTAGATCAAATTAACATACTTTCAAAACAAAATAATAATTCAAAAAATAACTTTATATATATCAAAAAAAATTCAAATTATGTAGATAGCTTGAAAAATGCAGGATACTCTTTAAGCCACGAACAAGATGATGTTGCATGTTATGAAAAAGTAAACTAACTCTTCAATAAGGATACTATTTTACTTCTTTTTATTTTGATTGTTTTTCATGGCTTGGTTACATATAGCCAATGTCCATTTACACATGTGTGCAACCATTGTACTTCTCTTTAAGTTATTTTTATTCATACAAAAAAAACAAATAATAACACGTAGTCAAATAATGAGTAGTAAATAGTCAGCAGTTATGTGACTAGCTAATAGTAAGCAGTTATGTAACTAGCTAATAGTCAGCAGTTATGTAACTAGCTAATAGTAAGCAGTTATGTGACTAGCCAAATGACTGCCTCGTTAGCGACATGGTTAGAAACACTTTAGGGGCTGGTTTTCATAAATTATGTTAAGTTCATTTTGTCCAAATTTTTTTTTGAGGAGATCTATTTTGAATTTAACACTAACAATTAAATTGTCATAAATATAATCATTAGTAGAATAAAAATCATTTTTATTAAGATAAAAAAAAATATTATTATTTTTTTTATTTTTTAAATAAGATGAGCTAGCATATTTGACAATTTCAAGATCTTGAAAATTTAAATCTGAATAAGAAGATGGTAATAATGTTAAAACTTCATAATTTAATAAATCTGAAAATATATCTTTTAATTTTTCTTCTTTTTCAATTATATCTTTATTATATAAAAAACAGTTATATAAAATTTTCATATCATTAGTACTAGCACTTTTATAAACATTTTCAAGTGTCGAAAATATTTTTACAACATTATTTTTATACTCTTTGTTCTTCTTTTTATTTATGCTTAAAAGTGTGTAGGAATATAAAATCTTTATTAAACTTGATACATCATATAAATCTATACATTCACTTATGCATATGTCAATTAAATAAGTTAGAACATTGCTACTATTGTCATGATCTAGTAATGTTAAAAGTAGTATATGAAATGGTAAATAGTTTAGTATATATTGATTACAACTCTTTCTAATGTTATTCTCTAAATTAGAGAAATCGTCAGTCTTATTATTCATATTGAAATTGTTTTTGTAATCTATTATTTTATTATATATTGAATTTGATTTTGAATTATTTGAATCTGTTGTTTCATTATTTTCCGAACTAAAAAAATGGATATTTTCTTGCCCATATTGATTATTCACTATTTTATTGTTAAAATTTCCTACATAATTTTCAATGTTTATTATTACTAATTCAGACAGTTTGTGATGATTAAATTTGGATGATAACATTGCGAGTAAAATGTAAGAAATATTATTTGGTGATATTAATTTTATGTTATTTATTTTTTTTTCAAATTGAGAATGTAAATAGGTAGACTCTTTTATATTTAATCTTTTATAGGCACTAAAAAATTTAATAAAATCTTTTAAATTACAACATATATTATTGTCTTCTAAATATTTTATTTTTTTATTAACTATATCAAGAAATGTATTACTATTATCACATACATTTAATCTGCTTACTCCTTCGAAAACTGTAAAAAGGTCTTTCTGATAATATTCTGAATTTACAATTAATTTATTCAGAATATTATTGGTAGTATAATTGTCAATATATAAATAGGATATATTTTTAACAATTGAAACAAGCTCATTTTTATATTCATTTATATTATCATTTAATTGAGATAGTAATGGTATTTTAACTATTGGATGGTGAAAATTTAATTGTTTATAAATATTTATCATTTTTTTTATTCTTATACATGATTTTAAACTAACTAAGTCTTCTATTCTATTACATACAATCCCTAATAGTGTTTCATCAGAATATTTTAATTTTACATAATTTTCTAATACTTTTATTAATTGGGGACAAAAAAAATCGTCACTAAAATCGTATATATGATCTGTAATACATTTTATCAATTCACTGTCACACCTTTTCTCTTTACACAATTGATCTAACAAATTGATTATTTCATCAGGTTTTTTATTTCCTATATTTAACAAATTATCATATTGATTATATATATAATTTTTTTTGTTATATGATCCAAAGCTTTTTAATTTTCCAAATTGTGATTTTCTTATTTTTATGAAATTCCCTACATTTTTTGTAAAGAACGACATCGTTCTCAAAAAAAAGTAAGGCGAAAGGGAGACCAAATAAAATTTGCATTCATAAGGGAAAACGAAAAAATACGTTACTTTGCAAATTGTGTAAATCTAAGAATATCTTAACTAAGCATCAAAAAGTAATTATATTGTATATATAACATATCTATTGTATATATTTTTTCATTTTATAAATTTGTATGTGCTAGCTTTTTTGCATAGATAGCTATTTTTTTTTTTTTTTCTCATATTATTTTTCATTTTTTAAAAATAAAAAAAAGGCTTATATCCTTTTTGGAAATACACAAACTATGTTAATTATCAATTACTTTTTCATAATATAAATAAATTGTGTAGCTTTAAAAAAGGTGGGCAATTTAAGGAAATTGCAAATGCTTATTGTATAGCGTTCTATATAGCTATATTTTTTTTTTTTTTTTTTTTTTTCATTTACAATATTGTGTAAAGTCTTTTTTATATGTCCTGTTCATAATTATTTTTAAAAATAACCAAAATAAATAAAAAAAGAAATAACTAATGTATGAATAGAAATTATTTTTTTTATTTTTTAATCTTGGCTAGAATTTAATTTAAAGTTTAAAACTTTATAATATATAAATCAGTGTAAATATACACCTGCCAAAAAATGAAATACAGTAGGATAAAATATGAATAGTAAAAAATATATGCATATGCTTAAAACAATACAATATTTAATAGAATAAGTAACATATCTTAAATAATACTGTACTAGTGTAAATAAAAAAAAAACAAAAGAAAAACATATGTTACAATGTTATACCATATAACTATATATTTTCCTTTGAAAACAAAACATATAAAACAAAAAAATTGACACACATAAACATAAGCTTTGCTATTTTTACTGTATATTGATTAATATAAAAAATAGTAAAGATGTGTATAAATTAAACAAAGGGTATAAATACAAAATAATAATTATAATACTAAAAAAATGATAGCATATTCATAAAATGCGCTACATATTAATAGTTGTTATCCTAAAAAGGGTATGTGTATGTTTGATATTAATTGGCTGTATGTCAAATTGTGGCTTAAAACTTTACAAATAAATATTTTTGTAAAATAAATGTGTATATTTCAAATTAATTAACTAATAATTAATATATTAAGGGGTAATATTAATTGGGTAAAATGATATTGCTATTTATATAAATAATATAATCAAACCATGTACCCAAAGTAAATAATATACTGCCTTCAATATACAAATAACATGCGTAAATGTAAAACTGAGGGTAAAAATATAAAAAGCTCGCAATAGTAAATAATATTGATCCTAATATATTTACTACATATACCAATATAACTTTCCAATCCATGGTTTTTACTTCTCTATAACTTAGCCTATATACAAAGCACAATGCTCCAACAAGAAAAGCAGTACTTCCAAAAATAAATAACTTCACTGATAAAGCATCATCTTTGAAACAAGAATAGATTGACCCTATTACAAAAATAAAGCATCCCAGCGAATAATTTATATATCCATAAAACTCCTTTTTATTTTCTGACCCAATTGTATATGCTCCTATTACATTACTATAGAAACACATTGCTGATGCAATTGCAAAAATAATACATCCCGTAACATATAATAAATCAAAAATAAAAAACGTACTACCAACTATAAATAAAACCATACTAATAAAATTGGTATGGTAACTCAACGGACATTTAATGAAATCCATTAAACGGATTCCCCGCGAACCACTCCAATTATCATTTTTTGTTTTCATGTTTTCTTCATGGCATATTTTATTACATATATAATATTTTTTTTTTTCTCAAATTTTGTTTTTTTTTGTGAGAATTTCTTTTGATTTTGAAATAGTTTAAATCATATAGCACACTCTATATGGTTAGTCAATACAAATTTATAAACTATTACAAATTGCAAAACACAATAATACAACAATACAATTTCGCATATCATTTAAGTATTTGTAAATATTTTTTGTTTAATTTATTTTACTTTTTAAATATATGATTTGTTGTTTTCTCCGCATTTTGTTTGGTATATTGTATTCCAATAATTTATTATTATTTTTGACGCTCTATATAATTTTGAATATTCTATAATTAAGTTAATTTTGGGAAATATTTAACATTGGTGTAGAAATTAAAGTTTATTCATGCTTTGTTTTGTTGACAACAAATGTTATTTTAATTTGAAAATATATTATATTTAAATAATTAAAAAATAATAGAAAAAAAAATAAATCAAAGTTGGTTTATTTTAATCTGAAAATCGTGCAATTATTTATATCCTCTAAATATTATATATATTATACACCTGCATATTTGTGAAATTATGATAAAGTATTAACACAAACCTTACATTAATTTCTATGTGTAAAAAAATATAAATAATTACATAATAATTCAACGTATGAAAATTTATCGCTAAATATGCATAATATTTTATTTAAAAAAATAGCATAACATTAAATAAAAAAAAATAGTAAAATATGTAGAAAAATAACAATTTTATGGGCAAATAAATATATAAAGAAAAGTATAATGGATAATATATATTAACTATATTTTTGTAATACTCTTTTTAATATATAAAAATTATTTTATAAATGATAAAGCAAAATTAAAATTACAGTCCAACGTTATTTTAGTGTATATCCTATATTCCATTATTTTTAACAAACTTTGAATAACAAAATTTACAACGTATTAATAAGTAATTTTTAATATCATAATACAAATATAGTTATATATATATATGTATATAACTTTAAATTATGATTACTATATATACAAATCAAATAGGAGAAATATAAACACCAATGCACACACATATGGTTTTGTAAAAAAAACACATGAATTTTTGCAGAATAGCCATAGTGTAATGCTGCATAATTTTTATGCATTATTACTCTCAGGAAATGGATATAAAATATATGTTGTATAATTATGTTCGGTGGAAATAGACAAATATATGCTAATGCGTTAATACATTAATTTTAAATATGTATTACTATTACGTGTTTTAACAAGTTTCGTTTAATAAATTAAAACTTTTTATTCTTATAATGTATTTTCTACATTTTTTATGAACAACATAGATCAAATAGCTAGTATAAACAAATAAAATATGCACATGCAATATATATTATATATGATCAGGTTGACAAATATAACTTAAAAAAAAATATATTCCCAATCTAATAGTTGTAAAGCTGATCCTAAGCTACTAATATATGTAGAAAATTTTAAAAAGTATAATATTTCCTCACTATGATACATAAACTTTATATAAATTTTGAGTAATTCTATACAAGCTGAATTTTCCAAAAAAAAACCTGAAAAAAATACATGTTTAACATTATATGCACGACTATGGATATATGCCATATATATTGAATTATATACAATCATAGATAATAAAGTTTTGCTTAAATCGCATTCTATATTGCTAAAATGTTTTGTAGCATTTTTATTTGTATTGTTATTATATAAAGGATCATCAATATTTTCGAGGTTTTGTTTTGATATAATATCTTCTTTCTTGTTTTCAATATTATCATATTCCATTTGTATAGCTTTTTTATTTGGACAATTTTCCTGCACATACATATTTTTTATTTTCGAATTATTTTTTTTTATGATTTGTTCATAATATTTTTGAATTTTTTTTTTGTTTTTTAATAATTCGCAATTAAGACTTTCTTCTGACGAAGAATAATAATTCTCTTTATAATTTTTCCTTATATATAATTCATTATCAGTTAAAGAGTTCCATTTCTCTCCTAATTGTTTTCTGGATTTTTTTTTAATATATTTTTTTATTGCTGTTTCATCATCACTTAAATATTTACATTTGTGTGTGTGACCATTTAAACATTTTTTATTAGCTATCCATTTTTCATTGTTATAATAATTACGGTTATTATTTTCTCTATTATTGTTGATACTTTTTGTTAAGGTCGGAATAATATCTATGCCATAATGTGTATCCATCTCATCAGTGCTGCATTCTTCACTAATATCACATTCACTACTACTTGAAAAAATATTTACCTCATTTTTTATCGAGCCATTATTTTGTTTACTATGGTTGGCAAATATGTCTTTAATGTTATCGATATTGATAGCAGATCCAAAACATGATGCAGTTAAGTCACTACTTAGACCAGCATTACAATAGGAAGTACCATAAATATCGCCAACAGTCATATCAAAGGTTTGATTTGTTCCTTTTTTAGCTATTCTAAATAATTTTTCCAGAGAGCACAACTTTCCAGTTATCAATAAAAAAAGTGATATAACCGATTTATATCCAATAAAACAATTACCGATTTGATAAATTTCATTTTTTTCATTAATAAGGTGATAACTAGTAACTCGTTTCATATTAACTATGATGTATGGATATGCACATTTAATAGAGTCATTATTTTCAATATAATTTTTTTTTAAGTCTAATTGTTTATTTTCTTCATTATTTCCTGTCTGTTCATAATTTTTTTCGAAATCACTTGTTCCCATCACAAAATTATATAAACTTTGTGGATATATATTTTTTAAAAATTCTAAACAATTATTTATACATGTTATTTCTTTGTGGAAATATATATTTTTCCTAATTCCTTTCATTTTAATTAATTTTTTCATTATATAGTTGCTTCTTTTTCCTGTTAAATTTATTACCGTATTACTAATTGTTTGTTCTGAACATTTTAATATAGCTTCATCAATATTTTTTACCTTAACAGTTAAGAAATAAAATGTCGCTATTTCTTCACCAACTTCATCCTCATTAATATTTAATTTTTTTTTGAGAAAATTATTATATATATGAAATTTATCATCAATATTCTCACTATTATCATTAAACTGTTTGGTTAATTCATTTAATGAAAATTCAGTATCCTTACTTTGTCTAAAATTTTTATTTAAGATCATTACCTGAATATTATTTTTTATTATATGTTGTATATTTAAAATATATTCCAATATGTCTTTTTTTTTGTCAATATAGTTTTCATTTGATAAGTTACTGCCTGTTTCTTTTTCATTCTCACAAATTGGAGAAATGTAATTGCAATTTTGATTTATATTATAGCAAGCAGAAAAACAATTATATATCCCTCCTACAATGTTATTGTTTAACTTATTTGAGGATTTACTCTTTATTTTTTTATTAAGCACAACAATAGTTATATGAGCTCTGTTAAAGGAGCATTCGACTCCTATTATATTCCCCATTTTGATATTTCATAAAAATGTGTTTAAACTAATTCAATATTATATCACAGGAAGGAATTTTCTTTTACAAAATAGTAAACATATGTATCAGGCATATTATTGTAACATATTATTTTATAATCACTATTTTGATAACTACATAAAGCGTGTATTTAGAGCTCGCTTATGTAAGGATATCTATATATATGGGCGTGTGCTTTTTGTTTTTATCACTTGTATGCACGTGGGAATCACATATATGCATACTTTTATATGACCCACAAATGACGTTATCAATATAAATTTGTTTAACACGCGGAGCCTTTGACAAAATAGTCATAAATAAATAAAAAAATCAATAAAACTTATAAATCTTTAAACTTTTGTAATTTTAATCCCCAATTTGATTACCTCTTTACATGTAAAAATATAGAGAGCAATTAATAAGGGTAATGAAAATAATTGGAATCATATGAGGGTGTAAAAAAAATAAAAAAACAAAATAAGAGTAATTTATATTTTATAAAATAATGAATAAGCAATATTTGCAATATCAAATGATAAAGGAAAAAAGAAAAAAAACGAGGCAACAAATAATTAATTCTAGATTTGTATATATTTTTTGATAAAAACTAAGTGTTTATAGTATTAATTTCGCTTACATTTTTGTAGCATATATTTTTAAAATAAATAAATCATGAGATAAACAAAATAGTTTTTTTTATTTCTAATTTTCTTTATGTTAATTTTTAAATCCTAAAATTATAAAACATGGTTTGTAACGCTTTTATATTTATCTTGCCCCATATGTTTAGTCATAATAATAATATGAAGACCCGGTTATTATTTACTACGCATTATTACTAGTTACATAATATATTTTAAAAAATACTTAGTTGTTATAAATTATATTATTCACATTTTTTGTATTTCTTCTTTCTATATACCTTTTCAAATTTAATAATATCATTCCTTACAACAGTTAAAAATATAAATACATAAAACCTGGTATTAAATTATTCATATATAAATCAATGCACATATACACATAGTGTAAATTAATATTATATTTGGGACATAGTACTCTTTTTTTTTTTTTTTTTTTTTAGCTAGTTATTACACAAAATAGCTAGCTAAAAAATATTATCATATGATCACAATATTAGGTGCATCATTTTTACAACATTTGAAACTATTAAAAATATTTTAAAAACAGGAGTGCACTTTTCCATATAATATTAGGAAATAATTATTTTATTCATATTAATATATATCGTATGTATATAATATATATTATAAAATGGGGTATTCCTATTTTTTATTTTTATAGTGTGTAACAATGAATTTCCATATAACTACATAGACATGCATGTGCATGTCGAATATATAAAATGTTATTTTTACTAAATATAATAATTATAAAAAAAATAGAATTATTCTATAAAACATTTTAAAAATGATTATTGTTTAAACGACATATATACATTCTACATGTATAAAATTTTAATGTTATATAGTTTTGATTTTATCGCAAAGAGAAATTAATCAATTTTCAGGATAAACATACTTTTATATTTAATAATTTTTTCTATTATAAATTTTTATTTTTGAAAATATTTTAAACATCAAATATAATTAAAAAATGTTGATTGTGGAAAAATTAAAGATTAATTATTTTAATTTGTTTTATATTAAATATATATATTCATGTTATATAACTTTCTTTACCTTTGGTTGTATAACTGTCTAATGCCACCAATTTTATAGGCATATAAAGTATGTATTGTATATATATATATTTTTTTAATTTTTAAATAGATAATAAATTTTAAAATGCATAGTATAGACAATCAGGTAAAACGAATAAATGAAACACCAACTTTCTATAACATGGAAATCTATTACATATACATGATAGTATGTTAGATGTAAATTATTTTGTAGCTATATAAATAATTTTTTTTACTTTTATTTTTTATTAGGTGCAAATGAATGCAACTCTTCGAAGGTGCGCAGAAATGGATAGCATGAATAATTTTTACAGTGCTCAACTAATAGAGCAAAGAGAGAGAATTGAAAGTTTAAAAAAAAAGTTAAATGTGTATAATAAAAATATAGAAGAACATGAAGGAGTTTTTAAGAATATTATAAAATACACAGATGGATTTCTAACTAACATCGCGTAAGGATACTAACTTTTATTTACGATCTAATTATTTGTGATTTTATTCAAACTTTTCAAACAATTAAATTGTATCATTATTTTTTAGGGGATTCCTAGGAAATATTAATTACTCTAAAAATTTTAGCATGGTTGTAGGATGCGCAAAATATTGTCTTATAGATGATAAGGTTATACATCTTTTATTTTTTATACATCATTAGTTTTAGAATGATATGAATTTTTATTTCTGTTATATACATATTTTTACCTTCCCCATTTTATAGGAGCTAAATTTAGTTGGTAATTTCAGCACAGGCAATAATGAATGTAAAACATGCAAGTGTTTAAAAATTCAATCAAAAAAATCGATAAGTAATAAGTGTCAAAATACAATTGTGTATAATAAAACTAGCTTTTATGTTGAAGATAATACAAATAATAAAAAAAAAAAAAAAAAAAAAAAAAATACAAAAAAAAAATACCTTCAACAAAATCAAAATATATATAATCTTAATAACCCATATGACACTGTTGAAGTTAAAGAGTTATATGATATTTATCGAAAACAAAGTTTAGCATCAATTGATGATTATTATATAAATTAGTGACTTAGCATTGATGTTGTAAAAGTACAAAATGAAGTACTAAAATGTATGGATTTGTTTATCTAGCCGTTTTCTATTTTTATGTTATGCACATGTGTATGCTAAAAATGGTGAGACTTTCCAAATGAATTGTAAAGTGAAGAAATAGAATGTGTAGGGTTTCCTTTGACCAACGCGAGATAAGTAGAAAAATGGAAGAAGCCTAGTCAATAAATGTAACGAGCATATATATATACATATACATATGCAATACCAATTCCTACTTATTAAGCTGTTTCAAAATGTGCTTTTTTTCTTTATACTTAAGTTTTTAAATTTTAGTTTTTTGCTTAGTTTTTTCTACATTTAAATTTTTGTAATTCATATTTTTTACTTAATTTTTTACTTAATTTTTTACTTAATTTTTTGCTTAATTTTTTGCTTAATTTTTTACTTAATTTTATGCTTAATTTTATGCTTAATTTTTTGCTTAATTTTATGCTTAATTTTATGCTTAATTTTATGCTTAATTTTATGCTTAATTTTATGCTTAATTTTTTACTTTGTTACTTTTACGAAGTTATTTGGCTTCTCATTACTTTTGATGTTTTAGCATAGAATGTATTTTTACAGTAACAGTAAAAACTACATATTATTTTGTATGTTATATATTTACAATTTTAAGGAATAAGAAATTATATATATATAGTATAAACATATTTTTGCAAACATACCTATACCTACATAGGTATAGTAGTCATGTCGTTTTATCTAAAATTTAGAAATGCTTGTAAGGAATAAATAAAAGGGAAAAAGAAAACCAAGTGAGCATATTATATAAGCAGTAATAGTATAAAGCAGTATAGTACATAAGAAGTATAGTATAAAGCAGTATAGTACATAAGCAGTAATAGCATAAAGCAGTATATATAGTATATTTTATTATATACATATTTAGTGATTTATTTTGAAATTTTCTTAACATTTTTAAGCTGCATATAAATATGACGATTTTTCAAATTTTTTACTTTCATTATGTATAATTAAAAAAAAATAATTTTTTACATATTTCCTTTTCCTTTTATTTTTTGGTCGCTCTATATTTTTCCAAATAATGTCAGTGTTTCATTTTATATATACAAATTATTTATATGCTTTTTTTTTTTTTTTTAAGGGAATTTTATGTGTAATAAGGTTATTGTATCTCCAAGCCCAGTTATATATAATGCATTAGTATATATAAATAGTTTATTCTTTTTCTTTTTTTTGTTTTAAGCATTAATATTGTAATTTATTATGCATTTATTTTTATCATGTATTCCTCTTTATGCCTCTTCACTAATTAAGTGTGTAAACAAATACATAGTTGAAGAAGTTTTACATTTGCATATTTACATGAAATTAAAATATTTTTCACATACATTTGAAAATAAAAAAATAAAATTTTTGGCAAAATGGTAGTTGGCCTTAATTTGAGATCTCTCATTGATAATGTATACTAAAATATTGTTTCATTATTTTTTTTTTTTTTTTTTTTTTTATTTTATTTTATGATTTATAGTATCCACTAGCATATGCATATGTGCTACATATCAAAAGGGAATAAAAGCCAACTCCTCATTTTCAAGATTAACAAAATTCATAATATGTATGTATATATTTCCTCCTCATGCTTATATTTTTCACAGCAATTGTCCAAACAAATTGTAAAATGATAATGTAATAAATTAATTAAACTAAATACGAGACAATTAAGAAAATAAAATTATTTACTTTTTTTTTTTCATGCCATATATAATCTTAAAAGAGTATGTCAATTTTATGTATATATATATGGAAAGCCCTTTTATAAATAATGCATTTTATTTATTAAAAATTATGTGTATATTAGTATATTATACATTTTAATGTGCCAAGATAAAATAATATGCATAATAAAGCATACATGTGTATGTATTAATTAACTAGGGCTATGTATTTTTTTTTTTTTTTTTTTTTTTGTTCTCTTTTTATTTATATAAATAATATTTACATACGTCATATTCTTGTATGCCATTTAGTAATTTGATGGAGAATTATACAATTCGATAATTTTTCAACTTTTTTAAAATATGCATATAAATATAGCTCATCTTATTTTATATCTTTAATGCATGATCTTTATTTGTACACAATTAATATGTGCAATTACAAAAATAAATAAATAAAATTTACATATGTTGATACGTATTGCTAAATAATAAATAGCACATAAGCTCTTATATAATAAGCTTGGTCTTTTATGCTATGTTTGTAAAATAAAAAAAAAAAATAAACAATTACATGTATTTTTGTTATGCCACCCATACAATATATAATAATTGATATATTTATGTTAGAAAAAATATGCATAAAATAAAACAATATAATTGTTATTTTATTTTATTTTTTTTTCATTCTTTTTACACTTATTAATATGCATAACTTTTTTACAACTTTAATTGTGAATGACCATTGTTAAGTTAGTTAATTATTATACATAATATACATATTTTTATTTATTTTTCATTCTTAGATTATTTTCACATTCATTATTGTGTTTCATTTTTTTTGTATAAGTGGGTTGCATTAAACACTATTTATATCACCATTGTTCAAAAACCAATTTTTATTTATGTTTCAGTTTGTCTATTAATATTGTGTTTCTTGTTTTTATATTTCATTTAAAGATCTCTTGAAATTTTATACATTACCTAATTAATATATTTTTTTAATATTAAAAATATATACACTGATTTATAATGTGATACATATTTGTCTCGGATTGTTGAGCATAAGTATATAATGTGTGTACCTCCTTTTTTTTATTTACGAAATCCATTTATTACTTAAATTGTTAATGATATACTTATTATATACAGAATAAAATTACATATTATGGATTATTACTATTTTTAATATATACATATATATTATTAAAAAAAAAATAAATTTCAGACAAGTTATATATTACATAATTGTAATACTTTTCAAGGATGAAAATATGTTTTGCAATTTATTTTTTTTTTTTTTTAATTTTGTAAGACATTTAAAATATATTTAGAACAGAGAATATAAGTATCATTACGTGTGTGTGTATTATTTTTATTTTTTATTTTTATGTCTCTCCATTATTAGGGAAGCACACACAAGTATATACATTCTTTTGACACCAAAATAGAATAAAATATTTAAAACTTATAAAATTTGAAAATATAAAATTATTGTAAAGCAAAACCATATACATATAATCTTGTAAAGTTATCAATTAAGTAAGGCATTAAAAATAAGAGAGTTTGTAAATTTAGTAAGACACAATACAAATGCACATAAACATATGCACTATACATAAGAATAAAAGAAATAAATTGACTTATAATTATAAAATATTACAAACACATCAGTCAAAGATATACAAACAAATAATTGATGCTTATGCAATTTATAAGTGTTAAGCATTTTTTAAGTTCAACATAAAAAAGCATAAAATAGTAATGCCAAAGAAATATTAAAATTTTTTATTTATTAAAGTAAATAAAATTATATAAACAATTTTCACGTGTGTGCATATTTATATAAATATTTAATCAAAGATATATTATCATCATATATATATTAAGTAGTTTTTTTTTTTTAAATACAAAATGGCTAATAGCATAAAGCGTTTACCTTCAACTGAGGGTGAAGAATTAAAAAAAACTGATTCTGGAAAAATATTTGATGATGGTATTAAAAGAACTCCATCTGGTAAACCAATACAAACTATGTATGTATTAAATAGAAAGGGAGAAGAAGAAGATATTTCTTTTGATCAAATATTAAAGAGAATACAAAGATTATCATATGGTCTTCATGAGTTAGTTGACCCAGCTCGAGTAACACAAGGTGTTATAAATGGAATGTATAGCGGAATTAAAACATGTGAATTAGATGAGCTAGCTGCACAAACATGTGCATATATGGCTACTACACATCCTGATTTTTCTATTTTAGCTGCTAGAATAACTACAGATAATTTACATAAAAACACTAGTGATGATATTTCAAAGGTTGCTGAAGCCTTATATACTTACAAAGACGTTAGGGGTAGACCTGCTAGTCTTATTAGTAAAGAAGTATATGATTTTATTATAGAACATAAAGATCGTTTAAATAAAGAAATAGATTATACAAGAGATTTTAATTATGATTATTTTGGATTTAAAACATTAGAGAGGTCTTACTTATTACGTATTAATAATAAAATTATTGAACGTCCTCAACATTTATTAATGAGAGTATCTATAGGAATACATATTGATGATATTGAAAAGGCTTTAGAAACTTACCATTTAATGTCTCAAAAATATTTTACTCATGCTACTCCTACATTATTTAATTCGGGAACACCAAGACCTCAAATGTCTTCATGTTTTTTATTATCAATGAAATCTGATTCAATAGAAGGTATATTTGAAACATTAAAGCAATGTGCATTGATCAGTAAAACAGCAGGAGGTATAGGTGTTGCTGTACAAGATATTCGAGGACAAAATTCATATATTAGAGGAACTAATGGTATATCAAATGGGTTAGTTCCAATGTTAAGAGTTTTTAATGATACAGCAAGATATGTAGATCAAGGTGGCGGAAAAAGAAAAGGTTCTTTTGCTGTATATATTGAGCCATGGCACTCTGATATTTTTGAATTTTTAGATTTAAGAAAAAATCATGGTAAAGAAGAATTAAGAGCTCGTGATTTATTTTATGCTATATGGGTACCTGATTTATTTATGAAGAGGGTTAAAGAAAATAAACACTGGACTTTAATGTGTCCTAATGAATGCCCAGGTTTAAGTGAATCTTGGGGTGAAGAATTTGAAAAATTATATACAAAATATGAAGAAGAAAATTTAGGTAAAAAAACAGTTCTTGCACAAGATTTATGGTTTGCTATATTACAAAGCCAAATTGAAACTGGTGTACCATATATGTTATATAAAGATGCATGTAATTCTAAATCTAATCAAAAAAATTTAGGGACAATTAAATGTAGTAATTTATGTTGTGAAATTATTGAATATACATCACCTGATGAAGTAGCTGTTTGTAATCTAGCTTCAATTGCATTATGTAAATTTGTTGATAGAGAAAAAAAAGAATTTAATTTTAAAAAATTATACGATATTACTAAAATTATTACTAGAAATTTAGATAAAATTATTGAAAGAAATTATTACCCAATTAAAGAAGCTGAAAAATCAAATAAAAGACATAGACCTATTGGAATAGGAGTACAAGGATTAGCAGATACATTTATGCTTTTAAGATATCCATATGAATCTGAGGAAGCTAAAGAATTAAATAGAAGAATATTTGAAACTATGTATTATGCTGCTTTAGAAATGTCGGTTGAATTAGCACAAGTAAATGGCCCATATGAATCATATCAAGGTAGTCCAGCAAGCAAAGGAATATTACAATTTGATATGTGGAATGCAAAAGTAGATAATAAATATTGGGATTGGGATTTATTAAAAAAAAAAATAAGTATGCATGGATTAAGAAATTCTCTTCTTTTAGCACCTATGCCAACAGCTTCAACTTCACAAATTTTAGGAAATAATGAATCCTTTGAACCATATACAAGTAACATTTATTATAGACGTGTTTTAAGTGGTGAATTCTTTGTTGTCAATCCCCATTTATTAAAAGATCTTTTTGATAGAGGTCTTTGGGATGAAGATATGAAACAACAATTAATTGCCCATAATGGAAGTGTCCAATATATTAGTGAAATACCTAGTGACTTGAAAGAATTGTATAAAACAGTTTGGGAAATCAAACAAAAAAATATTATTGATATGGCTGCTGACCGTGGGGTTTTCATTGACCAGGTATGTTGATCACGTTGTGAAAAATGAAAAAAAAAAACTAAAGAAATCGACACAGTGAGCTGTATAGCTACAGCTTTCTTGCTCTTACTATTATGCATGGTACATGTATTATTGCGTATGGTTATATATAACAACTTGCACACATATCATTCCTCTTACATTCGATTTTTTATTTCTTTCTTTTTCAGTCTCAATCATTAAACATTTACATACAAAAACCTACATTCGCAAAATTATCCAGTATGCATTTTTACGGATGGGAAAAAGGTTTAAAAACCGGAGCATACTATTTAAGAACTCAAGCAGCAACGGATGCTATTAAATTTACAGTTGACACACAAGTAGCTAAAAATGCAGAAAAATTGAAAAATGCAGATGGTATAGCTATTAGTAGAGAAATTTCAAGAGAGACAATTTCAACTGAATCAACTGTTACACAAAATGCATGTCCTTTACGCCGTAACAACGATGAGCCATGTTTAATGTGCTCAGGTTAAGTTACTCGTATACAAATATGCACACATATATATACAGCTAAATGTGGATGAAGAGCAAATTGCATGAACAGTCGCCATTATAATAGCTATATTTTTGCAAAAAAAAAAAAATACATAAAAAAAATATGAATAAAATAGCTATTATAAAATGAATAGCGACCGTTTTTGCATGTACATACATATAAAATATGTATGCTCTAATTAAAAAAAATACATAAAAAATAAATCAACACATTTTTGGTTGTTTATGTTTCTTTTTTTTTTTTTCTTAACACATGTGTATGCAAGTATATTCCATTCGGGCTTATTTACATACTACTATAAACTTATTTTTTGGCAAATTTTCAAATTTGTTAAATAATGAACATAAAGTAATATTAAAAGTTTTTTTTAAAAAAATTATCCATTAATTATTGCATTATTAGATATGTTATTTATGCATATTTGTATAATCATGCAATTGTGGAAAAAACATGAAAGCATAAAATTATAAACATTTTTTAATAAAAAAAATGACACTAAAAATTATTTTCGAGTATTATATTTTCCCATGTCAGACTGTCCACAGTTGGGGCAAATATAGTTCTGTAAAACAGCAAAATAAATGGAATAAAATTTATGAAATAGTTAAAAAAAAAATAATGTTTATATGTTTACATATTTGGGTCATATAAACTTATTCGGTATAATAATCTTACGTCTTTTAAGAATTTTTGTTCTCGCCCTTTCGCTGGATATATTAATAAATTACATTTCACACAGCGATATTTGGGTAATCCATTTTCATCATTGTCCAAACCCTTTGTAGCATTCCCATTATTTTTTTTATTTGTTACTTTGTAAAAAAGACCTATTAAAGAAATAAATAATATGACCAATAAATGGATATACATAATGTATACAATTTTGTATGCTCTTGATTATATATTCATACCTAATAGGGAACTAAAGGCAAAGACTGCAATGGCTATACCATATGTATTAATATTATTAACTACTTGTTTAAAAAAACTTTTTCGAATGTCTGATATACAAGATTGGGCTTTCTGTATATATGTTTGCCCCTTGTTACTATTAGCATAAAGTGATTTATTATGGGGTAAATTGTTAATGCTTTTACTCCTAAAAACATTACTACTTATATAGTAATTATTTTTATGAATTTTAATTGATGATACCATAAAAAATGTTATACTGTAAATACATATTAATATGGCGAGCTTCATTTTGTCTTTGCAATTTTACTGGCTAGTAAAAACGTTAAAGAACCACACAATTTTGTCAACAAAAAAGGAGAAAAAGAGAACAAAACAAAATTGTTACATAACATTTACATAATTTGTATAACCAATATATGTGTGTATGTATTATGTTACAGGTATGTTTATTTACTATATTGTATATAATTGCATTTTTCACTTTTTATATTTCTTGTTAATAAAAAAACCGTATTTTTGCCTTACTTGTTCATAATAAAATAATTATGCTAACTAAATTACAATATTATTTATTTAACTCATAATTACACACACTTTATTTTTTCCCTTTACTTATATATATACACGAATATGTATTATTTTATCATGTAATTTTATATTTTAAAATATGCAATATACCATTTTAAGAATCAAATTTGTTTCAAACAAAATACATTTTTAATAACTCGAGAAATTCGAAATATTTAATAAGCTTGCATTTAATTTATACAAATTTTGTATTTTTATTTTGTTTTATTTTTATAAGAAATATTTTATCTTAAAATTGTGAAAAGAATGAATAAGTAATCAAAACTTATTAGTAATAATGAAAATGGAAATTTGTGAATTATTCTATGCTTTATCAAGTGGTAATGACAAATAAATGTGTAGCAAACAAATTAGGAGAAAGTGTTTTATAGTTATAGTAAGGTTTTAAAACAAAAAAAAATGATAATATAAGGATAATAGTATAACAATAAAATAAAATATAATACACAAAAATAATGGCTGACACCAATTTATTACCACTAATATGTAACAATAATTTTAATTGCTTTAAAAAAAAAAATAACACATAAATGGGTCTATAAACATTTAAGTGTTGTACATGTTCTTTTACACACACGTGCTTACTTAGTCCAATATATTACTAGTATAATTCTTTATATCTGAAAAAATAAAATAATAAAATAATGAGAGTCTGGATATTATAAAATGATAAATTTTTTAATTTTTATTTTGAAAGAGTTATTTTTTATATCATGCAAATATATGAAAAAAGTTGGTTAAATTAAAAAAGACAAAAAAATATGGTGTAAATAAAACAAAAGCTATGATAAAACAAATAATATGAAAAAGTAAATAATTGTGTAAAAAATAAATATTTATATAAGGGGATAAAATAATTAACAATATCAAAAATGTATACATATTTAAAAAATGGTATTTTAAAATGTCACATATATATATAGATCTATGTTACATGCTTCATGCATATAAATAAAAAACTTATAAACAATCTTAAAACAATTAAACTCATATTGTTTCGAATGCTTTCTACATTCGGTCTGTATTTTTTTTCAGTAATTTTTTTCATTATTTTTTTCAGTAATTTTTAGTACTCCCCTAAGTTCATCGTTTTCGAAAAATTATCATTACCTGAACCATGAAATTTGTAAAAATCATCTTTGTTTAAAATTTTCGACCATATTAATAAATCACCTCTCATTAACCCTCTTCTAACAATTTGCGATAAATCAAATCCATTTTGTTTAACAAAATATAAACTATCTGTATTTAAATTATTAGTAAATACTTTTAATTCTTGATAATTATGTTCATGTGCAAAATTTTCTAATTGTGTTAGTAATCTACTACCTATTCTCATTCTTCTGTTATCTTTTTTTACTACCATACGAACTAATTGAGCAATAGAATTATCTCCTTTATATGGTATTATACCTACACATCCAATTATTTTTCTATTTATAAATTTATAATTAATATCTTCATCATCATTTAATTTACTATCAAATATAGTTCCTCGAAAATCATTGAATCTAAAAGGTATTGCTTTTTTATTCTCAATATATTTTCTATTTGATATATCACTTGCTTCATATATTAATTTTGATTTTTCATCATTTTGTTCATCTAAATTATTTTTAAAATTGGTACTATTTTCATTATCACTTTTGGTAGTGATACTATTATTATGAACATGTTCAGAATTTTCATCATTTTTTTTTTCTATCGAATTGGATGTATCTTTATCTTCTTTATTAGCAGTAGTAGAATTAGAATTTTTTACATTTTTATCATTATTTTTTACATCATTTTGAATAGATGATAGACTATTTGTGTTATTATAATAAATATCTTTGTAATTATTAGTGGGCAATTTTTCACAAAGAGCTGACGTGTTCATATTTTTTGATTTTTTATTATCATCGTCAGAATTTATATTTTCATTTTGTGAATTTATTTTATTATCTATTTCAGAAGAATTTGAATTATTTTCTTTTTGTAAATTTTTATTATTTGTATTATTACTATTATTTGGTGTATCATTTAACCCACAAAAACCGGTAATACATTCTGATGTATTTTTTTTATCATATGAATCATCTTTTTCATTTTCATTATCTTCAATAGAATTTTTTATTTCATGATTATTTCTTTCATTAGCTAATAATCTTTCTTGTTCCTCTTGTTCTAATATAATTTTTTCTCTTTCATGAATATCACTACATGTTGTTCTACTTGCCGAGCCAAAATTATTATCAAATACTTCCGCTACCCAAAAATTACATCCTTCTACTCCAATATAGCTTGTATATAGATTTTCTAAATCGGGACAATCTTTTCTTATATGATTTAAAAATTCAAATTTTGCTCTTATATATAAATATATTAAAAATATTATAAGAAAATAAAATATTTTTTTCAAATCCAGGAAAAAAATATAATTTATAATAATAATTACTAATAAATCATAAATATGTTGTATAGACCAATATATAACTGCTGGTAATGTTAAGGAGTTAAAATGGTCATATAATAATTGCCTCACTTCATCGATATCTTTTTCTTCTAATTGCCTTATCGATATTATTGGTTCAGAAAATTTTGTTTTATGTTTATCTGTTCATAAATAAAATAAAAAAAATATGAAAAATTACCATATAAAATATGAACAAGTCAGGCAAAATAAATATAAATGTCTTATTTGGTCATAAAATATGTAGCATAGTGTTGTGTGGCTATCATAAATGAAAACAATTTAAAGCAATCATGCATAGGAATAAATATATACAGAAGTACGTTTACATGTTATATAATTTTTTTTAATTTTATATTTTACTCATTAAAATGTGGGATATAGAACTTGCATTTTGTTCCTTCTTAAATAAATTCATTGTTGGATGTCTCTTTTATTTTTTAAAATGGTAATATATTATATATATATTTAATATTATATGCTTTCCTTTTTTGTTTGTTTTGTTTTCCCCCCACCTTCCACTATTTCACTTTCTTGATTATAAGTTGATACTTTTACCTTAAATATAATAAAATGTTTGATAATTTTAAAATAAAAAAAATATTTTTTTTCACTAAAAAGCAAAAGATCAAATAAAAAGCGCGATATAAGAAATTATCAGTTAAGGTACTTGCGCTGCATTATTATCATTTTTATGGATTTAAATATTTGAATAAAATTTTCTTTCTGATTTTTAAGTATTTGAAGCAAAATGATTTTAATAGTCTTTTTAATCTTTCGTAAAAAAAAAATTTTATTCTTTTTATTTTAATTATGCTTTTTAAAATAAAATAAATTGATAAAAAAATATTCGTACTGTATATTTGCATACAAAATAAATCCATAAAATAAATATTAGCATTTATATAAAAAAATAGGTACAAATTGCATACATATAATACATATATATATATATATATATATATAATTAATTATTTGCTTAAAACAAATTTAAGAACAAATTTTGAAAATTTTTATATTAAAAATACTTTTTATAAAAATTTATAATTATTCTTTTTTGTAAATGTTTTTTTGGTCAAAAAAATTCTGACTGTACAGGGAGTCTCTTTATTTTTTTTTTATCACTCATTCTCATTTTAAAATGTAGTAGTAAATAGTATTTTGAAAAAAATACAATGCTACCATAAATCAATGATATATATTTTTTTCTATTTAGAATACGAGCATATTCAATTTGTTTTTATAGACGGTTACATTATTTGCGATTTACGCATTTTCAAGTATTAAACTAATAAGCATATAAAATATAGAACTAAAAAAAAACAAAATAAAGTATGTAACAATTGTAATATGCATGTACATGTTCATATAAAACAATACTTGTAAATGCTACTTACTATTCCTACATGGGATAAATAGGGATATATAGATAAAACGGTTAAATCATTCCATTCGAATTTCGAAAAACTAAACAACCAAATAAACCCATATTTATTTTTTTTTAAACACTACATTGAAAAAATAATAGAAATGTGTTACTGCATTATATTTATCAAAGCGTGTGCAAATTGTCAACAAACAAAAATTGTTTTAATGTAATAACAGTACAAATTAAAAAATATAATTATCCGGGGCTCTTTTATTCATATATATATTATTATATACATATGTAAAATGTATTGAATAACTTTTTATAGAAAAAGAAAAAACATCACATAACTTTACTATCGCTTAACTTTTAGCTAGCTCATATTACCTGCTCTGTTCATAATTTTTTTTTTCAAATTAATATATTTTTAATTGAAATAGAATATTTGACAATTTCGTAGTATAACGCTTCATAACACGCTTACTCATTTGTTTTCTTTTTTTTTTTTAAAATGGAAAAATACAAAAAAATACTAGAAAGAATATTGGTAAATAAAAATATTCCATGTAAAAGATACGAATTTGGTTCATACGAAATTGATAAAAGAGAGGTATTTATAACGACTAGCCATTCTTATGGGTTTGTTAATAACAAGCCATTATTGCCGGGTCATATTTTATTAACAACTCAGAAAAAAAAAAAAAAATATAATGATTTAGATATAGATGAAATAATAGACATACATTTATTATCTAATTTTATGTGTTATGTTATGGGACAATTATTCAATACAGATAATTTTTCTATAGCTATACAAGATGGAGAATATGCAGGTCAGACTGTTGATCAAGTACATATACATATAATACCACGAACTAAATTGGATTATAAAAATAATGATAATATATATAAAGACTTAAATAAAATTGATTGGGGATATGGAAGAAATATAATATGTAATTCTTGCAATTCTTCAATTCATGTAAATTTACAAAATAAACACGATGACAATTTTAAATTGGAAGAATTCAAGTAAAAAAAATGACTAGCTATAACTAGCTATATCTAGCTAATATTAATATATATATCAATATAACCTGACCATGCATGTATTTTTCCCTTTAAAATATGACCTCTCTTTGTTTTTTGACACTATCTAATCCTTTGAAAGTTTTAGTGTATTTTTTTACTTTTGCAGTTATAACATTTTTTCATATAAGCTATATACTTTATTATTTTTTTTTTTTTTTTTAGCTGTTCTATAAGATCAATGGATGAAATGGAAAAGGAAGCCACCATGATTAAGTCGTTCATAGACAATATTACCCTCTAAAATAATTTCGATATTTTTTTAATATAAATTATGTATTTTGTTTAATATATTTTCTATGCTTATGCATATTTCTCTGTTAATCTACCATTAAACGATGATGTGTAATTAGGGAACTAAAACTATTTTTTTCATTACTATGTTATAATTTTAACATTTTGATTTTTTTTTTTAAATCATCATTTTAGTGTGCTATGCTAAATATAGTACAATAAAAGGAATTTTATTTCTCAATTATTTTATTTATTTATTTTAGAAAATATGTAAAATAATTACAAGACAAATTATGTTTTAAATAAAAAAAATCAACATAAATAATATATAGATTTATGTACAAAAAAATGAGTATAACGGGTTTCAGAAATGGTATATATATATATATTGTAAAAAGCATGTACATTTTTTTCGCTCGACATATGTTTCCATTCGGTTTTAATTATTTATTTTTTTATTTTAACTTTTTTAACTTTTTAATATATTGTTTGTTATTCCTCATCGTTGAGTAAAACCCGCATTTGCGGCTAATTATATCCCAAACGATATTCCCTACAAATAATTTTACGACAGTATATATATATATAATTATATATCATTCCTCAACATTTATTTGTGTATAAAATGAATATTATTTAACCTTGTGTTTAAATATGAGATTTTGTATAAACAATTATATTATGGTTTAAAGAAGATAAAATACAATGCATAGATTTTGGATATTTATATTCAATTTTATATATTTTTGTGTATGTAAAAAAAAAAAATATATAACTCCATCCAGTTTCATTATAGCTCAAACTAATAACAACATACGACGTAAAAATAAGTTACGTTATTATGATAATGAATATCCAAAACAAAATATTAGTATACCATCTTTGTTGTTATCAAAAAGAATAATATTTTTATCATCTCCTATATATCCTCATATTTCAGAACAAATAATATCTCAGTTATTATATTTAGAATATGAATCCAAAAGGAAGCCAATTCATTTATATATTAACAGTACAGGTGATTTAGAAAATAATAAAATAGTTAACTTAAATGGGATTACTGATGTAATATCAATAGTTGATGTAATTAATTATATATCATCAGATGTGTATACATATTGCTTAGGTAAAGCATATGGTATTGCATGTATATTAGCTAGTAGTGGAAAAAAAGGATATCGATTTTCTTTAAAAAATTCATCTTTTTGCTTAAAACAATCCTATTCTATTATACCTTTTAATCAAGCAACAAATATTGAAATCCAAAATAAAGAAATAATGAACACTAAAAAAAAAGTTATAGATATAATTGCAAAAAATACAGAAAAAGATAGTAATATTATTTCAGAGATATTAGATAGGGATAGATATTTCAATGCAAATGAAGCTTCTGATTTTAATTTGATAGATCACATTTTGGAAAAACAATAAATTGCTTTTCCTCTTTGATCAGTTAAATAGAACAAAGAATGTGCATATTTCAAAAAGAATAAGAGGGGTAGTAATTTTACAAAACCAGCTAGCCATAAAAAATGCTGGCAAAGAAAATATTCCTTCAAAATTTTCATTATCTTCGTGTAGTGAAAAATATGCCACTTAAGGTTATGGACAGGCATATTATAGACCCTCGAATTTTTTATTCTACAGATCAGTCTCGAAAAAAGGTAGCGGTTGATAAAGGAGGGAATGGAATAAGTGAAAGTGAAAGTAATGATAATGATGGTAGTAGTTCGAGCCCTATTGATGAAACAAATTTGATCAATGAAGAAGGAAAGAAAAGAAAAGATTTCAGTGAATTTATTAATATGCATGAAAATAAAGAAAAAGGATATTTCCCCAATATGGTCTTAAAAATTTTAAGTGATAAAAATAGTGAAGAAGAAAAAAAGCGTCTAATAAATGAATATAAAGAATGTATAAGTAAATATTTTGAAGTAGAGAATGAAATAAATTTAAATAATAAAAAAAAAAAAAAAAATGAAATACAATTTGGTGATATTTTTGCAAGTCTATATTTATGTTATGTAGAGAAAATATATGATTTAAATTTTTTAACAAATTTAAGTAACAGTTTTGATAAATTATATAAATTTGAAAAAAATGTAAATGATAGACATCAATCAAGTAAAGAAGAGCATATAATAAACAAAGATAATATAAATTATTTTTCAATGATTTTTTATTATTTTTCTTTTTTAAATATAAAAAATGATATATTATATATAAATATAAGAAATTATATTATTAATAATGAGGTTGAGCCAATAATAATTTATAAATATTTAGAAAGTCTTTGTTTTATAAAAGGTTTATATGATCATGATAAAATATATGAGCATATTAGTCCAATAGTTGAAATAATAATGGAAGAATTTTATAATTTTAATAATTATTTTTTATTAAATATTTTACATTTTTTACACACATTAAATTTTATAGATAAAAATGTATTTTCTTTTTTATCAAAAAAGTTAAATAAAAATATTTATAGCCAAAACGCAAATTATTATGACTTGTGCATGTTATCTAGAGCATATGCCCTATATAAAAATTATAACATCACTTTTAATAAATATTTATGTAATGATATAATAGCTAATATAACTAAATATGAAGATAAATTTCAAAATGAAGATACAACAATAGGAGAGAATATATCATCGTCTAAACAAACCATAAACGATAATTCAGAACAAACAAATAACTCAAAAGATGTTCTTAAAAAAAATATATCTACTGACAATAATAATGAAACAAATGCATATATAGATGAAATAAAAAATATTGATAGAGCAAACTATTTTATGTTTAAAAATAATTTATACAATGATGGAATAAATTTTTATTCATTTTTTGTAAATTCGAAGACTGAAAATAGAGAGAAGTATAAAAAAGAAACTATTATGGATATCAGTTTTACAACGTCAAACAAAAGTGATAATATAAGTAACAAAGGTGATAGCAATTGCACTTGGAATGATTTATTTAATGATGATGCCAAACATAAAAATAAAGAAATAAATAACAAACCATTTATTAATATTAAAAATGAAGATATGAATAATAATAAAATAGTTAGCATGTACAATAAATATTTAAAGGAAAATATATTGTATGAGTTTAGTCATAGTGAGCTTGTAAATATTTTTAAAAAAATTACTGAAATATTTAATAAAGATATAATAAAAATTGATAATACTAATATTAGTGAAGATGTAGACATGTATTATAGTAATAATTATGATGAAAACAAAATAATGGAATATAAAAAAAAACTACTTTTTATAGATAATTATTATATTGGTCATATTTTTTATATAGTTGATTCATTACTATCACTAAATGTACATCATACTAATAAAAAGGATTTTATAAATTTAGAAAATAAAGTTTTTAATTTAATAAAAAATAATGAAAATTATATTATCACTAATTTTGATAGTAATGAAATAAAAAGTGTTTTAATATTTTTAACACAAACAAATAAAATTTATAAAGAATCTTTTATTTATTGTCTTACACACAGAATAGTAGACTTATACATTAATAATCTTTGTACTGCAAAAACCCTAGCTATTTATTTACATAATTTATTACATTTTACAAAACATAAAATTTCAAAAAAAAACAGATTTAATCATACTATAAGAAATATTATATATAATACATACCCATGGTTGAATAGCAATAAAACCACACACAATGTACAAACAACAAATAATATAAATAGTGAAATAACAAATATTTATAACAACATTAAAGTAAAAAATTATTCGATTTTACAATTATTATCAATATATATTTGTAAAAATGTTTATTTTATGAGTTTATCAACTTTAACTTCTATACTAAGATCCTTTTCTTATCTCTCATTTAATGATGTTAATTTCTATAACGTTTTTATTCCATTGTTTATGAAACATATGGACAATCTAACCAATGTAGACATTTTAAACATAACACAGGTAGCTAATTTAAAAAAAAAATTGTACATATTTTTTTTTCAAAAACGTGATTTGTACATATTTTTTTGTCAAAAACATGATTTGTACATATTTTTTTGTCAAAAACATGATTTGTACATATTTTTTTGTCAAAACATGATTTGTACATATTTTTTTTATTCTTAGGCATATAACAAGCGAAAAATTCAAAATAAATATTTTTATTATATGCTATCAAAAGTATATCAAAGTAAAAGTACCGAAAAAATAAAAAATCTTGACCCACCAATTAAATTAATTGGCTAGCTGAATAAAAAAATTACAAAGTGATAAACAGGTATGAAAGCCTGCTAATGTGGCTATTTGGATGTATACCCACATTTTACTTAATGTATGTAATCGATTTACACAAATGGTATACGCACAGTGGGCAGTGTAACTGTTATGTTTGTATGTTGTATCGTATGCTTGGCATACATTTTAATTAACATTCTTAATTAATGTTAGTTTTTTTTAATTAGTATTTTTTTACCTATAATTTTTATATTATTATATTATTATAATGTTATTTTGTATTTTTTGAGAAATACTTTCAAAATGGTATTTTTCACCCATTTTAACTCCCCCTTTTTTCTTTAATATACGTATAAACTATTTTGTTTTTAAACTTTAAAATTTAACTACGACACACACAATAAGCTTATAAAAATTGTGACAAAATGTGCAGGGTGGCGATGTTTAATTTTTAACTTTTACTAAAATAATTTATTTTTGTGATAAGTAGACATGAAATACTTTTGTATGCCAGCATTTGCTACATTTAATACGCAAAACAAATATCATGATACATTCTTTATTAAATAAAATGATAAATATATTGCCTGTCGTTTTCAATTTATTATTTTTAATCACCAATTGAAAATTTTATTTTGCCTTATTATTTCGTGAAACCTTTAATGAAAAACCAAATGATCTACAAAAAACCTTTAGTTTTTTTTATTGGAAAAATTCAATAATAGAACAAAAAAACACACCTCGAAATGACAAACAATTTATATTTTTATTTGGCTAACTATGTTCAGGCAAAATGGGGATATACACAAATTTTAATTGTTGATTTGTTTATATGTTATTATTTTTATAATGTTTTTTATTATATTTTTTCTACTATCTTTTTTGTATTATTATAGTTAAAATATATATATTCAGTGTTTAGAGAACAATTTTGTGTCTATCCGTTCCTCAAGATTTCTTCAGAAACGTTCAGGATACTTTTGTGTGTGCACTATAAATTCAGGCACAAATAAATGGTATAGTTAACATTGTTATTAGTATCACATGCACTAATATGTATAATATATTTTTATTATTCATTATTTTTATAATATTCTTTTATTCAATACTTTTTTCTTTTTGTTTCTATTTATTTGTGTTTTCCTTTTCGTTTTTTGTATAAAGAAAGACATTGAAATTGGTATTACCCGCCTACTTTTTTTTTAAATATTTTTATATGAACAAACAATAATGCGTATTCCATGTTAATAAAAATATACACAAATATTTAAAAAAAATAATAATAAATAAAAAAAATACACATAATTTATGACAAGCAATATAATTTGCATTTATAATAGCTTAGCCAAAAAAAATATTATGTACGCATACATGCAAATATTATGTATGTTAATAATATTTTTCACATTAAATACACATACACCATTTAATTTCATTTTTCGCCTTTTTAACAAATTTGTGCGTTTTTTAAAAGGTAAAAAATTATATAATAATAAGAATAAAATATTATTTAATTTAAATGTTTGAGAAATTGCGTATTCGTAAAAAAAGAGAAAGAACAATACAAAATTAGCCATTGCATATGTATAAAGTTTTTCATTTTTCTTTTTTTTTAATTTGTATATATATATAAATACAAAATGCATATATGCCGATTTTATGATATGTAATACACAAATGTGCATGCAAAGGGTATAAATATTTGATACACATATTTATTTATAAATTTGCTGTATATATTTCTTCACACAAGCATGCATATAAATTTGTATTTTCGGCGCATAAATGCTTTAATTTTTTTTTTCTTTTTTCACTTTGCCAGTTGTTATTTTTTAATATAAATGGAAAATAATGCATTTGCACAGAAAATATATTTTAAAGGATTTAATGAAAGAAAAATAAATTATTTAAAGTTTGATGAAAATTCAGAGAAAATAAACATATCTAATAATAGTAGTAATATCCCGATGAAAAGCATTAGTAATAATAATGAGCATATGCAAATAGGCAAACTGAATGTACAGAATATAAATTCAAATACAAATTTAACACACCAAGGAACTAAAAATATGAATTTTGAAAATGAGTATATTAACAATTCAACCCAAAATAGCCAAAATTTTAACATAGTTCATGGAAATTCTGGATATTCAAATAGCCAATTGTTATTTTTGAATAAAAACATGAATAGTAATAATAGTATAAACACACCAATTAATAATATAGGGAATTTAAATAGCATGTATAATTTTAATAAAAATTTAAAAAGTAATGATATTTTAAAGGATAGCATGTTAAATAAAAATGTGTATAATGATTTTAAACATGGAGACAATAAAATGGATTTTAATAATTTGAATATGAAATCATTTACAAAGTCTAGAAATATGAATATTCACAATGTTAATAATAATTCGAATATCAGTGGAAATAGTAAACTAATTCTTAACGATCTAAATTCTGATCATATTGGAATAGGCAATAAAAATAATATTAATGATTCATATATAAATTCATATAATTTAAATATAAATAATGGAAATATTCCAGGACATCATAAAAATATAAATAACTATGATAATAATGTGATAGACAAAGGAACAAAAAATGATACTATATATAACACAGAAAATAACAATAATAATATAAATAGTGATAATATATATCTTACTGGGGGAAGTAATAACAATTTAAATAGAAATAATATAAAAAGTAATTTAAACAATTTTTTAAATACAAATATTTTAATGAACAACCACAGAAATAAATTTACTAATGAAAATTCACTCAACAATTTTAACCCCCCAAATAATGAACTTATTGGAAATAATAATAATCAAAAAAAAAAAAATACCCATTTAAAAATGTATGAAAATGATAATATAAAAAATTTTAAAGGAATTGAATCGAACAATGATTTATTAATTAATCATATGAATCAAGAAATGTTAGGAAATAATTTTAACACCCATAATTCTAATTCTAATATTGGAGGTAACAATATGTCTCAGCTAGCTAATATCGGAAATACATCTGGTCATTTGGCTAGCTATAATAGACCAAACACCCACAATATTAACAATATTGGAAATAACAATATTGGAAATAACACACTAAATAATGTAATGCATAATCAAATGGCAAACCAGATTAATAACCATTTAAGTAGCAAACCAAATATGACAAATATTCCAAATTCAAATAATATGCATACCATGGATACAAACATTGGACGAGACATTTCAAATTATAGTAAAAACATTTTATTAAAAACAACCAATGCTAATAATGCTGGGTCTCATGCAAACATAAATAATTACAACACAAATCATAGTAACATGAATTTTAGCAAAATGAATAACATGTATAGTGGCATGAATACAGGAGTTAATAATGTAGAAAATAATCAGATGAATACTCGAGGAAATTTAATAAATTTTGATTATATAAATGATAAAGATAATATAAATGAATTACAAACAAATATGATTCTTAATGACAGTTCATCAAATTTAAAAAATTATTCTATAAATAATGGAAATATAGATTTTTTAAATAATACAAATAATTTTAACAATGTGAATAATAATAATAAAATTAATTATGTATCTGAAATTCAAAATTTTAGTAATACATGTGGTGGTGGTTCTAGTGCTAACATAAATTATAATATGGCTAACACAATGAGAGAAGGAACTAATGAAATAAAAAGAAATGAACATATTATATCTAAAAATGTTGATATTTCTAAAAAAGGTGTTGTAGGAAATACAATACAAGGTATGAATTCAAATAATGTATTAAGTACAGACAATTATGCTAATATGCTAAAACAAATATGCACACCAATAAAAAATAGAACAGACAGTAATTCTAACAATATAGGAAGTATCAATGATAATCTAATTATAAATGATCTAGGCGACAATTCCAATGACTATAGCTCAGGTGTAAATAATGTATATCCTTTTCAAAATGAAAATAAAAATATGACAAATAATGGAAATATCGGTGTGGGAGTTGGTGGTACCGATTTAGCTGCAAAGCATAACAATGGCAATACCAACGATGAAGGAGACATGAGGAGCAATGGTCTAACCACAGGAAGGAACACAAACCAAAGCAGTAGTAACATATATGAGCTTAAGAAGTTAAATTTATATGCGGAAAGTAAAAAAAAGAAAGAAAACGAGGAGAATGATGAAAAAGGATTTAAAAATAATATTAAAAAAAATAAAACGAAAGTATTTTTTTATATAAATCCCAAATATATTATAGAACCATTAAAAAGAAAGATATATCAAAATATGTCTGTTTTTATTGAAAATTTAATTAGTGATATACAAAAGATTGAAAATAAAAACCGTGCCGAAATTTTAGAAAATCTTCATAATACCCCATGGTTTTGTATGATATTTGATTTTGACGGTATTAGTAAATTGCTAAATGTGTTTAATAAATATTTAATTTATTCAGATTCATTAATCATACCAGATGTTCTAATATCAAGCAAATTCCATAGTGGGACTTTACCTAACATTCATTCAGGTACTTCACCTGATGTTGATCAGGTCAATACAACTACCAATGCAAATAAAGAAAGTGAAAAAAATGGTGAGCCTAATGAAAGTGAAAAAAATGGTGAGCCTAATGAAAGTGAAAAAAATGGCGAGCCTAATGAAAGTGAAAAAAATGAAAACAATTTGAATAATGAATATATGCAAAATTTTAATTTTTATTTTGAAAAAAGTAATAAGTATGATATATTAAATAAAAAAATATATGATTATGAGAATAATATTATTGAAAATGTGGAAAAGTTAAACTATTTAAAAGAGTTATGTAGATCTTTAAAAAATCAAGTAGATTTAAAAAAAAAGAAATTTATATTATTATTTGAAAAAGCAAAATTAAAAAATTATATATATAAGAATAAAGATTTACAAACAATTTTAGATATCGAAAAGAAGTTAGCTACCAATTTTGATCAACCAAAAATAAGTAATGATTATTATACAGTTTTTAAAAAAATTAATGATGGTTTAAATTATTTAAAAAAATATTCAAATATAATAATATCAAATAATGCTATGTATAATGAAATATTGAATGAACAGGAAAGTGGGAACTTTTGTGAGTCTTCTGTATCAACAGATGAACTAGCACATGAACAAAATTTAAATGATGATCTTGATAATAATAATCCTGATGAAGATATAAATAATATGAATGTCTCACCAAGCAATCAAATTAATAAAAGAAATGAAAATAAAAATGAAAATAACAATGATGATAATTTATTTTTTAAAAATAAAAATTCAAATTTAAAAGATTATGAGCAAGATAAAGAAGCTAGTAAAAAAAGAA
This sequence comes from Plasmodium vinckei vinckei, assembly GCF_900681995.1. Taxonomy (NCBI): domain Eukaryota; phylum Apicomplexa; class Aconoidasida; order Haemosporida; family Plasmodiidae; genus Plasmodium; species Plasmodium vinckei. Next base: position 457,235 of record NC_051298.1, read on the forward strand.
AAACTGTTAATCAAATTAAAAATTTACAATGGGACAAAGAAGAAAATGAAGAATGGGTTGACGATTTTTTGGAAGATTTCTAACATAGAATTTTCGACTTATATATATTATTATCCTTTAAAATGTTTTTTTTTTTAATTTTATTCATTTGCTTTTTCATTTACATTTTTACACATTGCTTTGAGTTTTACTTCTACCTTTTTATTATTTTATTTTTTTGTTTAGTACCCCAATTGGTGCACATCAAACATGTCTATCTGTGTGTGCAATTTACGGTTTGTCTTTTTTTTTTTTTTTTTTTCTTTCAATTGGGATTATATTTATATGCAAATTTTTAGTTACGCAAACTATTCGACCATGTAAGCCATTTTTGTCTGCTTCTGGTCATTTGCTCTTTTGGATTTAATTTTTTTTTTATTATCTTTTTCGATTCCTTTTTTATCTGCCTATTTGATAGGAAATTCGATAAAGGGTATTGTAAATAGCATATTTACAAACCTCGTGATTGTCGCATTTGCTTTCACGATGAGACATTAGGGGGAGTGTTCTATTCTTTGCAAATAGTAAAATATTGTAAAAATATAAGGTTGTTTTAAAAAAAATAAGGAAAAGTTTATATGAAGATGAAAAAAAAATATAGTAAATGAAAATGTTTAGACATATGCACATTCATTTATAGTATGCTGTCTATATCTTGAAAAGCATACTTCGTGAGTTTTTACACAAGTTGTTATTATATTGTAACTTTATATTATTATATTCTTCAATACATAATAATGATAAAAGAATTGGATATGTTGTTATTTTATTTATATATTTTTTCCAATCACTATTTTCATTCCATTTAATACTGTAATATCCTTGCAGTAGCAAATTATATTTACATCCCTTCATAATTGTTGACATATTGATATTAGTATTATTTAAGTTTGTTTTATCAATAATTGTTTCTGTATTTATTTGATTTTTATTTCCAAACAATCCTGCAAAAAATGATTCATCTGTATTAATATTTTTCTCAACAGAGGATTGGGAATTTTCCTCAACACTTTGACTTATTGTGTTGATAACCTTCTCAGTAGTAGCATCTATTTTAGATGCTGTATCAGAAGTGGGATCATGATCTAATTTGATGCGCTTAAAATTTTCATATTCTTCTTTTTCTTTATTATATGATCGTTTGTCATTCTGCATTTTATCTTTGATAAATATAAATTTTCCATCATGAGTTGAAAACATAGATGTAAATATAAAAAACATTTCTTCATCATTTTGCTCTATTTGTATATCCCATCCTAAAATATATAAAAAAGCTTCTCTAAAACTTTTGATTTGATTTGCATAATATATTTTAATTACTTCTATTTTTGCCTTAAGATATAAATTTTCATTTTTTAAATTTTTGATTTGTATTTCATCAATAGAATTCATATTATCAATATCTTTATAAAGAAAAGTAGAATCATTTTTCGAATCATTTGATTCAGTTAAATTTTTTCCAGTAATAGATGTAGAAGCATTTGCAAGAACTTTAGCTTCAAACTGAGCTTTTTTTAAAGCATCTTTTAAATTTTTAATTGTAACTTCATATTTTTCATTATCTTCTTTCCATAAATTGTTAGTATTAGCTAATTCATTTTCAAGATTTAAAATTTGTTTTTTATAAATATCAACATGATCTTTTAAAAAGTTTATTTCTTTTTCATATAGTAACAGATCTTGTGTAAATACTTCAATATTTTTTTCTTTTAATTGTGTTTTTTCAAAATCTGTTTTATATTTATCTATTTTATTATTTAGTTCATCTATTAATTTTTCTTTTTCTATATTATCATTTTGAAAAAAATCGATTTTATATTTATAATTATGAGCTAGTTTTAATAAATTTTCAATTTTATTTTTTTTAACTTCTTCACTATCATTTTCATTATATTTTTCATTCAACAGATTTGATATACTGATTGATAAAACTGATTCAATGTCGTCAACTTTATAATCATCTTCTTTTCCATTTTCATCACTATTATTTTGTGATTGTAAAACGGTTGAAGTATTTGTATTATTTTTAGCTATATCGAGAAGGTAATCCTTTTTTAGAAATTCATATTTTTTTTCAAGTCTTATATTTTTATTTTTCATGATTTTTAATTCAAATTCTTTATCTTCTAAAAGTTGTTTTTGAACTTCCATATCAACAACAATTTTTCGATACTTAACTTCAAGATCGACTTTTGTTGAATTTACTTGAGTATACTTACTATTTAATTCATTCATGGTTTGTTTTAGTGTGTCTATATTTATAGATTTACTGTTTATATAAATTTTTGCAAAATTAATCCATTCATTTAGTTGTGTTTTTAAATTATTATTTTCAATTTGATTATTTATTATTGTATTTTTTAATTCTGCAATTTTTTTAATATTTTCATTATCTTTAATTTTGTATATTTCCATTTCTTTTATTTGATTTTCTAGTATATCAATTTTATTTTGAAAATTTGGAATTTGTTTACATTTTTCTTTATATTGTGAGCATAAAATAATCATACTTCTATATTGTTGTCTTTCTTTTGCTGTTATTTCATTATTTTTTTTTAAAATTTCAATATTTTCTTTTAATTTTCGAATTTCTATTTTATATTCTATAGTTTGGTCTATATTATTTTGATAAGATTCTTGTACATTTTTTTCTGAACGTAAATAAATTTTATATTCTTCAATTTTTTTATTTAATCCATCAATAATTATATTTTGTTCTCTTAATTTTTCTTTTAAATTTCCAATTTCTGTTATATATATATTTTTATTTTTATTACATTCTTCTATTTTATTTTCTAATTCTACACATTTTTTTTCACTTTCAATTTTTACACTTTTTAATTTATCTTCTAATAATATAGTAAAATCTTTTAATTTTTTATAACTTTTTTCAATAATAGTTCGTTTAATTATTTCATTTTTTTCTTGAACATCTGTTGTTCCATATTCACTTAAATTTTCATCACCATTTTCAATATTATTTTCTAAAGATTCAGAATATTCTTTTTTTTTTAACTTATCATTTTCTTCTTTCAATTTTTTACATTCATTTTTAAATATTGATACTAATTTTCTTAATTTAAATATTTCGTCGTCTTTGTTTTTATTTCCAATGGATGTTACTTCATCCTTATTTTCCATCTTTACTTTTACACTTCTCCCATTGAAAATTTTTTAAAAAGTTTTTTTTTGTTGGCTCGGTGAGCGGTAGAGAATATGCAAAGGATGTAGCTTAAACGGAGGTAAAAAATATGCTGGAAAAAAATTAAGCGTAGAGGTCTATCCCCTAGTAACATGAACAATGCAGGACATAACCGCTGTGTCGACTATATATTCCCTCTTGATTGATAATACAAAAAATTGTCACTATTACAAAACTTTGCTATCACTAAAGAATGAAAATCTATTTTTTAAAAGTTTTATAACAAAACAAAACACAAAACATTTGCAGATTACAAAAAGGTAAGCATGCAAAAATATACCTACTGAAGGGGACAAGCCCAAGAGCATGTATATGTATATATTGTTTTATGTATATATTATGAAGTATATATACTTATATTGTTATATATTAAGCATTCAAAAAATATATATATGCAAACATTATGCATAAATATTATGAGCGCTTAAGACTTTTAACGAAAACAATCTTAAGAAAATGTAAATTATATTTTTTTTATCTTCAAATTGAGAATTAAGAATGATGGAAAGTAATAAAATAAAAAGGATATTATATGCACTAGCCCTATTATATAGGGATTATTAGTGATTTTTAAATAATATCATAAAATAAAAAAAAATAATAAATATCATATATATAATTATATTATTTATAGTCATAGGTAAAGGAAAATTATTAAGTATTAATTTTTTTTTCCTTTTCATTTTTTATATACGCATATTTCTTATATGAATATATAAGAGCAAACTCTATATATATCTTTTAAGTTAATCTCAAAAAAAATTAAAAATAATTAATCGTCCCCAAAAAATATATTAATTATATAAAAAAATGTGTTTTACTATATTCTTTCTTTTTCTCTTCATTTTTTTTATCGCATACTTAATATAATTAAAAATAGGGAATATGTCTATAAAGCAATATTATATATTTTTTTAAAAGACTTAATTGGAATTTTACACAAATTATATGTATAGTTGAAAGGAATAATAAGCTTTATATGCATATTTATGTTTTATATAAATGCTTTTTTTATTTATTTTGTATAACATGTAAATTTCCCTAAATTGGAAAGCACATAGAATAATAAAGGGACTTATATAATATCTTTTACTTTCTTTTTAAAAAAAAAAGAAAAAAAATTAAGGAATATTTCATCTAACCATGAGATTAATATATACACATTTTTCTATATCTATATATAACTACCTTAAAGACAAAAAAATATATACTATTCAAATAAATTCATTTTTTCTTAATCATGTAAATATATATATTGTCCCATTCATTTGCTCCTTTTAATATGTATTAACAATAGACTGCAATAAATTTAAAAATTAAGTAGTAACAATAAATTAACAGTAGCAATAACTATAATCAGGTTGAATAAATAAAAGATTTGTGTTGACGAAAAATATAAATTATATCTTACGATGTAAACAAAAAAAAATAGCGTTTTACCTATTCATTCTTTTACTAACTAATTTCTAATAACATTTAAAATGTGTACAATTTTTAAGACAATAAGAATATTCTTAATTCAAATATATAAAATTATGTGTTCCACTTTTTTCTTGTACTTTCTCTTTCTTTTTTTTTTTTGTAACAATCTAGCTATTTGTCATTTTTTTATGCACGTGCAGGTATATTATTGAAAAAAAAATAAATATACATAATTTTTATGTATTATTTATACTTTTGTAAAGATTATGTACACACATTTCTACATGCACGTGCATGTATGTACATTACCTGTACATGTATATGGGTATTTATATTTTTTTTTTTTGTGTGTGTGTGTGCGTTCTTTTTGGTCTTATTCATCATACATTTGTGGTTAATCCTAGAATGGTTCAAATGTTCTGGATTTATTCATTGCATGGTAAATGATTTAGCATACTTTTTTGTTTATGATAATTCATTATTTTTTATATTCTTTTAAGTGATAAAAATTTGTCATATTATTATAGAATTCTATAATTGGTATATGATAAAAATATTAACACACTTATGTAGCTAGCTTTTTTTTTTTAATCTAGCTAAATTAAAAGGGAGAAAAAAATATGCAAAAAGCATTTATTATTCTCCTTAACTATAAAAGACCATTTTTTGTTTGTGTTAAATAAATTTTATCACAATATAAATTACATTTTAGAGAAGGTGTGTACATATATATACGTATAAACGTATATATATATAGATATATTATTTTTTTTTTCCTTCTCCTACTTTTGTTAATATTGTTGTTACCCAGCAAATTTCAGTTATTGTTGTTATTTGTGTAGTCATATTTGATTGTTTTGTTTTAATTTATATATTATTCCATTGTGTTTTATTTTGTCGTATTTTTAAGATAAAATTTAAGAAGTTAAAGGGCGTCTTATTTTGCGTCATTTCAAAGCAAAAAAAAATTTAATATCATAAAAGGTAACAAAATGAGTAGTACTGAAAAAGATATATCTTTCCAGACAATAGACGAAGAAATAAAAGACAAACATAAAATAAATAATATACCATCTGAATATGAAGAAAAAGAAAAGTATAGTTTTAATGAACTATTACATACAGACCAAAATGGTTATATTAATATAATTGAAAAAGAAGATAAACCAATTCAAGAAATATTAACAGATGATATAAAAGGTATTGGTGAGGTAAATCCTTCCATCTTAAATAGAATAAGTTCATGTTTATCACAACAACAAGATGAAGAAGACCATAACAATGATGATAAATTTGATGAAAATAATGAAGACTCCAAATGTGGCTATCCATTTTTTATTAATAAGCATGATAAAGTATATGAAAAAAGTTACTATTCAACCTCAGAATCCACAGTTTTAGCTAGTAACGAGAATGAACAAAATTTACAAAATATAAGTAGTTATGAAACGGTTAGTTCAATGAATGACAAAATAAAATTGATTAGTAATGGGAAATATGAAAAATTCCAAAAAAAACAAACAGATATTATGAATATCGAAGCAAATGGTATTGAATCGAATGACTATTCTATACATGATATTGGTACATATAGGGAAGAATGTATTAGCTATTTAAATAAAATAAAAGATATTCCTCATAATATTGGAAGCCAAATTAATAGTTATCAAAATAATAACATTATAGACAGTAACAATTTTAAAGATGAAAATTATTTAATACATGAAAATGATTTTTTCGATGGGGAAACGGAAAAAAAAAATATTTTACAAAATTACTTAGTAAATAACAATAATGAAGATGATCCAAATAAAGATGCGACTAATGAAGATGATGGCCCTAACAGTTTTGAGTCAGCTGTTTCTGATATAGCTGAGACAGCAGGAGACGATACGATAGAAAAAAAAATAAATATAAATGACAATTGTAAAATCGAGGAAGATGTCAGCATGCATATTAGCGGTGATAATAAAAATGGATTATTCGATTTTGATATAAATAGACCGGTATTTCATGATAAAGATGGTTCTGATAATATTCATATACAAGTTGAAAATATAAATGATATAGAAGAAAGGACAAAGAATATGATTGAAAATAATATCATATTTCCAAGTTCAGATGATTTAAGATTTCCAACGTTGAATTGTATTAATGACATTAACAATACAAATGTAGTAAAATGTAAGAGAAAAATAAAAACTGATGAAAATCGAGAAAATAAAATGATTAAAACGGATCAAACAAATGTAAGAATGAAAGATGAGTTGAATGAAGATGATAAGGATGAGTTATATGGAATTCCAGATAAAAAAAGGAGAAAAAAAAATAAAAAAAAAAAAAAAAAAAAAAAAATTCCAGGAAGAGTATATAAAGTAATTGTAAGAGGAAAAGAATGTTGGAGAGCTGAATGGCTTGTCCAAAAAAATCAAGAAAATATTGAAACTGAAAAAGAAGAAACAAAAATAGATACATATTCTATAATGAAATTGGAAAATATAGAAAATGGTGATGAAAATGTTGATAAAAATGTAAACAAAATGAATGTATCAAATTTTCAAAAAAAAAGTAAACAATTTTCAGTATCAGTATATGGTTATGAAAATGCTAGATTGTTTGCATTATTTGAATTGATAAAATATAATTCCGTTCCTGATAGTTTAAAAGAAGAAGCAAGTATATGTATTCATAATATTAAAAAAAATATTATGAATTCAGAAAATTCAACAAATAAATCATTTAGTGGTCATTTTTTACAATTTCTTTTGGCTGACGAAAACAGTGAATATTCTTCTTTACTTTATAAAAAGTTAGAAGATAATGTTATACAAAATGTGAATAAATATAGTATGCATGATATGAATAATATAAATCGGATGGATTTATTTCAGTCTCAAGGGAAAGAAATCGGGTTAAGAAATGAAAAAAATTTCACTGTTCAATATGATAATGAAAATGGACATGGAAATATTGTAGATGGGACTATTTGGAATGTCCAAAATAATGAAAGAGATTTATTTTATAACAATAATAATAGTAACAAATGTAGGAATGATTATTATTACAACAATTCCAATGATTTAATTAAACTGAAAAAAGAGAATAATGAAAAATTAACTACTTTCAATGATAATAATTTTTATAATAAAGCTAATTATATCAATAGATATAATAATCCATATATTAGTAATAATAATCCGTCTATTCACAATTTAAACAATTTAGTATATAACATAAATTCTTATGATTTTAATCCAACGCATATTAGAAGTGGGTATACAAATGATAGCAACTCGACACTAAATATATCGAGCCAAAATTCTAACTATCGAGGTTTTGGTGAAGAGAAGGATATACAAAAAAAAAAAAACTTTTTCAACACAAATAGTGTACGAAAATATATTGGTGATATAAACAGTAAGCCAATGGATGGATTTAAACAAAATCTTTTTGAAAAAGTTCTCAACAATTTAGAGAACAAAATGGGAAACAATAATCTTTACAATTACAATTCTCTTGATCATCACATAAATTCAAAAGTAAAATCAACCTATCCATACAGCAATGATAATATATCTAATGATACAACTACTACTACAACTATGATTAATCATGGAACTAGTAATAATCAAATAAATAATGAAACTGGAATACGAAATTCTCAACATGTTTTGCATGACAATTTATTATTGTACAGAAATTTTATGAACCCAACTCCGTGTGATATTGGCAATGTTGATAAGGATAGTGAAAACGATCGAGCTGAAAAAATGGCTCCAAACTTTGAAGGGGCATTCTTAAATAAAAGCAATATTGTATTTAACCGTAATGCCAATTTTAATCCATTTCTTGGAAGAAATGTGAGTAATATAAATACATAATTCTATAATGTTGCAAAAAAGAGGATAATAAATGTGTATACAAAGAAAGAGATTTATAGCATACTGTTTAATATGCATGAATTGGCATGGAAATAGCCAAAATATATAGCTGTAGAAATTTAGTTTGTGAAAAAATATTTTGGCTAGTTTTTTATTTTATAGCTATCTGTTTTTTATTTGATAGCTAGCTGATTTTTTCCCTATTATGTGAGTATATATGGACACATTTCGAGAAATATACTTATATGATATGTACTGATTATGTTGTAATTCATCTTAAGATGTATCGTCGTTTTTTTTAATAACATTTATATTATGATAGTTTTCATTTGGACATAAAAAAAATGCACACATACATAAAAAAGTTTTTTTTTTTTTTGTGCAAATTTTTCTGAACGTTCAGAAAAAAAAAAGATAAAACAATTTGAGAATGTTAAAAAATTCCATAGTTCATTTTAGCAATATATACCTCCAAATGTTCATGATCCTTATGTTTATTTTTCAATCGATCTGATAAGATATTTCCATAGGATTGTGTTTCTTCATATTTGAATGGGATTTTTATATGTTCTAAATTATTTAATGCTGAAAAAATATTATCATTAAATATTTCAATTTGTTTGATAATTTGATTAAAATTAGTTTTGTTATAATTTTCTTGGAATGTGTTAAGTAAATCTTTATTTTCTTTAACTTTTTCGATAGTATCATCAACACTTATATTGTTTGTTATTGTATTAACATCTTGGATGTTGTTATAAGGATTTCTAGGTATTGCATGAACAGGTAAGCATGTTAAATTGTATAGATTACTATTTAAATTTGTAATAGATTGAATTAAATTTACACAATAAGATTTCATATCATTTATTAATTTAGCATATGGTAAATTATTTCGAATATCAAAATTTTCTTTCATAGAAACAGTTGTAATATACAAAATATTTGCTAACTTATTAGCAATGTTATTAATTTTTATTTCAATATTTTCATTTTCTTCATCCTCTTTCCGATTTTCATATAGTTCATTCATATTGGCTTGACTTTCTGAATTACAATGACATAATTTTATTTTGAATTAGAAACACTTTAATAGTTTTCCTTAAAATTTGTGATTTACTTTGGCATCCAATCGGTAGATAATTATCACAAAAAAGGAAGTAGTAGCTAAGCATATAAACTAGCTATTTGTATATTAACTTTATTTTTGATAAAAAACAATATAGTACATATTTCCAGTTTTATAGAATAGCTAAAAACTGTAAATTCATTATTTAATTATAATATTAAATAGTTATTAATTTTAGGTATGAAAAAAAAAAAAAAAAAAATAATCTCCTTCTCTTTTGAGATCATGAAGGCATATTATAAGGCACAATGGCAATACGTGTAAAATAAAAAAAGTGAAAATTTTTAAACTTAATTACGAGCAAGGGAACCAAAAAATATAAATTAATTAAACATGATAAATAAAATAAAAAATATATGCAAATATTATAAATTTTATGTAAAAAAATGTTAGAGAAAAAACTAATTTCATGTGGAAATGGCTCTATGCCTTTTCTCGCATACACATTTTATGGGGTTATATAAAAGAGTTGTCATAATTTTTAAATTGTATACTATATATAAAATTATTCTGAAGGTTTTTTTTTTTAATTAAATAACGTAATGAGAATTTATCATTTTTTAATTTATCAAATAAAAAGAAAAAAAGGATACCATTTTTTTTAAAATTTTCAATCTCAATAATTGGTAAAAAGTATTTATAAATATAAGGAATATTATGGTTTGATAAAAATTTTGTAGCTTTTATAAATTTTTTTTTTTGACTATCATTAATAATGAAATCATTTTTTTTTAAGTAACGAATGTGTATATTAAATTTTTCTTTTTTTTTTTTTTTTCTTTTTTTAATAAATAGATAAGCATTATTTGGTTTATTTTTTTGAATAATAAAATTTTTTTTATTTATTCTTTTCACTTTTGCTGAGATATTATTATGAATGAGTATGTTTGAGCTTTTGTCTTTGTACTCTTTGGTTGGGCATGCCGTCTCATCATTGCCACTACTACTGTTGTTGCTGCTGATGATGCAGAATAGGTTGTCGTTTGCAACGATTTTGTTTTTCCCGTTTATATTTATCACTTTTAATTTGGAAGGCACATTCGTTGTGGTTGTTATACAACCTGGTTGTTTGCTTGTGTCAATGGTGGGTAAATCTATGTCATTTTCAGTTTTGCTTTGTAAATTGGCTAGTCTTAAATTATTAACTGTATAAAGAAATAGTTCATTATATATTTGCTCGACAGTAGAATAATTTAAATTCGTTTTAACATCCTTTTTGATAATATTATAGAGTACTTCAATTCTTGCTAGTTTTGATGGAAGAATTAAAAATTCATAAAAATTAAAAATTTTTAAAAAAATATTATTTTTATATAATAATTTATTAATTTCTACTATTTTATCTACATTTGTATTAAAAAAAAAATGATTATATAAATTATTTTGCATTTTCATATATTCAATAATAAAAAAATTATTTGTCTTTATATTGTCTGAAATATAATATTTATTTTTTAAATAAGTATAAAATATATTATTATAAAATGCTAAGTGATTATCTAAGTTTTTTATTTGAGAAGATAAATTGGTTAGTCTTTTATCTAGGGTTGAATGAGCATACATCTCTATATTTTTCAACTCGTCAGTTTTGTCACTGTATCTATGAATGGCAATTTCATTATCTTGTCCTGGTTCACCATGTTGAGTATCATTTGTTGGAAATTTTTCTACAGTTTTAATATTTTGTTTGTTTTTTTGAAATATAAGAGAAATATTTGGTATTAGAATATTTCTAATATAATTTCGTGAGACAGATAGCTTATGATTTGATGTGTCATATTTCCATTTTTTTTTAATTAGATACATATAATTATAAATTTGTATTTTATTTAATTTAATAAATGGTCTATAAAATAGACAGTTTTTAAAATAAGTTAAAAATTTTATACCTTTTAAATTTTTAATATATATTCCTCGAAAAAAATGAAATAACATAGTTTCATTATTATCATTTTGATGGTGTCCTATAAATATAAGGGCTTTTATTTTTTTACATTTTTTGAAAAATTCATTTTTTTTAAAAAAGAAATCTGAAAAATAGTTTGGAAAATTTTTACAACCTTTTAATAAAACAGTGCAAATATTTTTTTTATAAGCCTTTTTTAGATAGACATTTATATCATTCAAATATTCACTATATTTATAATTTATTCCATTTTCAAACCCCAAAATATGATCTTTTTCATTTTCAAACTGTTTTCCTTCTTGCTTAAGAATTTTATTTGCCAATTCGGTGTAAGTATTTCTTCTCCATAGTCTAGATATTAACAAAAAATTATTATTCGATTTTGGAACTTTTAAATTTGTTTGATTAAATATGTCGTTATCATTAGTTTTTATAATATTATTTTTTGTCAACGCTTTAGTAGCAAATTTTAAATTATATAACTTACAAATTTCTTTTATAAACTTTTTTTCTCTAACACACTCAGTTCTAGTTTTATGGTTGCAATATAAAACTGTTATTTTATTTAAAATTGTGAAAAAAAAATATATTTTATTTATTATAATATGTTCAGAATTATTATTACAAATATGATTTATGTTTGGTACTTTCTCTTGAATAAGATTATATATATCATCATACTTATACAAATATACATTCTTTATTTTTTCCAACATATCGAAATAATTTAAACTATCTTTATATAATATTGTTATTATAATTTTATAAATTGTAAAAATGAAAGAATACAAAAGAGATAATGAGTCTACTCCTGCACTAACACTAAAAATTATATTTTTCTTTTTTTTTATAAAATAAAAAAAGTATTTATTTTTCAAAAGTGATACCCAATAAGCTTCAACTTGTTGTATTATTTCATCATCTGTTATTTTGTTTATTGAATTATCTTCATTATCATCTACTGTTTTGTCTATTTTGTTTTCTTTACATACGTTACTGCAATTGTTGAGGGTATCTTGGGGGAGACCCCATTTTGTAAAAACCAGAGAGTTTGATTTTGTTACATTTTGCAACTCTTTGTTTTTTATGTCATTTTCTATATTTATAAATGAGCAAAACTTTTTTAAAAATAATCCATCTTGTGTTTTTGACCCTTTAAAGAGGTTGGTAGCTTTGGTATGTTCATTAATATTTTTATTAATATTTTCACTAGGTGTTGTTGTTTTTTTTTTTTTATTTAGCACATGATTTGGTAATTTTTCACCTTCATTGAAAATTATTTCATGAATATTTTTTTCGGTTTTTAAATAGACATACTGTTTAGGATTATTTATTTTCCTTTTTTTTTCTAAAGTCCATGGATTTAAAAATGTATAAATATTTTTACACCCATGTTGTCGTATGTTTAAACTTGTTACATTACAAATCCAGTAAATCCATAAAAAATAAAAGATCAGGAATAAATGCATTTATTTTGTGCTATCATTTGTTTTATATTATGCTGTATTATGTTATATATCTCTTCTTGTTCTTTACTACAAACAGTATGGATCACGTACTTATGCACATCATAAGTTTATACTTATTTCCTGTTTAAATTTACAAATGTTTAGTCGCTTTGGCTTGACAATGTTGGAAATGGTGAGAAACAAAATAAGTAGCATAGGATAGGGAGAGTCATATATTTTTTTTTGAAAACAAAAGCGCTAGCAAACAAATTGTTTTAAAAATAGGGAAGCTAACGGAAGCAAACGGAAACAAACTCACTAATATTTACAAAATTAAAAGGGAAAAAAATTAAAATTTTTGAAAAAAAAATTGAAAAAGAACATATACAAATTGAAAGAGCAAAACTGTTTCACTGAAAACCCAATAGCATTATTTTTTTTTTTTCAAATTTTTTCAAAATTTTTTCAAAACTTTTCAGTTTTTTTTTGCAAGAATCGGGGGCATATTTTTATTGGCATACATGCGTAAATATGTTTATACCTCCCAGTTGAGAATCATTTCTATTATTTAAGTTAGCCATTTTTTATTTATTTTGTAATATTTTTTATTTTTTACTTATGAATGTCACTTTAACTTATTCAGTTAAAACTTATCAGAAAAAATAGGATGAGCAAAAGTAGGTATAGTTAGATTTTTTATGCCATTTTGGAATTTAGATGCAGGATGGAAAAAAGGGGAAATAATAAAATTCCAAATTTTGTGGATGAAAATGAAAAGAACAATTATGTAAAATGTGAAATGATAAAAAATATGAGCAAGCAAGGAAAAGAAATACTTATAAAAATGTTAAAAATAAAAGAAAATATAATATATGATGATATATTAAATATAAATATATTTATAAAAAACATTTGGATGTCTATGGATTTACAATGTACCTTTTCTTTAAATGATCTAATACTTATTTCTAGAACATTTAAAAATACTGAAATTATATATGATGATATAAGTTTTGAAGATAATGAAAAAAAACAAAAAACAAATGAATCCTTATTTAGTGATGAAAAAAAACCAAAAAATATTTTTCTATACTTTCAAAATTATAAGATCCGTAAAAATGTAGTTAAAATTTTTTTTCCAAAAAGCCATACAGTTTGTTTCATTCATAAAAATGGATCTATACATATACATGGCTCATTAGTATTAAAAAAACTTTTACTAATATTAATTAAAGTTGTTAAAAAATTAAAATATAAAACATTTTGGAATTACAATAAATCCAAAACCAAACAAAATGAACCAAACAACTTTCCATCAGCTTTAGATAAATCTTTTCAAACACACACAGAAAATTTATTACATGAAAATAAACAAAAACAAGTTGAATATACAAGACCATCGGATATAATAGACGATACTAAAGAACAAAGCACATCCAATTACTTCAGTTTTATCAACAATAATTTAAATCAAAAAATTGAATCCATAGAGCCAGATCATCCTTCATCAAGTTTGAAGCAAACAGACATGGTAATGAACAATTTGAAAGGAACTAGTGATATCATAAATAATTGTGAAAATATTATCAAAGAAATACGAGATAAGATAGATAAATTAAACCCTTTAGAAATGGGCACTATTCCTTTTGATGAGTCAAATAATGAACTTGAGCAAAACTGTATGAACAGTCATAAAAATTGTGAAAAAAATGACTTCTTACGTCTTGAGGATAATTTTTCCGATTTTGAAGAAAAGGAAGAAAAACTTTTACTATTGAATAGTGATAATGCCAAACCAAATAAAGATGACGAGTTAAACTTTTTGAAAAAAAATGAGGAAATAAATATAAATAAAGAAAGAATAAGAAATAGTTTAAATTTCGAAAATGTTCCTATAAATAATGAATATAATATTAATAAGATTAGCAAAAAATTTATGTACAAATTTAATATCCATGATAAATGGTCATATACAATTCGAGACGATATGATTTTTGATATGACAAAATTTAATATTAAACAATTAGTATGTGTTTTTAAAATAAAATTAAAACATTTTGATATATCACGAATTTATAATTATATTGAATTTAAAAATATATTAACTGATATTAATAATATTATATATATAAAAATTGATCAAAATTTTTTAAATAAATTAATTTCACAAACAAATTTAGAAAATTTTGTTAAAAATAATTTTACACAAAATTATCATATAAGCAATAAAAACTCAGTTAGAACTGTTTTGTTGTTTAGTTCTGGAAAAGTTGTCATTTATTCTTGCAAAGATATTCATGAAGTTTTGTCTATTTCACGATTTGTTGTAAATGTCTTACGACGAAATAATAACATCATCTTTGAATAATTTGCAATATCATAAATTAAACTTTTCTTCTTTTTTTTTTAAAACAAACTAAATTTTTTAGTAACAAACTTTTATGTAATTTTTATAGTTAGGAAATGTACAAATTGTTTGTATATTCTTCATACCCAATTTTTGTTGCATAAATATATGCACACATATTGTGTAATTTTTTTCTGAACAAAAAAAAAAACTAGCCATAAAATGATAGCTATTTAATTTTTTTTTTTTTACAAAATATATCATTTCGCTACCTTTTCAAAGGTATGGATTTGTCAAAAGGATTGGAATTTTCTTGTAAATCAAATGAACTAGTGGCTTGTTTTCGTTTCAATTCATTGATTTTTGATTTGTATCCTTTGTAAGATGGTAATGATGACATTAAGACACTTTTTGGTGTAGCATTAAATTTTATGTACAAGTCAGGTGCATTTATAATTTGAAGTCTAGCAGCCATACATTTTGTTATATAAAAATTTTCGAAATATCCAAATGAATAAATAATATTTTTAATTAAACTAGGTACTTGCCATTTCTCGTATTTTAAAAAATTATTTTTTTCACAATAAAAACCAAGTAATGATCTATACATTAATTCACATGAACAAAGCAAATGTTTATGTGTGTGCCACTCTATATGTTTTAATGGATAATTATAAAAATTATTATATTTTTTATCTTTCTCTTTATTTTCATTTTTACATTCTACTTCATCACCAACTAAATCATTTAAATTGGTAATATCTTCTTTAATATAATTTTGTGGAATTATTTTGCTATGTCTTTTATATTTTAATAAATATTCCAAAATAGTATTGTCTTTATATAAATAATTTAAATAATCTTTGCTTACGCTACTAATCATAATGTTATTTTTATAAAGAGTGTATAAGTAATGTCCTTCTAATTCATTTAATAAAAGTAAACTTCTCCCTGGTGTATTTTTGGCTGTTGCTATATTTGTTGTTAATATATATTCATCGATATTTGTGCGTATACCTACTTGTATTACCAAATCTACATTGTCAACTTCTATTCCTTGATATAACAAAGATGATGAAAATAATATTTTCTTTCTTCCCTTTTTGCTTGTCACTTCATTATCATTATTAAATGTATCTAATGTATACATTTTTTTATCTAAACTTAATTTGCTATGTAAACATAAAATTACAATATCCTTTAATGCTTCAAATTCTTGCTCATAATTTAGACTTTCCGAATAATTAGTTTCGGTATTTTGATCTTCATTTATAAGTTTCTCTCTTTCTTGGTAACATTTTTCATGGTGATTCAAACAAGTGGGCTTATGCATGTTTTCATCTGATGTGATATCCTTTTTCATATTTGTTTTTTCATCTATATTAATTTGATTAGTGGATAAATCAGTAAATTCAAAGGGACTTGAGGATATGGAGAAGTTGACATTTTCTTTATCATAATAAAAAGAATTACAAAAATTGTTAATAATATTATTTTTAAACTCATTACATTTTAGGTATAGCAAAAATAAATATCCCTTAAATATATAGTGCTTAAAAATGGCATATATAAATTGTAACATTTTTACAGTTGGCATAATAATAACAATTTTTGATGAACTATTTGATATAAATTCTTTATGGATTATATTAAAAAGTATTGAAGCAAATTTATCTGAATCATAAATTAAATATTCCTGTTTTAAAAAAATATGAGTGGGAATATTTTTTCCTTTATTTTGTTCATAATTATTATTGCTACTATCATACATTTTGTAATTATTATAATCACTATTACTTAATTTTAATTTACTTATTTTTTCTTCAGGACCTTCATATTTATATTGTTCTTGTTCTTTTCCAATCAAGGATGCATCAAAGTTATCATCTTTTTCGCACGCTTTTGATATACTATTAGTTTGATCTAATTTAGTATTTCTTTCAATATTAGATATGTTGTTACACTCTTTTTTATTTTTCATCACATTTTTGTCTATTTTTTCGAATTCTTCACCAGGTTCATATGGCGTGCCATTATAATAGGTAACATTTATGTCTTCTTTATTTACACAATTTTTATTGTTTTCATTTTTTGAAAATTCTGATTTAAAATTAATTAGATCATTTGTGTGTGCATTCAATTGTTTTATTTTACTTTGTTCTAATTGGGGATGCACAATAAATGAATTAAATTTATTAACATGTTCATAAAACGTTTTTGAATCTTTAGCATACCAAAGTTTGCCTACATCATCACAATTTAATATATTATTTTGATAGATTTGTAATAAGTGATCATTAAATTTATGATAAAGTTGGAATTGTAAATTCTGTACATGTTCATAATATTTTTGATAAGAACTTTTATCATTTGAATTAAAATTCATCATATTCATAAGAATAGAAGAATAGAAAATATTATTATCAAATATACAATTATGTACAAAATTTAAATATAAATAATTTAAACGTAATAATCTATATGCTAGCTGTTTTAAAAAATTATTAACTATGCATGTTAATAAAATTGTTTGATGGCCTTTAGGTAATATATTTTTTATTATTAATATATTTTTTAGGTAATTTTGATTTAAAAGAAAATAAGCTTCATCAATAATTATTGTATCACATAAAAAAAATAAGTTAGAAAAAGAAGTTGAATATTTTATATGGTTAATAAAAGACACTGGGGTTGTAATAATTATATGAGGTTTTTTTTTTTTTAATTCATTTATTTCACCTTGCATGTTCATATTTTTTCTTCCATGAATATAATGACATATTATATTGTATGGATGATACATTATTAATTTTTTAATGATATTATATGTCTGTTCTACTAAAATAATATTTGGGCAAATGATTAAAGCATGCACATAATTCTCTTTAATCTTATGATATTTTTTTAATTTATTTATTTGTATTATAATTTTATGTAATAACGGGATAGCATACCCAATCGTTTTTCCAGACCCCTTGAATGAATGAACAAGTAAATCTAAATCTTTAAAAAAAAGTGGAAATAAACAATATTGATTAGTAGTCAAATATTTTATATTAAAGTTTTTCAAAAGACTTAATTTTATATATGAATCAATGTTTATATTCTGTAAATATTTATGTTGGCATAATTTTTCAATGTAAGATTTATTAAGTATATTTTTTGAAGAAATTTCTGACTTGGTCATATTTTTATGGTTATATTCAGAATTATTTTTTATATTATTCAATGTTTCACATGTACCCTCGTTAGGTATATTTTCGGATATAATATCATCACTAAAACAGTCAGTTAATTTTCTTATAATTATGCTATCTTTATTTTTTTTTTCTTCATCCTTTTTGTCTATATTTTCACATGAAAAAAAGGAACTTTGGTCAAGTTCCTTTAACTTCATAACATTGTCTACATAATTAACAACATTTTTTTGAAACGGGGCATTTGATAAAAATGTGTCATAAAAATGGAATGGAATATATTCTCTATTTGATGATGTTTGTATACACAGTTCAGATTTTATTTTTTTAAAGTTTTTTAAACAAAATTCATTTAAATCATTTATATTGTCATATACTATTTTATTTTGTTCATTTACAAAGTTTGTTAAATAATTATGTTTTTCATTTTGAACATTCAAATTATTATTTGGGTTGTTATCATTATGCACACATTTATTTTCATTTTCTTCTTTATAATTATTAATATTATTTACCTGACTGTTAATAATTTTTTTAGGATGGTTATCATTAGTAGTGGGAATGATACATTCAATTTCCTTGCATGTTAAGAATGTTTTTTTTCCTTCATTTTTTAAATGAGTTAAGATTTTAAAACAATTTTTTACATTTTTTAATTTTATTTGTAATATCATTTAATATGAACTTAATATATGTAAATATATTTGTATCCTTGCATAAATTATCTTGATATTTTTAAAACTGTAAAATTGTTCAAAATGGGACTGACAATCGTCTATATGGTTATTTTTATGAACAAGCTAGGTAAAAAAGAAAGCAATAAGCATATAAAGATATATGCTTTATAGACCTGTACTTATATGTAGACATACATGTGCAATACTAATTTTTTTTTATCATCAAAATATAACAAACATATCTAATATCACATTAAAGATATTCATTTACGCATTTTATAGCTAATTATGAGTGTACTTAATTATTGTACTTTTATTTAGTTAAGCTAAAATAATAATTGAGTTTTTTTTTATATTATATAGTAATGGCTAGTTTTCTTTTTAAAATATAAAACATATATCTTAATTTTTATAGCATAAAAAATTCACGTACTTTTTTTTATATAGCTATATGCATACACAAATACATATTTGGTTTTTCATAAAAATATGATTATAAATATTTTGTTATTTTCATGTATTTGCTATTTACATGTATTAATTATTATTTTTTTAATTATATTTAAAATATATAATTTTTTTAAAATATTAAAATCGAATTATATTTTTCTTTAACATATTATATCGATATTAAAATAGTATTTAATAATATTGATATCATAATAAGAAAATTAATTATGAGGGCAGGTGGTGTAGTGGTATCACGCTTGATTTGCATTCAAGAGGTCCGGGGTTCAATTCCCCGTCTGTCCATAATATTTTAAAATTAGTTTTTTAAATATAATATTTTTAATTTTTAAAATAATTCTTATCTCATGATATAATGTTAATGGGTAATATATTATTATTTATTAAGTTTGCTCTAAAAAAAATGCATATTCAGTTTTTTATTTTTGTCAATTAGTATAATGCTGTATTGGCATTGTATATGTACAATATATATTGAACTAACTTAACCCTTTAACCAATTCGATTTTTTTATGTTTAAAGAAAATAAAAAGGAAATAATAAAGCCTAATAATGCCTAATAAAAATATGTTATTACTATATGTTTTTTTTCGTTTGTTCCAAATATTAAACTATTTCTATTTGCATATATTCCATCAGCTATTATATTGAAAAAGCGAATGGGTGTTTAAACGTGGCATTTTGAAATGGCCCTTCACTTCAATATTATACATTTGTAATAATTTTTTTTATTTTTCAAACTAATATATCCTTCTTTTGTTATAAAACTATGTAAAATAATTTATAAATTTTATGCCAATTTTTTAAAAAAAACTTTTTTCTTATTTTTCCCATGCCGGGAATTGAACCCGGGCCTTTCGGGTGAGAGCCGAATATCCTAGCCACTAGACCACATGGGATATAATGAGATATTGTTCATTTTTTTTAAAGAACATATTTTTTAACTTTTATAATATATCCATAAGATTATATGTATAATATAAAATTTGGATATGTCAGCTATTTTTTGCTCTATAAGAAATATTTTTATTTCTCTAATTAATATAATAATACTTATATATGGTTAAAAATTTTTTTTTTTTGCTAGTTGTATAGTCTAATATAATTTGTATAGCTATGTATATAAATAGGTTATGTATATATTTATACACCAATTTTGGCTGTAATATTTATTTAAATAAAAAAATAATAACAAAATGTATATATATTTTCGAAAATATAATAGATGGGTAAAGACCAGAAAGTGATACGATGAAACATAAGGAGTAGCTTTAAGAGAATACAAACTTATTCATATTGTTCTTTACATCATTAACATTATTTTTATATTTTTTTCTTGAAGAATAAATAATATTTACATCCTTTATATTTTTCACCTTCTTTATTGTATTATCAATATTTATAATTCCTTGATATTCCATTTGGTGAGTATTTATACCACTTAAAATTTTTAAAAAATTCATATAATAAGACAAATCGTATAAAATATTTTGTTCTGTTTTTTTATTTTCTTCTAAACTAACTGATTTTAAAACATTCATAATATTTTTATTTGTGATGTTATTATTTTTTATTGTAGAATCCTCCATTTCGTTATCTTTATATTTTGTTGTTCTGCACACAAGTAAGCTTATATTAAAAAAAAAAAAAAAAAAAAAAAAAAAAATTTTGGCTAGCTCCATTTTTACAATATAATACAATTAAAAAATGTGAAAAAAAAAAAAGAGATAACAAAATGAGTAATTAACAAATAAATAGATATCGTACTTATTTTAAGTTAATCATAAATTAGACAAATAAAATGAAACATAATTTTGCTTAATCTTTTTATATAAAAAAGATAGTAAAAGAAAATATAAGTAAATATTTTCTAGCCATATTTATAGACTTATACATACTTTTGTGTGTATTATTTAAATCGAGATAAAAATATAAAACAAATAAAAAAGGTGCATAACAATTTCCCTTATACATGTAAATTTCTACAATGCTATATATTTTCTATTTTTTCAAATAAAATAATTTTAATAATTGTAACAAAAAAGTGGTGAAATAAAGTTTGGAGTTTTGAAAGGGGGTGTATACAAAAAATAATAAAAAAATTAAGTAGTAAGAAATGGTAAGAGGTGGCTAAAACAAATAACAAAATGTAAGTCAAAAAATGTGTTAAAAAAAAAATCTAGTTAAAATGAAGGTTAAAAAATAAGTATTTTAAGGCACGTGTATTTATTTTGATATATCTTTCATCATAGCAAAGATTTAAAATATCTGAATAATAATTTTTAAAATGATTATAATTTATGTTAATTTTATTTTTAGTATCTTTTTGTTTATTTATATTTTTGTGATATACTGATATTTTATTTTTATGTGAAAAGATTTGATTAATATTTTTAAAGTCATAAAAGTTATCAATGAGATTAAATATGTTAGATGATGTTATATCATTGTCTAGTTGTTTATAATATAATATGGATTGTTCTAGATTTAAAATATTTTTTGAATTTTCTATAAGTATATTTGTTTTTATTTGGTTTGAAAATATTTCAAGTTCTTGATCTGTTTCAATAACTTCCTTTTCATCTTTTTTTAAATTATTTGAATTTGACATTATATTTATTTGAGAGAATGATAAAAATGTGTCATAACTATATATCCAAGGATTATAAAAAAAAAATAATTTCTTTTTTTTTTTAATTTTATAATTTACATATAGTGTAAAAAATGTTTCTAAATTCTCAAATGTTGTTGTTATTTTATTTACAAGGGGTATTATAAATTTAAAAAATAAACGATAAAAAGATATATTATATTTAATATACAATTCTAGTTCCTTTTCAAACAGACAAATTTCATCGTTTATTTTTATATCTGTTAAAGTATTTAACAAGCTTGTTCCGCTTTCTCGTTTTGTTTCATTGTTTGATTCTCCACCGTTTTGTAAAAACAATTGTTTGAAGTTTTTAATTTTAATTAAGCATATGTTATTTTTACCTGACTTTATAATATTATTAACAACTTCTTTCACATTTTTTGTATTCCCTTTACAGGTTGATAAATTTTGTGGTTGGTCTTTTTCATTATTCTCTTCCTGGTTATATTGAAATGTGTCTTTAATTTGTTTTAGTAATATTTTATTAATGTTTTTAAAAAAATATTCCATAAGATGATCAAATATAGTGGCAGTTTTTTTATATGGAGGTATAGATATTAAAGAAAATAAAATTGTAAAATGAAAAGATGAATTATTAATTTTGTAAACATATTTTTTTACCGTTTTAAATGTTTTACTTTTTATTATTATTTTAATTATTTTTTTAATTTTTGTTTGTCCTTCATCCTGTATAGGTCTATTTAATAAATCATAGACAGCTTGTAAATAGTTAGATAGTTGTTTTAATGCATAAGCTATTTTGTTTTTTTTAAATATATTTATAAACTTTTTGAGTAATAGTATTATATTTATATTTTTGATTTTTATAATTATTTTTTTCCATAATTCAATTAATGTATTAATAAAGAATAAAAAATAAAGAGAATAATTAACATTTTTATAAAACATATCATGTGTTAATATTTTTTCATGTTTTTTATAAAAATCATTAACAAAATTATAACTATTACTTATACTATTTATTAATAGATTTTTTTTTTTTATACATTTATTTATATTATCTATATAAATGTTGTAAAAAAAAAATTTTTTTACATTCATTTGGTATATATCTTCTATAAATTTATGGATATAATCAGTGTAGTCATACATATCATTGAATCCTCTTTTTTTTATTTTTTTTACATTTTTTAAATATATGTGAAAATTATAAATGTTCATATCGTCATTATTAATATTATTATTTTTTTTTAGTGTTAAAAATATGTCTAAATAATTTTTATTTATTAATATATTATAAATGTCTTCATAAAATTGTAGTACTTGATCTTGTTTACTTACAATTATGTCTTTCTCTTTTTTACTTACAAATATGTCTTCCTCTTTTTTACTTACAAATATGTCTTCCTCTTTTTTACTTACAAATATGTCTTCCTCTTGTTTACTTACAAATATGTTTTCATCTTGTTTACTTACAAATATGTCTTCCTCTTGTTTACTTACAAATATGTCTTCCTCTTGTTTACTTACAAATATGTCTTCATCTTGTTTACTTACAATTATGTCTTTCTCTTTTTTACTTACAAATATGTCTTCCTCTTTTTTACTTACAAATATGTCTTCCTCTTGTTTACTTACAAATATGTTTTCATCTTGTTTACTTACAAATATGTCTTCCTCTTGTTTACTTACAAATATGTCTTCATCTTGTTTACTTACAAATATGTCTTCCTCTTTTTTACTTACAAATATGTCTTCATCTTGTTTACTTGCAAATACATCATTCCATTTTGTCTTATTATCTAAGAATGTGGATTGAATTTGTGTAAAATCAGGAAGATTTACATTTTGCAAGTTCTCAAAATGGATTTCTGATTCATTTGTTTCTTTGTAAATACTTTTGTTATATTCTTCTGTAATGTTATTAAAAATGGTTTCAATTTTATTGTCAAAGTTTGGGGGATCATATATGGACTCATTAGTCTCTAAGTTAGTTTCATCATTCTCGATAGTCTCGTTAGTTTCTAATTTGAAGTGATCGAGAATGATGTCTTTGCTGACATTCTCAATCTCTTCGATCATTTTCAAAAATGTATTATTTTCATTTGAATTATTTTTATTTTTTTCGTTAATCATTTTCAATGAATAATTTTCTACCTCCTCAATATCTATTTCGTTAGATATTTTATAGCATGCTTTATGTTCATCTTTAAAAATAGAATCGATATCATTTTGACTAGTCATGTTTGTATTTAAAATTAATTCATCAAACTTTTCTGATAAGATAAATGGATCTTCATTTGGCTTGATATCTTTAAAAGGGATATCATTATTTCTTTGTTCTTTTATTTTTTCAAACAGTTCATCATTTTTATTAATCTGAATTTGATTATTAAAATTGAATGAGCTTGGGGTTTGAATTAAATTTTCACTACTACTAGCCATTTCTTTCTTTATGTCAGTATTGTCATCTAAAATGTTTGCATTTTTTATACTAACCATATCACTATCGTTATCATTAAAAACGAAGTTATTATATATGGATTCTTCGGCACTTGTTTTTGGAAATGCATTTGAATTAAAATCAAAGGGAAAGAATATTTCTTTTGAAATTACTTCATCTTGTATTATGTTTATATCATAATTGTTCATTTCATTGGTTACCCATGTTTCATTACCTAAATCAAGATCATTATAATTATTTTTTTCATTTTCAAAAAAAATGCTATTAGATAAAATTGAAGTATTTAAAGTATCTTGTTTATTTTTTTCGAAACTTATATTTTTTTCAAATTCTTTATCAAAAGGTTCATATATTTTTTCCCACTCTATGTTCTGACTTTCACCACTCCCAATAAATATATCATTCATTTTGCTTATTGTTATGTCGTTTTCTTTTTGCTCTACTTTTTCAATTTTACTGCGATTTTCATCAAAACAATTATAATCCATTATTGACTCGGGCTTATCCATTCCATCATTGTTTAGTTTGCTTATATTTTCATTGTTTTTTTCATTTTTTTCAAAATTGTTTACATCATCTATTTCGTTCAAATATAATAAAGGGTCATGGTTTGGCTGATACAAGTTAGTAGTACTATTTATTTCATTTTTATTTTTGTCTAAATGTTTTATTTTTGTTAATTTGGTAGGCTGATCTTTTTCATTATATTCCGAAAAAAAATCAAAATCGATATCCTTTTGTTTTTGATTACTGATTTGGCTTAAAAATAAGTTATCTTCTTTTTTTAAATTGCTTGTTTTTGTTCCATTATAATTATCATGAGGTATACAAAATAAATGAGATTCTTTTTTATTGTTACTATCGATGTTATTATTGTAATTTTCCTTTTTCATTAAAAATGACGAAGCATGTTCATTAGTTTTGTCTGTACAATTGATATTATCACTTTCCGTTTGAATATTAGAAGAAAATATATTATACAACGTTTTTATATCCTTTATATTTACATTATTTTTATTTATCTTGCTTGGATTATGATGCCCGTCTTTTTTTTTTGTTTTCGTGTTACAATTTTTGGAGTTTTGCATTTTTATCAAACCCCTTAAGGGGTATATAATCCATAACAAATGTAAGAGATTAATATATGAGTATATGCATGCACACGTTATACATATATATGTGTGTGTGTGTGTGGCAAGCCCAGTTATATTATTCCCTTTCAAATTTAGTGATATATTTTATTTTACACATGAAACAAATAATTACGACATATTCTTTTACATGTGTAATACTATGCAAAAATAAACAAAAAAATATATAAAAATTTAGGTGAAGAAACAAATGAGGTTCACATTTCTATGGCAGCCAATGAAAGGATTTGCTGTTTTCTCCCATGCAATCCTCTAATTTTTGGCTAGCTATTTTTTTTTTTTATGTATTATTATGAACATGGTCATATTTTCAAACAAATATATGAGTGTGGGAAATTAACATAATTGTGTATTTGACTATAAATAAACTACTACCACATAAACATTTGTGTAGCATATAACATATAATGCGAAATACGTAAAATATAAATCTAAATAAAACAATGGGGAGAACAAATTAATACATATTTATGATGAAAGAGAGAAAAAAAAATAATTATGTATATAACATTACCCGTTCATATCTCGCCATTTTAGTACTTTGGCTAATTTGGATAATTAGTTAGTTACCTAATTTACAGGTTTATTTGTAAAATAAGCACTGAAATTAATTATTTTAAAATAAAAACAAAAAAATAATATATTGTAAATATATGATTAAGATATTTTTTTAACGATATTACAGACTTTATTCTTACATAATTTAATTAAAAATATATGAACGAGTAATATTAAATGTGTTAAAATATGCAGTTGAAAAATACACTAACAATATATGCATGTACCTAAATATTCTTGTATATAATTCTCCGAAAATATTATAAAAATAAAATAATATATTTGTTTATATTATTTTTTTGTTCTTTTTCAAACTTTGCTACGAGGTATTAATTTTTACAAGAACAAAGCCAGTGAGTTGCCATATAAAGGGGAAATTAAAGAAATAAAAAAATAAATAAAGAGAGAAAAAAAGTAAAAAGTAGCCAACAACATATGCACACGAATAATTCCGTTAATTTTTTTTGACAAAAATATATTCATTTGTTAAGTTGTTTTTTGGTTGGCTATCTTTATTTTTGTATATTCTCCTTATGCAACGTCAAAATTTACAATGATACATCAGTCTTTTATATATTATTCTTTATAAGAAATTTTATAATGTATACTTTTTGTTAGTAGCATTTCCATACTCAATAGTGTGGATTTATAACATTTTAAAAATGGAAATAAACAAAAAAAAATAGTTTATACAACTAGAGCACTTTCAAACGTATATGCACACATTGCAATCAGTACAAAACAATTATATAACATTTGTGTATGTTTATAGTTGCATAAAAAATAAGCAAATAAAATAAAGAAAAAAAAAATGAAAATATATCGAGAAAATCCATGGAAAGAATATACTTGCTAACCATTTCATTTACAATATATTACAATTTTTGTAAATAGACAAAATTTCGGTGCTTATTTTATTTTTAATACTATCAGGATATTGCTTAGCCAAAGACATTAAAGTAGAAAAGTTCTGATCTTGATGAATATCTCCAAACTGGTTTATGCTTATTTTATTTATTTTTTTATTTTTTAAATAAGATAAATTGTTATGAATAAAATTGTAATTACTTTTTTTATTGCTAGGGCTAAGATTGGTATTATTTTGTTTTTTGTTATTACTTATATATTTATATGCGCACATTATCATTTTGTAGATATCATTTTTTTTGATATTTGTAAATAGTATATTTTTAATATGTTTAAATAAATTTTTATATTCTTTTTTATTATGAATATAAATTAATACGTGTGAATAAAATAAAAAATCATTATCAGTAATATATGTTAATATATTATTAACATGTTCAGGTAAAATATTCATATTACTATCATATTCGGACATTTGGCTAGCTACTATATTAGTTTCATCAGATTTTTCTGCACACACATTTGATATATTGGGGTTTGAATTATTTAATTCAGTTGTTTTTAGTTTCACCTCTTTTTCATGCATTTCTTGAATAGCTTCATATATGGGCTTAAATTTTCTTCTATATCCCAAATAAAGATAAATTATATGCAAAATAAATATATTAATGTCATTGTTATTTAATTTTATTTTTATATAATTCATTATATCGTGTAGGAAAGATAAATTTTGATCTATTAAAAGACAAAACATACAAGCTAAACAATAAGTAAAAATATAATTAAATTGATATATGTTAATTATTTTGTCTGCTAAATTATATATTTTTTTATAAACTAATATATTAATACAAAACATAATGTCTATTTTTTTGGAGTTTATTATATTCCCATGTATATCAAGATCTTCATGTAGCACCTGTTGCTGAATGATTATCAAATCAATATATCTGTTTTAAAAAAAAAAAAATATCATAATTGATTTGAAGACATAAAAAAATATGAGCATGTACATGGTTATTTCCATTTATAGATTTACCTGAATATTAATTCGATTGGAATGGTATTATTTGTTCGTTTTTTAGTTTCATCAAAAAGAATATTAAAATTACTTTTATTATATAACTGTCTATTTTTCTTTTTTCGATTACTGTTGTTGCCAAGTATGAAATTGTCATAAAAAATATTACGGTTGGAATTTTTATAATTCATCGAACTGAAAAAAAATAAATATTTTATCATATTTTTTGCATAAATTTTAATATATATTTGTCATTTTTCTTTATATTTTTATTTCTTACCTTTCCACGCTTTTAACAATTAAGGTAAGATTTACAAGGGCATTGTTTAGATGCCCATTTTTTGCATCACTATAAAAAGGGAAATATATATATATATATATGTGCATAGAGTATTTTAAATTATGTAAAAATGTGTCATATATATATTTTCACTATTTTGATTACATATTCTGGGCAATGGAATAATGGTATATGCTTATGATGGCTGCATTTAAATAATCGCTTGAAAAAATCTAAAATTTTAAATAAAAACGGTAGAAAAATAATATGATGTTTTCGAATAAAAAAGGCGTAAAATTTTACTACATATTAATACATGCTAGAACGCATATTAATTTTCTGCTTACCACATAATTGTATAGCAAGTTGTACATTTTCTTTTTTAGTAAATAGCACTTTATTCTCTGAACAAAAAATAAAATTAAAGAAGTTTAGTAACATAAGTAAATATATATAAACATGTTTATGTTTATACAATTGATCATTGATTTAGAGCTTTACGTGTTGAAGAAGTGGGTTCCTAAGATTAGACACATTTTGAAATATTTTATAAATATAATTGTATTTATGCGCCCTTTGAACGATTCCTATAAAATATTCGGATAGCAATTCCTGCATAAAAAGTAGAAATATATAAGAAAATATATTTAAATAAGTATGCATATATTTTTTTCGCTATTTATATGTATTAATGGTATATATTATTCTTACATTTTTTATAAGGAGCTTAAGACATGATTTGCTCAAGTCATATTTTGTATATAAATTCATCAAATTGTGTAAAGAACAATAGTCTTTCAAACTTTTTATAAAATTGTCATCATATTTTGAATTATTGTAGTTTGTCAATTTTAAGGACCTGAACAAGCAAGGAACAAAACAAAAAATAATAAACATACATATATTTTTTCGTAATAAATATAATTTTGTTCATTTTTTTAATAATGAATTATTTCCTATTGAAAAAATATAATACACATTTTATTATTACCTCGAATCGAGAGGAAGTAGTAAAGAAGTAATAAACAGGTAAATTTTTATTTTTTTTGCATTAATTTGATTGTTAGCATATTTTTTATTTTCACAATA
This sequence comes from Plasmodium vinckei vinckei, assembly GCF_900681995.1. Classification (NCBI taxonomy): domain Eukaryota; phylum Apicomplexa; class Aconoidasida; order Haemosporida; family Plasmodiidae; genus Plasmodium; species Plasmodium vinckei. The sequence continues at coordinate 486,995 of NC_051298.1, forward strand.
AATAATATCTTCAGAAATTTGGTTAATATCAGTTTTAAAATATTGTGAAATAATATTTAGATTATCACTTGGATTTATATAACATAAAGGATAAGAACAATTATTTATATCATAAAACAAATATTCATAATAATCTATAACTTGCTTAGATATAAAAAATTGCATTATATTTTTTTCTAAAGAATTATTATGCATTAATATAATATATCTTTGAAATATTTCTAGTTTGTTTTTAAACATGTTAGTAATTTGAGTGATTTTCTTTTGTCTTATATAATTGGAATATATAAATGTTGTTTTCAAGCTAGCCAATTTTTTTATTTTAAGCTTATTATTTTTTTTTAAGGGTGAAAAGTTGGTTTTTTTTTCTGACTTGTTAATAAAATTAGTAGTAATACTATTATTATTTATTTTTTTTTTTTTTTTTAAAATTGATAAACAATAGTTTTGTAAATATGGTGTTGTAATTAACTCACCACTTTTATTGTAAGAATTATTTTCCGAATTTTCAAAATAATGTTCATTATAATTTATTATATATGGGTTTTTTATAATCTCTATTAAATAAATAAATAATTTTTTGTGTGAAAATTTATTTACTTTTTCTATATCGCTATCTTTAGCTTTAAAATATATATTGTTATAATAGTTGTAAAGATAGCTAAATGTTATTTCGTTTAAAATATGTCTATTTATATAAATAGGTGTACTAAAGGAATATATATATTTTTGTTCGGTGTTTAATAAATTTGTATATATAACATCATTTTTTGATTTACATTTTGTAGAAGAAAATAACTCTTTATTTCTTTTTATTTGGAAATAAGAAAAATAATTAACATTATCAGTAGTAAAATATTTAAGAATGTTTTGTCTAATATTCTTTTTTTCTCTCTCGTTTTTTCTCTCTTTTTTAATTTTATTAACTTCAAAATTTGGTAATACAATATAAGTAAGGTAACTATATTCCCCCGTTTGAATTACAATTTTATAAATATTTTCATGATTTATTAAATCTTTATTTTTATATGAAGAGAAAATTTGAGAATTTATTTTTTTTCTACAATTTCGTTCTTGATTTTTTATCTCTTTAAATAGTTCAATTTGGTTAATATTTGAATTGTTAGTAATAGTATATTCTGTGTTTTTGATATTATGTTGGTTTATAAATGTGTATTTATTGAAGTATGATGATAGCCTTTTATAATTTTTATATATATTATTACAAAAATGAAAATCAAAAAAAAAGAAACAAAATAAATTAAGAGTCGAATAAAAATGTATATTATTTTTATTTAAAAGTTCGTAATGAAATGATACTATATTAAATCGAAGATTCTGAATTATTTTATGTATCTTTTCTTTATTTATAACTTTAAATTTATTTTTTGTGTTTTTTATAATATTACATAGGTTTATTCTATCTACACCTGCATTGTTTATAAAAATATGATCACCAGCTGTCTCAATATTACTAATTTTGTCATCTGTTGTTTTTATTTGTTTATTTTTGTTTTGGAAAATATAAGCATTGTGTTTGTTAAAACAAAATGAATTATGAATATTTTTTATTTTAATATATTTGTTTTCATTTTGCATGTTCATCAAATTGTTACACAAAATTTTGTTTATATTATTATTTCTATAAATGTATATAGCATGCTCATAATTAAATATATAAAACCTTTTAATTTTTTCCAAAGAAGTTAGACTGATATTTTCTGAACAATTAGGAAGTAATTTAGAACGATATATCAAAGATACCAAATTTTTTATAATTTTATTTTTTTTAGAAAATTCTTTTTGTTTTGAAAATGAATAAAATAAACCTTGCTCATTTAGTATATGGAATGTATTTATATTATAAAAATAACAAGAATAAATTCTATGTATTAAATAATTGCATATGTTATAATTTTGTTTTTTTAATCCATCAATTAAGTTTTCTATATTCATTTTAATAATATCCTTCATTTTAATATTTAAATTTATCGATATTTTTATATATATTAGCATAGGTAGCAAATTACACACTAAATTGCTTGCACTTTTTAATTCCTTATAATTTTCATAGAAGAAAAAACATATCTTATAAAAAATGTATATCAATATGTTTGTACTACCATGATTAGAAACATAATTTGATGAAGTGTTTATCTCAAGTTTTTCAGAACTTCCAATGTTTCTTGTGTCCCGATCTATGATGTAGTACTTTCTAACCATGCTATTTTTCATTTTCTTATGTTTTTCTTCCTTTTCAGTATGTCTATAAATAGAATTTTTGTAAAACTTATTAAATAAGCTATGTTTTTTTTGAAAATTTACATTTTGTGTAAATTTAATTTTGTCTTTTTTTTCATTTTCAAAATGATTTGCTTTCAGTTTGATAGACTTTTCTTTTGTATCAGTAGTGTTATAGATATTATTTTGTAAGCTTAGACAAATCTTATCAAATAGTTGTTGAATTATATGTAAAAAAATAGAGTAAACAAATTGAATATTGTTTTTATCTTGTCGACAAATAATAGATAATTTTAATATGGCAATACATTTTTGTATATTATATATATTTCCTTTTTGAGCTTGTTGAAGGTAATTTTTTTTGATACTAGAACTTCTTTTGCTTATCATCGATTTATATATTTTGTTTAAATTAATATTAATATTTAAAAAAGCGTAATAATATATTTTATACATTTTAGGTGTAAACAAATGTTGGCTTATTATATATTCTGCTAATTCAATCTTATTATTTTGTATCAACAATGGAATAATATTTTTATATATCTTTTTAACATTTTTTTTAAAAACATTTTCAATTTTTATATATTTAGTAAACAAACTTAATATATAAAACTTTTTAATATATGTGTATTTAAAATATGTGAATAAAAAGTATAAGAGGTTTGTTAAAACTGTTGGGTGGTTTTTATAGAATATGTAGCTAATAATATTTTGAAAATTTTGAGCTTCTAATTTTTTTAAAAATAAAATTATTTTATTTTTTTTCATAATTTTACAATTACTTGATTTAATCATTGTGTCTATCCCTTTGTTAAATCCCCACAGGTCGAGAATATATTCGCTTGTTGATTTCATACGAATTTCAGATTTATCTTTATCTGTAAAATTTTTGAAATTTAACAAAAAGTCACAATATTTGAACAGTTTATATGTTGAGATAAAATCTAATAGTTCATCTTTGCTTTCTCTTTTCTTCATAATCGATGCATAAACATTAACAAAATTAAATTTGGTAGTTGGATTAACATATGATAGACATGACTTGTGCACTTTTTTGGCGTGTTGAATTATTTTAAAAATATGTTTATATGTGTCTAACTTGGCTAGATTTGCATCTATATTATTTGGAAGGTTATCTATATTTTCACAATTAACAATGTACATATCTCTACTACTTTTTGAGTCACCATTATGGGATGGTTCATTATATAGACATAGATTCAATGCTATCATAAGTTCATGAAAAGAAAATAATTCGAGGTTTTTATAATTTTTCATTATTTTATTTACAAATATATCTATTTTTACATCAGTTGGCACATCTGTTTGTAGTATGTACTCAAACCAGAACCTGAGATTTTTTTTTCTTTTATTTGCATCTGAATTGTGAAAAAGATTTGAATAATATTTTTTAATCATGTCAGGCTGATAAGGATGACTGGCTTTCTCGCAAATGTCTAAACAATCTGCATAACGCTGGTTATCAAAGAATGATGAAAAAAAAATAGACTTTGTAAAATTATTGAAATGGAATATGTCATGATATTTTATAAAATAAATATCACTAAACAATTCAGTATCTAATTCAATAATAATATTATTATTTTTATTATTATTCTTTTTTATAATTTTAAAAATTTTATTTATATTATTGTACTGTTCTTTTATGTATCGATTCAAAATGTTGTATGGTCTTGAAAAGTGATATGCATATAATGTGTTAAAAGTAAATGGAAAATAATAATCACATTTTTCTAAGCATATAAAAATATTCATTATTTCATTTTTTTTACTGGTACTTATATTTGAGTCATCATATTTTGTTTGTGAATAATTTAATTTGGTAGGTACACAATTATTTATAGACATTATTATTTCTTTATTTTCAATTTTGTTTATTATATATGTAATATATGATTTATAAAACCGAAGGATATTTGTAATTTTATTTTTTTTTATTGCTAAATTTATATTGTTTTCTATAATTTTTATGATATTGATATTGTTTATTAAAAATAAAAAATCGGAAGTTAAATATTGCATCATTGGTTTTTTATTTATATATATATTTTTACATTTTAATTTATATTTTATATGTTTATTACTTTGTATGGTTGGAAATAAATTGATACTTCCCAACTGTGTATCTGCACTTTCTTCATTTTGGATTTTATCTGAAAAAGGTTCTTCTTTTATACAAAATTGGGTTTGTATGTTTTCAACTAAAAGCTGGTAATATTGTATAAAAAATAAGGAACACAAAACTTTAGCATTTACATAAGAGTTTGCAATAAACAAAATATATTTTATAATTGTATATATGTCTATGGTAAATATATAAAAAAGGTTGTAATTAATTTTTGTTTGGTATCTTATGGAATATATATTTTTGTGACATTGTCTATTTTTCGAAGCATATTCAAAAAAATTCGCATCTATCTTAGTTTCCTTTAATGAGTCATATATATATGTTATTAAAATATTAGAAAAGAAAAAAAAATAAAGTAAATAGTTTATTGTATTTCCTTTTTGCTCGTCTATATTTTGTATTAGAAGTGTCGAATATTTTTCCAATATGGTATGCATATCTTTATAAGAAGTGTGTTGGTATTTTGTAAAGCTTGATAAATTTCCTTTGTCTATTTGTGAGTTCTCAACTTTTAAAATAACTTTTTTCTTTTTCTTCAAGTTTGAAAAAAAAAAGAACATATCTTGTAAAAAATTTTTTTTTTTATATAAATCTATAAAATATTTTTTTATCAATTTCGATTGTATTTTTAATGAGTTTGATGTTAGTAGGAGGTATTTAATAAGGAGTATATTCTTTCTTTTGTTTTTTATTTTTGTTTCTTTTTTTTTACAGCTCAAGTTTGGATTGGATTGTTTGTTACACATATACTTATCTTTGTAACCTCGATTTTTCATCAACTTACTTTTAGATATGTTTTTTTTTATTTCTAATAATATGTGTAATTTTTTAATAAAATAAAGTAAAAACTTTAATATTAAATTATTATTTTTGTCTTCATTGTTGTCTATACTTTTTTGTAAGTTACCAGATGTGTGTACCTGGTCAATAATTTTTTTCATTTTTTTTACTTCTATCTTTGCAAACTTTAATAAAAGAATTCCATTTTCAACTTTATATGAATGAGTCACACAAATGCCAAGAAAAATATAAACTAACAAAAAATTGACATTGTAATTGTTTTGAAGAATGTACATATTTATTTCATTATCTTTATATTTATTAATATAGTAGGAAATCAAATGAAAAAGATCAAATTTTTTATGATAAACCTGTTTAGATTTATTTATAATTTTACAATTAAATGGATTGCTGACAAAAATTGAATCTGAAAAAACATTTTTAATGTATAACTTTTTAAATACTCGAACATATCTAAGATATAACATTAGATTATATGTATATATAGATTTAGTTAATTGTTTTTTATATTTATAAAGGATAAACATGTTGATGCTTCTACCTTTTTGATGAATAATATTTTTATAAATATATTCTTGTGGTGTATTATATATAATATCATATATATATTTGTCTAAAATATTATTTATTTCTTTTTTTTTTAATTTATTTTTTTTTGTATTTTTCTTAAAACAATAGTATATGTATTCTTTATCTTGCATCTTTTTTTCTATTTTTGTTAATGAATTAAAAAATGAGGAGTTCTGACTTTTCTTACTCCTCCTCATTTTAAGTAACATAAATTTGTTTCTATATTTTGAAGACCATATTGATAAATTTTCAAACAATGTAGAATCATTTTTACATTTTTCATCATTACATATTTCCTTATGCTTTTTCAAACTCTTGTTCATCCTCGATTTGATAATGAATATTATTAATCGGGTGTAAACATTTTCAAAAATTTTGAGTAGCAAATTTCTTAAATTAAAAAAAAATGGCGACGTAATTTGGTCTTGCTTCTGACTAACTTGTCTTAATTTGTCATATATGAGCAGTACAAACTTTATAAAGTTGGGTGGTTCTATATGCTTATTTTCTGTAAATCTAAATACAATTATTGTAAAATAGAGTAGACATTTTATTTTGCATTCTTTGTAGTGAATTAGTTTGTAGTTTTTCTTAATATTCCGTAGAGGGGTCGTTCTAAAAATAATAAAAAAAAATAATTTATATCAGGGTGTGAGTAAACAAATGTAAGCACTGCGACGAGATTAATAAATAAAAGTAAAAATTACCCCGATAGATATCCATAAGCTGATTTAATTGCAAGATAAAACAGTATCATGTTTAAATCCATGTAATTTTTTTTTTTATAAAAAAATAATTTTTTTATATACTTCTTTAACTTTATTACAAATCTTGTATTAACATATGGTAATAAATTTGTTGTATTTAAAAATTGGGGAATAGAACAATTTATTAACATTGTATATATATCAGTTTTTGTTAATTTATTTGTTTTAGATAATTTTAATTTATGCTCATAGGATTTATAAAAATAATAACTTAGACAAGCAATATGTATTTTTATTTTCATGTCTTTAATATAATTATATAAATATTTATTATATTTACACATTTTCAATTTATTTAAACATTTCAATTTTATTTCTACATCATTTGTATTTTCAAGGCAATATAAGATGCATAGATTTTTTAATTCTTTAAAATTGTTTAGAAGCTGATTTAGATATTCGAAGTTGTTTTGGGTCAGGTAGTTCTGGCAAATGCGGAACAGGTAGCTACAATAAAGAAGTAAAAAAAAAGAAAATATAAAGAGGTGCATAAATAAAGGAATGACAAAAAATGAATATTAAATTACCTCAAAAAATGGATGTTGTATATTTTAGAGTAGTTGATATAAAAAAGGAGGTCCTCATTTTTCCCTGTCTCTATTGGGTAGCAAACTATTTCTTCATTAATATTTTTCAAATAAATATCATCAATATAATTAAACAAATAAATAAATATGTTGTATATTTGATTTGCATGATTTGAATAAAATGTGTTAGTTGAAATTAGGATTTCATAAATTATGGATTTATTTTTATATGTAATATATCTATCATTTTTATATTTATAAATATGATAAGTTTTATTTTTTAACTTGTTAATATATAAATCAATTATTTTTTGTATCTTCAAATGATTTATACACAAGCATAAGACAACTCCATCGAGCTCTACCATATGTATTTCATTTTGATATTCACGTATATTGTCACTACCAGTAATATATTCCCCTTTTTCATTGTCGGGTTGACAAACAGATGATAAAGATAGAAACACTTTTGGATCTTCACAATTATAATAAAACACAAGCAAGACTAAAAAGTTGTATAGCTTGTTCATTGTATCGGTTGCTAAACGGAATTGCTTTAAAATATATGGAAAGTTTTCAGACACTTTTGTTTTTCCATCTTTTGTATCTACCTTTGTAAATGCATCAACATATTCAGATCCGTGAATGGGTGTAACTTTATTAGCGTCATTATAAATATGCAAATTTGGCTTGTCTTTTAAATTTATTTCAGTAAGACTTTCTTTGCAATTTTTATGTAAATATGTAATAGTTGAACATAAAGAAAATAAAAATATATTATTTATAAATAAATGATTATATTTAAAGAGATATATAAAATTTTGATAATCTACTAAATTATTTTTTTTTAGTTTTTCTATCAAGACTGTAATATATATATGGACAATGTTCAAATATGCTTCTAAAAAAATAAGGTAAGGTTTCTGAATATTTTTTTGTGTATTTACTTCGTTAGTTTCTCTTAATTTTTCTGCATAGGGATTTGAGTTTGAACTTTTTTGATTTTCTATTGATTTGGGTTGGTCCCTATTGGCTAGCATAAATAGTTGCAATAAAAAATGAAAATATTTCTGATTAAAAAAGAGAGATTTAAAAAGGGATATAGATAAAGATGGTAAGTAGAAGCAAAGATAAAACAAGTCAATAAATATTTCAAAAATTGCATTTCTCTCAAAAAAAAAAGAAATCTCATCATCATAAGATACAATATAATTATGTATGGGTCTTTGATTAATTATATATAAAGGGGGGATATATATAATATTGTAAGGTTTAGACGCAACAATGTTTGATGTGGTATTGTTTTGTTTTTTTTTTCTAATATTTATTGAGGGTGTATCCCCATCGGTGTCGTAAATTAATTTAAAATTTTTTATTGTTAGTTCATCTATCTTATTAAAAAAGTTGTTGTTATAATTTATTTTATATTTTTTTTCACTAAATATGGTTTTAGCAAAATCTATGTTTTTACTTTTACGATTTTTTTCGATCGGAATTTTTGTCTGCTTTTTATTATAAGGTATTACATAATCAAGTAAATATATTAATAAATAATTATTGCATTTTTTTCGATTTTTAATTTTATTTATTTTATTTTTTTTAAATAACTCTCTTGTTTTTATATATAAATAAAATAGACGCCTTAAATATTGTAAAACGTCTAATGTAAAAAAATCAAAGTTTAGATCTTTACAAATTTTTAAATAATGTTCTTTATGCACAATAATAATAGAAAGAATCGTGTCAAATTGTATTTTTTGTTTTATTTTATTTGATATATATTTTTTTTTTAGTATATATCTATATTTAGCTAATGAATTGTATTTCAAGTTTGTGTGGTGTGTCTTGTTAGGTTGTTTACACTTATCAGTTTGTGGGTCTGAAGTAATTTGTTTGGACTTGTTGAAAATTATTTTATAATTTATTTCAAAATTAAGAAAGTTAAGAAAAATTAAATTCACAAAATTATTATAATCATTTACTAATTTTAGTAAAAAATGAGAGCTCGATATTTCATTTGAAAATATTTGTAAAGGGGAAGATCCATATTCTATATACCTTCTTATATATTTTAAAACTTTTCTTAATATATATAGTTTTTTTTTTATCGATTTATTTTGTATTTTTTTATATTTCCCTAGGTCTGTTATATTTAGTAAGTTGGATTTTACTAAATTTGTTAATAGCAATCTTGCTAGTTCATATTGCTCGAGATTTATGTAATTTGTAATAATTTGAATTATGACCTTGTAATTGTTTTTACTTATAAATGAATAACTATCCATTTTGTAATCTAAAACAAGTTTATATTTTTCACAAATTGGAAAAAATATATACTCTATCGTTTTGTCATCATTATGTGTTTGTACTTAATTTCTCTGACTCATCACTGAGAGGAAATGAGAGCGTGAGTAAGCCTATGCAGTTTATTATCATTTTATTATACTTTATTTTTGGTTACTTTTGCTTACTTTTGCTTACTTTTGCTTATTATTTTTTATTTTTACTTTTTTTTAATTTATTTTTGAATATAGATTATGGGGATTTTGTGCGTGCGGCGTACTACTGTGTGTGCCGATTTGCTATTTTTTATTCTGCCATTTTGGCATTTTTTTTTTTATTTTTAAAAATTTTATTTTATTTTTTTTAATTCTATTTATTTTTTAATTTTTCATTTTCATTTACGATTTCAACTAGATAATTGCGCAAGGCAAGGATTATTAAAAATTAAAAAAGCAAGTTCAGTGTTAGTGTAAAAATGCAAGGAAAAAATAAAGCAAAAATGAACTTGTAAGTATGCAAAGATAAAACAGGAGGATGAATGATGGGGCTATAGCTTGGAAACTTTAGAAGCAATGGATAAGTGGAAGACCGAAAAAATGTTGTCGAAGAATATTTGAGAATATATATCGTTTTGTATAATATTTTGAATTGATTCTCTGATTGTATTTCTTTCATCATTATAATTGATAGAAAATGTATTATTTTTTAAATTAAGATACGTTATAAAATTTGAAATATTTGGAAATTTCATTTGTAAACCTTTAGTAATACTTAAATTTAATTCTTTGTTTCTACAAATATTATCATATGATTCTATTTTAAATCCATTTTTTTTATTATTTTTTACTAGTTGATCTTTACTTAATATGTTTGTTTTATATCCATCATTAATAAATACAGACACATTAACATCTGTTGCATATTCCTCGGGTTCTTCCCCAGATTTTGCATCTGTTTTGTTTTCAGATTTTACATCTACTTTATTCTCAGATTGTGTATCTGTTTGATCCTCCGATTTGGGTTCTCCCTTTTCGTGTAACTTGGGTGGTATGACAAGTAGATTTCCTTTTAGAAGGTATAGGAAATATTCTAAAATTGAATAGATATATTTTTTTGATAATAATGGTTTTAATGCATTTTTAGGATTATCACAATTAAGGTTTGGGCAATTATTATAGTCCTTTAAGAATACTCTTCGTGTTTTTACTAAGCATGAATTGCATATATACATTTGTTTATAAAATGTAGAACATAAATGGTCTATAAATGAAAAAATATAATTTCTTATTTGCTCGATTGCTAAAAGTGATAAACACTTATTACATCGAAAATATTTTATAAATACAACTGGTTTTATATTATGAGAGCAATTATGACAAGTAAGAAAACCTTTTAAATGTATATTTTTAAATCTTTCTTCTGATTCACTTAACAATGATAAAACATTTGTTTCTAAATAGGATTCTTCATTTTGTTCTTCTGTTTTTATTTCTTTAACATTATATATGTTAAAGCATGATGATATTTTTTCTACATTTGTTCCTTCAATATATTCACAAAGTCTATTTATAGGTAATAATATTTGATTTCGAATATAATAATCTTTATCAATTTTTAAATTATATTTTTTTATTTCACTAATACTAAAACAACATAATGAACTATTTAATTTTTCATTCCCTTTATTATAAAATTTTAATGCATCTTCATTTGTACATACACAATATTGTATTTCTTTATTTACACATATGTTATATCCATCTTTTATCATTCGTTCTGCTACCAGTACATGGCCTAACGAGTTTTTCTCCTGATACTCGTGGACGTTCTTTGTCAGTTTCTTGGTGATCACGTAGTGGTCAAGATCGAACCTGCGGGGGAAGAAGTGTAAGAAGTGTATGCAAAGTAAGAAGTGTAAGATGTGTAAGAGGTGTAAAAGTGTATGCAAAGTAAGAAGTGTAAAAGTGTATTGAAAGTTGAACTCGCCACGGATGGGCTAACAAACTTACTCGTCGTTTTGGATGCGATGATAGATGGAGCGAAGGTACTCGTGGATTTGCTCTGAAAGGTCGTTTTGAATAGAAAGATCGTCAGCATGATTAAGAGAAGAAGTGGATGCATTTGGCTGACCAGGTTTGTATTCTTTGTTTGAGAAAATGATTCTTAATAATTCATTTCCAATAAGTTTTGAAATTTTACAAAAATCTCTTTTTATAAAATTAATCCCTTTCATTTCATATTCATATTTTCCTAGATTAGGATCAATAACTTTAGCACAAGCATATTTTTTTTTTTTTAATAAAAGTAGTTTACTAAAAATACATTCTAAATCTAATTCTAATTTTTTATAATTTTTATTTATATTATTTTTTATAGTATGAGCTAACTTTAATGATTCTTTATAATTATTAATGTCTGAAGATTTTATTCCAGTGTCTATCATAATAGAATCTGTATCACCATATATTACTGTAAGATTAAACTCCTTTTCAACTTTAAATTTGGTGTGTTGTAATAAGTTTCTACCTTTTTGTGTAATATATGATGCAATATATTTAGCATAAAATCGATTGTGTGTATTTCCTAAACAACCATAGATACTATTACTAATAAGTTTTATAGACAATGATTGAACAAGAAGTAATTCTTTTTTTTCTTTATTTTTTTCACTTGCAATTAATTTTTTAATAAATGCTCTTTTTTCAACTAATTGTTTTAAAATTGATGGTAAAATACCTGGTTTTGTTTTATCAAAATAATCAATATTTGATAGATCACCAACAGGTTCATCTGTATTATCTATTTGATTTACATCTGACTCATCATAATTTATTATATTTTTTTTTTCGATTTCTTCTTGTAATTCTTTAGATGTAGAATCTGATGATGCTAAATAATTTTTCATATTAAAGGTGCTAAAGCATATATTATATTCTATAATTATAGATGGGTATAAACTATTAAAATCGAGGTAAAGTACATATGTATCGTAATATCCACAAAGAGGTTCTAAAACTAGACCTCCTAAATATTTTGCTGTATTTTTTGATTTGTTGGTATCATTTTCTATTTTTTGTTTTTTTTTAATTATTATTGGTGTGATATATTTTTTTTTATGATATTCATGTAGTAGAAAATATTCGACACATTCGCTAGTGTAAGAGAGTAAACTTCTCGACCATATATATCCACTTAATTTTGTTAAGTCTCTACTTTTTTCAATTAATTGTAAAATATTACATACATTATATATTTCATATATACTAAATATTTGACTGTTTATATATGTATTTAAATTATTTTCTAAAATTTGTTCAGAATCATATAGATGTATGTTACTACAATTTATCAAATTTATATCATTAACTATAAAATCTTTGAAAACATTTGGAATATTTTCACGAGATTTATTTTTGTTTGTTTGGTTAGTAGAATTATTATTTGATGTTCCTACATTATTTGAATTTGTTTGTTGTTTCACTTTCTCTTGAAACTTTGTTCTTACTCCATCAATTATTTCATCCATAGAATAGCTAGTTAATTTAATTGTATCTTTAGATAATGCATATATATCAACTATTAACCGTCCTTTAATATTTTGCACGATATTATATATAGACCCAGTACTATTTGTCCCACTAAATTTATTTACTTTCATTTTGTCTGTTTTTTTTAATTTTTTTTTTCTACTTAAAAACCCAGGATCTATATGATTAACATGACATCTATGTATTAGAAATTCGAGATCAAAATTTAAAATATTATATCCTATGTATATATCTACATCTATTGTTCTTATTTTATTTAAAAAGGCTTGTAATAATAATTTTTCACTAGGAAATATTTTACAATTATTTCTATTATATGGATATATTCCATTTTGGCTATCATTTGAATTGCTGTTAATATTTGGGGTTTGTCCTTTTTTATTTGGTTTAACGCATATTCCAAAAAAATTAATATATTTCATTCCATCTGCATCTACTAAACTACATATACTCAAAATTTCATGATTATTTTCTTCATTAAGAACTGAGACAACTTTTATAACAAGTTTGTTTAAATCGATGTCTATAAAATTGGTTGGGGTATTATTGTCTATTTTTTTTAAAGACTCATCAGGTGTTGCACCGGTATTTGTAGAATTGTTGGTCGAGATATTATTAGAAGGTGCATTAGATGGATCATTAGATTTTTTATCAGAAAATTTTTCTAAAGTAAATATATTTTTCTTTGAACTAACAGTACAATCGAAATAACAATATGTTATATTATTAGAGAAATTATTTTTTAAATCTTTAACTTTAATCCAACAAGGCATCTTCATATTTTTTTTAATAATAAAATTTTCTACAATATCATCGTTGCAACAATAAAAAGATGAATAAGTATCTCCTTTAGCAAACTGTTCACTAATATTGTCATGGTTATATGAATATAAAACTTTTGCATATAGTTCATCAGTATTTGATGATAAGTTTAGATTTTTTCTTGAAACAATTTTATATTTTGCCATTTTTATGTTATGATATTCTCTAATTTTTTTAAATTCAGAGACAAAATCTAGCATAATAAAATTTTTATATTTTTCATGCTCATATGTAATTTCAATTCCATCTTTTATATATTTTTTATTTTTATTTAATAAAAAGTAATAACATCTATCCATATCTTCAATATATATACTTATACTTTTATATCTTTTTAATTTTGTTAATGTTCTACCAAATAATATAATACTATTTTTATGTTTACATATATCGAATACATATATATTTACATAACCTGTATCTTCACTTATTATTAACTCGTCATATTTATTTTTTAATATACTTTCATTTACATTATTTTTTTCATCTCCACTATTTTCATTGTCTTTATCTAAATTTTCATATTTTAAATTTGTTCCATCTAGTTTGTGTTCACCACCAATTTCTATTCCTATATCTACTGGGCTAAAAGTTTTTAAATTATTTTCATTTTCTATATTTTTATTTATAGTATTAACATTTTGTTCTTGTTTAATATTGTCTTTAAAAGTGGTGTTAGAACTGATAGTCTTTACGATTTTGTTTGGCTCATCAGTTACAATTTCACTTTTTCTTTTTTTATCAGCATTTCCATTATCTTCTTCATTTTGTTCTGCATCAGAATTAAAAAAATTATTTTTCATTTTATCACTTGTCAAATCTATATCAACTTTATTATCTTTAACGAGTTTAGTGTACATACTACTTTCTTGAGGTTTATGAGTTTGACTATTTTTTTTGCCATAAATATTATTATTACTACTATTGTTATATTGTATGTGCCTATTATTATAATATGAGTCACAAGAGTCTCTTGTTTTTCTCTTTATATTCATTTTACCATATGGTCCATCACTGTCACTTGATGTGGAATTATCTTCCATCATTCTCTCGATGTTCCGTGTTTTAGATATCTCTTCTTTAGTTAATTTTCCGCTAGAAAATATTTTTTGAATTTTTTTTTCACGAATGAAGTCGTCAATTTGGGTGTTTCGCTTTGGTTTGATTTCCTTCTCGGCATCTACAAAGGGAAAAAAAACAAACATAAAACAAGTTAAAATGGAAAATATAAAAATCGGTGAAACAGCCACAAAGATGAGCGATGCGTGGGAAGCTAGCTACCCCCATATAGTGTCATATTTATTTGTTCACTTTTTTGAATGTTACTTCTTTTGGTGATCATGCTATAGTCGACCGTTTCTAATATCACGTCATCGCTTGAATCATAATTTTTGTCGTCTGAGAAAAAAAGAAATTTTTATATGATGAGAGAAAATTATGTAGGCAAGCCAAATGATATTAGCTAGCTAAAATTTTTTAAAATCCATTTTAATAGCTACCTCCAACAATAAAACTTTTTAGCGAATTTCTATTTTCCATATATCCATCTTCGTCGACTACTTCATATATATCATCATTTTGATTTTTCACCTGAACAGATAAGGAAAAATAAAAATATTGAACAAGCAATAGTATAAAGGAAGGAGAACTATTGAGTCTTCCTTTCTTATAACCACAAAATGGTGAGTCTCTGTGAATTTTGTGAAACAGCCATTTTTTTTCAAAACCTCAGAACAGAGGATGAAATAATTATGACCATGCACACACACACACATACACACACATGTTTGATTTGAAATATAAATTTGGTTAATAAAAAAAACGATAAAAATAAATATGGGAGTAGTAAAAGAAAGTATAGCCTTAAAAGGGGAACTGACTACTTGTAAATATATTTATGTATATACATGTAAATATAAACATACCTCATAAAAGTCTGTTGCCTTACATTCTTTTGATCTCTGCTTCCTTATTTTATCAAAAACATTACTCATTTTTTTTTTTAAAATAGAAATATAAGATGATTTAATTTGACATTTAATAACATATATAAGTATTATTTATATTCATTTATTCATATTAGAGAAAAATATAATACATTGAAAAAGTTTAAAAAAATTATATTTTTTAATATAAAGCGAAAATACATAAAAAATATGTTTATTAATGTATTTTTTATTATGCCCTAAACATTTTTTTATTAAATTTTCTGAACAGGCAAGGTTAAAAAAGAAGGAAAAAAAAAAAAAAAAAAAAAAAGAGAAAAGAAAAGAAAGAAAAATAAGAATATGATAATTTTTATTCCTTATATACACATGACAAAAATTAAGTACATGTGTGTAAGTATTTCAAAGGGAACCAAAAAAAATATGCTAATAAAATATAAGTAATTTTATTCGCAAGTTAAAATAATTAATATATATGTAATACACATTATTATATATTTGCTTATATATTTATATGGCCTTATATTTTATTTTTATCCTTTTAAGTCTTATTGCAACGTTTATTCAGAAGAGATACAAACATAATAATATTCTTAGCATATGATTGTGCAAATATTTCTATAAAAAAAATAAATTTAGTTCACCATATAACCATGCCTTATATTTATAAAAAACTTTTTAATGTCTTTTTTTATTTCAAGTGCAATTTTCTCTAAAAATGTAATGTATATATTTACTAATTTATTGTTTAATTAAAATATAATAAAGAGCAAATTATTCATCCATTCATTTATTTCCTTTTGTATATAAGATCAAATTATTTCAAACCTTATAAGGCGATATTTTTTCTCTATAGATAATTTTTAAATATGAATAAAAAAAAAAAAGGATAGTAAAATTAAAGGTGTATAGATATATGATAAGGAGGAATTATTTGTTTATAAAAATAGGTTAGAGAAATAAACAGAATAAATTATAGACTTATATTAACAAAATAAATATTTTACACATTAAGATTTATTTCTAATTTTTTATATGCCACCAATGCATTTATAAATAGGCCAATACAATATTTATGCATATGCTTACATAATATATTGTGTAAAAAATAAATGTGTTGCAATTTTATTTATTATTATTTTTTTTTTTTTGTATTAAAATTAATCTCCTGATGAAAAAAAAAATGATTAAATAAAAAAATATATATGCTTTTATATGTGCATAAAAATCTGAAAAATGAGCAAAATATTCATAAGTATTTTTTTCTTTGTTTTTGGTCTCTTAAAGAATGTAATATTTTAAGGACTACCGAAATAGAAAGTATTTAACAATTGTTCATATAAAAATTAACAAAATTAACAAAGTTCGGAAAAAAAACATTTATTATAATTGCTACTATTACTACGGTTCACTACACATTTTCTTAATAAACAATTTACTGGTATCTCTCTCGTATTTTTATTTAAAATTTACCCACAAAAATTCAATTTTTTTTTCCTCTCATATTTTTTCATAATTTTTATTTTTAAATCCTGAATATCCCTATTTTGGCACTTCCTATGAGTATATATACTGTTCTTGTTCATTTATTTGATACTGCAAATTGTAATTCCTCTTATTTTTTATAATTATAAGTTGGTTTTGTATTCCCTCATTGACTATGGAACTTATCGAGCAATGTAAACACGAAAAACTTTTTTATAAAATTTTTATCCATTTGTCACATTAGATCTAAAATATATTACACACGGAAACCAATATAATAGATATAAAAAAATTGTAACCTAATAAAGAATACGAAAAGGAGGCTGAACGAGCATACGGCATAATAGTAACCGTTTCCCATTGTGTTAATTCTTTTATGAAAAATGTTTGGGTTTGGTAAATATGGAAAGGAAAGGCTGACTGAAATGAATACCCTCAAAAATGAAATGGTAGAAATGAATGAAAAGGTGAGTAACCCCCACCATAGTAATGAACTACCGAAAGACAATAAGAATGGAATGAAAAAAATGGATGAAAAAATGAGTCACTATAATAATGGACATGGATGGAAAGGAAAAGAACAAACAGAAAATGAATTCACGAAAAAACCATTAAACTGTGAACATTGTAATAAACATGTACATCCATTAATTAAATCGTATACTCCTATATTTGTATATATATTAGTAATATTATTATTTTTATTTATTTCATTTTTTACAATATGCTTATTACCAATATTATATTTAACTTTTAAAGAAAAGAAATATGTCTGTCCTATCTGTGATCGTACTTTAGTGACATCAGAAAGTTCAATTAAAATAACACGAGAAAATAAAATAATAACATTACAACTTCAGAAACTTGCAATAATTGTATCCGAAAAATATTTAGCATTATTTTTATTATTAATATTTTTAATATTTTTTTTTTATATTTTAAGAATATCAACAAATATGAATTTTGATTCTTTAGCTAAAGGTCCCAACATATCAGTCACATGGGTCGACTATTTAGATGATTGTGGAAATAAATCACAATTTCGAAATAGTTTTAATAGTGCATATAATTTTAAAAAAAAATATTATGGTAATACAATAAAATGGGAAGGGAATGTTGTTCAAATAAGGGAAGGTTTTTTCAGTAGTAATGTGTTATATGTAAAAATGAATCCATCAGAATATAAAAACAATAAACCAGATGTGATGGCACTTTTTAATGATTCTTTAATAAAACAAGTTCAACATTTACAACAAAATGATTTAATTTCCTTTGAATGTACTTTAATTCAAATCAGTAGAAATAAAGATCCACATACTTGTTTATTATGGAATGTGGTTTTATTAAAAAAATATCAGAATAAAAATGTAGATATTATTAATTTTGTTAAACATATGTCAATTTTTGATATAATAAATCATGAAACCAATTTAAATCCTTTTTTTATTCGTTCAAAAGATGATGAATTAGAATCTGAAATAATTAATACTGATGATAATGATGTAGATAACAATGATTTGACAAGTTATCCATCAGGACATTCATCAGATTCTATCAAGGTCATAAATGTATCATCAACGAGCCCAAAAGTTAGTGGTGTCATGGTAGATAATGAATATATTGTTAATGTAGATGCAGATGATATGGATGCATTATCTAATATTACTGGATTAAATTACATAAATCCAAATCATATTGCTTATAAAGAATCTGTGTATAAACAAGTACTAAATGATATACAACTAAATAGCAAATATCCTCCAAATATGGTATATAATGATTTATATGATAATAATGAAGATATGGATAATAAAATTAAATTATCTTTAAAGGATATGGATAACACACTTGAGCATAAAAATATTATAGATATAATTCATGAAGAAGGTGAGCATAAACATTATTTAAATAAAGTTGGATCATCATATATGGATAGCAACATATTAGATACTATCTATGAGCATGATATTCATCTCCCCCATTTCAATGAAGTAGAACATGATATCGATGCTGCTCTCTATGACTCTTTAGTGGAATTTTCCAAAAATGATTCAATCCATTTTTCTTCATTAAACGGAAAAAAAGTGCATATCAATGATTATGCCAACTCAAGTAATAATATACATATTTCAAATGGCTATGATAACATATATGTAAATAAAAATCCTGACACAACTGAAAGCTCCATATTGTATGATCGAAATGTAGAACCTGAACAAACGACCATCTCGGATCCAATACAAATAGAGCACTCAGAAAAAAATGAATCGAATGATGTTGAAATTATCATAAATGATGGATCTAACAAAAAAGAAGAAATTACAAAATAACCCAATTAAATTAATTAACAGAATCGGATATTTAAAAGTTCAAACAATTAAATTTATATACATATATGATCGCCCATATATAATATAATTCCGTTTTTTTTTTAATGTAAAAAAAAGACGTGATAAAAATTATTTCATTTGTTTTTATATTATTATTTTTTCTATAATCTTACAAGTTTAAGAATATACCCTTTATACAATCTCATTTTTGTTCAGTTTTTTAATATTATTTTTAATTTGTATTTAATTTGTACTTTATGTATATATGCATTTGTATTTACACAAAAAATAATTGTACTTCCATTGAAGTAAACTTGTGACTAGTTCTTCATACAAAATGCATATGTCTAAATATTATTACATGTGTATATATTACTAAACTTGCACATTAATAATTATGGCAAATTTTTATATACTTATATATTTTGTCTCTATCCCATTTAGTGAGATAGAATTGTAGTTTGACTACAGCCACATTTAACTAATTACATTAAATATGTTTTGGGTGTGAAAAGGAAAATTATTTACAAGATTAAACTGTAAATATGGCACTAACCATGTCACCCATTCTTTTTCAATCTCTTTTTGAACCCTTTCCATTTTCCTTTATTTTGTTATGAGAAAGAAAGAACTTAAGTACTAATGCGTTGATTTAAAACAAAAGGGGAATTAAAAAAGTGTGTATAGTTTAGGGATGGAGAAAAAGATGAAAAATATTCAAAAAATAAATGAGTATAAAATAAAATTACAAAATGAACGAATAAAATCAGTAAAAATATATGATAACAAAAAAAATATATTTTTTTAGTATAGTATGAATGCACAATTTTATGTTTTAATTTTGGGTTAGCATGAAAAAGAAGAAGAATAGTAGTTTGTAAAAATTTGATTGAGATATTATTTACTCTTCTTCAGACTTTTGAAATTTTTTATTTCTATAATATGTGTTAAAATGGAAAATATCTATGGGTGTATTTTCATTAGGTTCCAAAGGTTTATCTCTTAAATTTTTATCTTTATCTACAAAATTATACCATTTAAATTTATTAAACTCATCAATGTCTTTTTGTATTGTAATATGTTTAAAGTTATATCGTTCTAATAAATGTTTTCTTTTATCTTCTGAAAGTTTAACACCATATTTACTTCTTCCACGGAATCTATTTTTTACTGGTAATAAATCATATACACCTCGAATAGCTTTATAATTACATCCAGGTATATCTTTACATCTACCACCTCTTACTAATATAATACTATGTGTGTTTAAATTATGACCAATACCAGGTATATAAACAGAAACAATTCTTCCTGTGGATAATCGAACACGTGCTATTTTTTTTAATCCTGAATTTGGTTTTTTGGGTGTTTGAACTCGAACTTTTAAACATATACCTCTTTTTTGTGGTGCACCTTCTAACCATTTTGATCTCCAATTTTTTTTTTTTAATTTTGGTATTTGTTTTGGTCTTCTTTTATAAAACATTCTTCCTCTTATATTTTTTGTACTAAACTGACATTTTCCAATAAATTTATTAAACTTAACAAAAGTTGAAAGAATTGGATATATTCCAAAAGTTATATTACTATCATAAGCATTTCCACATCCTATCTTAGTTAAATAATTTGTTTTATTTTCTTTTTGATCATAATAATTCAAATTTTCAGAGTTGAAATGGGTTCCTATATAAGCAGGTGAACAAAGCTCTTCATGCCTGTGTATACTATTCGTATCATTTTTTATTTTTTTTACATTTTTTAAAACGATTTTGTTATTACTTTGAACATATAGCTTATGAGAATATATCCCAAAGAGCCCAGTTTTTGGCAAGTGTGAAATTGGGCTACAATAATTACCGCTTACGTAAAACGAAACAACATTCTTATTTATTGTATTTGCTAATGCAGATATCATGATAATAATTTTTTTTTACTATCCATTTGTTAGTAAAAATATATATATATATAATTATACATTTCTATGCCCACATTTGGAGGTATGAATTATTTTTTTCCTTAAAAATTGTAGGCTCATAAAAATGACTGCACAGAAAGCCGTTTTACATCATTGCAAAATGAGGGGGAAAAAAATGGCTAGTTAGCTAAATTGGGTCAGAAATTAAGCAACATAAATTTAAGTAAGTTGAAAAAAAAATAGCTAGTTAGCTAAATTGGGTCAGAAATTAAGCAACATAAAATTTAAGTGAGTTGGAAAAAAAATAGCTAGTTAGCTAAATTGGGTCAGAAATTAAGCAACATAAAATTTAAGTGAGTTGGAAAAAAAAAATCGTATACATATATAATGTAGTATTATGCGTGTAGAAAATAAAAAAGTCGATACTGTGTTTGTATGGTAAAGAAACAAAAAAATAAAAATAATAAAAGGGTAATGCATAATATAACGAAAAATTGAAAATGGGGTATCCCAATTATCTTCGAAATTCCCAATTGGAGTAGTTTGATTAATATTTATTATTCAAAAAAAGTAATTACTAGAGAGTGTCGTTTCGAGACGGGCTAAATGTTCATTAAAACTTTTTCTGACATGTTCATGTAAAAGTTGTGAAAATTTACAAGCATAAGATTTTGATATTTTAAAAATATCGTTGGAAATTCCTATATTACTTTTTATTAATATGTTTGATAAAATTTTATTAAAATCTGGAGCTATGATGAAACAAAATGCACTACTACAATAAAGTTCTATTTCTTTATCAAGAGGGTCTAAAATTATTTTAGGAATATATCTATTATTATTATGCTCATAAAATAATGAATTTTTAAATGAATGGTATGTTCTTTCATGTTCATACATAGGCTTATCATGTTTTTCGTCAACTTCTTGATTAGTAAGGGTGCTATTATAATTAGTATCAGAGCATAGTTTACTAATATTAACTTGGTCTTGAAGTTTTATTGCTGCTTCAGGTAGTAAAGATGAAACAGCATATTTTTTTTCTAAGAAATTAATATACTTTTCTTTATCAACAATACCAATGTTGACCGAATTTATTACATAGTTCATACTTATATTGTTACATATAAAATTTAAAGTGATTGAATTTATTATACTTGATAATATATATGATGTTTCTTGTAAAATTTGTACTTTTATATTAAACTGTTGAAACTTATATAGGCCATGATCTATTACTTGTTCAAAATTTTTTACAATGATTTCTTCAAATATTTTTTCTCTCTCATTTCTATAACCTTGCATATTTTTAATACGGATATTTATTTGTGTTAGTTCGATATTTTTACTAAACATTAGATTATTTGCTGTAGGTCCTATTAAAGTAGTACATACAATACTACTCGATCCATTTCCAATTATTACTTTTTTTTTTATGACTTCTTCTCCATTTTCATTAGAATGTTCATTCACTATTTCATAGTTGTAATCACCACCTATTATTTTAGTTATTTTATTATTCGTATTTTTAGTGTATATCTCAGGATTTACATTCCCACTAATATATTTACAAGTCTTGTTTACTTCATTTATCTGATCAATATCTACATGCACAGGCAATACGAAATCGAAGTTTCGGCTGTCAATTCGTTTCTCTACTTGCATTGTTCATTAGGGGATAGAATAAAAAAAAAGAGCCGTGTTGTATGTAAAAAAATATATATTCCTGAAGACAAATTTATTGTTTTCGTCCAAGCCTCAATTAAAAAGAAATAAAGAATGCAAATAAGTTTATAAAATATGTATACTACATAAATAATTCTAAAATTGGCAATTGTATAATGTATACAGTACTTTTATTTGAAACAAAAAAAAATCTATGAACTTGCAGTAGAGGCATATAGAAGCATCTTCATTTGGCTTTACTTTATTATTGTGGCTTCTTTACATATTGTGGTTTTACTATTATATTTGTTTGTTATTTTTTTAATTTTTGTATATATTTATATAATTCTTTTCTCTTACGATAATGTAACTCGAATAAATTATGGAGAAAAATTATCAACAAATTTGGGTATATACAATGCAAAAAAATAGTAAAGTAAAATTACGAATAATATGGAATTACATTTAAGAAATAAAAAATATAATAATAACATCAATGTTAAGAATATATATGCATATGATCGAAAACCATAGTAGAATAAACTTGAATAAAATTTGCTAACATATAATAAAATAATGTGATGAATTTGTATGCACTGTTTTTTTTTATTATCAATTTTTTTGAAAATATTTTGGATGGAAATAATTAAAGGTATCTTGAATATTTTCCAAATTATTTAGGAAAATTATAGAACAATTAAATTAGCAAACAGATCAATATTAAAAGTCATAAATTGATAAATAAAAAGTGATGAAGGATGAAGGAATATTTTTCTGATTATCCAGATTTTTTCAATGAGGAACTACGACCTCATAATTTGGATAATATATTAAACGAATTAAAAAGTAAGTTTTTTGAGAATAATTATGACTATAATAAAAATCTGAACGAAATAATTTTGATTACCTCTGGAGGAACTAAAGTTTCATTAGAGCATGCCTCAGTAAGAAGTATTGAAAATTTTTCAACAGGAAAACGGGGAGCACTTATAGGAGAATATTTTCTTTTGAAAAATAAAAAAGTAATTTTTTTATATAGAAAAGGTACATTTAAGCCTTTTGAATATAATTTAAAACAATTGTCTACGTTAAATAATTTTGAAATAAAAAATAAAAATATATATTTTAATTTAAATAATGTGGATAACAATTTATTGATTAGTGATATTGAAAATTTTAGAAAATATGAAAAAAATCTTTTTTGTATTCCTTTTGAAACAATTTTTGATTATGCCTTTTACTTAATTGAAATTTGTAAAATTTTGCATGAACATGTTAAGAAGGGATTCTCAAAAAAATACACAAATTGTCAAAATTATAAAAATGGGGAATTAGATGAAATAGCGAATGTTTCGCATGATGAAAACAATTTGTGTGTTATACAAAAAGACGGAATATGTTGCAATACTACACCTACAAAACAAATATATAACCAAGTTTATCACATGTTAAATAGCTTATATAGCCTTTTGCTAAGTAGCGAATTAGAAAATCTGATATGTTCAGGTAAATTAAGTAATGATGATTTTTTTCTGAACGTGTTAAGGCAAATTACAGAATTTAATAATAAAGAAATTGAGAATATGATATTTGAAAAATGCCCTGACGACGAAACAAATGTATTTACTGATTTAAAATTATTTATTAATGATATGGTTAAAATTTTAAATAGTTGGTTAAATAAAAAGGGTGATGTGTCTTTAAAATGTGATATTTCTTTAAAAGAAAAAATTTATAAGATCATTTTTTTTATGAACAAAATTAGCTATATTGTTTGTGAAAAAAAAAAAAAAAAAAATAGCGTAAATGATAGCCACAATTTGAATGACGCTATTTTTTATCCTTTGTCACAAATAATAATTTTGTGTGCAGCTGTAAGTGATTACTATATACCATATAACCAATTAAGTAGAGACAAAATTGATAGTGATAAAAAAAATGGGCTTAATCTTAATATGCCCTTAAGCCCAAAGTTTTATAAAATAATATATAGACAATTCCCTCTTTTAAATGTTTGTAGTTTTAAGTTGGAAAATAATGAAGAAGTACTATTAAAAAAGGCATGTGATCGAGTAAAATATTCGGATATATTAATAGCAAACGTGTTAAATTACAGATATGAATATGTTTATGTTTTTAAAAATCAAAAAAATTATTATTTATTAAAAAAAAATGATAAATTTGAGAATATTGAATATGAAATATCTCAACACATTTACAACTATTTTATTGATAAAAAATTATGGAATTAAAGAACTAAAAGGAATATATACAAAGGAATGAAAAAAAAAACTAAAATAGTTAACCTAATGTATATCCAAAAATGAAACTCAAAAACGGGCTATAAAATTGTTTTACTATATCACTAATATTATGAATAAAAATGTTCATTTTTCTTTTCATTTTTCTTTTCTTTTTTCTTTTTAATTTTTTTTAGTAAAATTGTTTATAGACAAATTCTAACAATAATAAAATTTATATTATAGTAGAATTTCTTTGATGTGGGTTTATGATTTTGCATGGTTATTCATTAGTGATGAGACACCATGATATGTTTTTTTTCGGGCAACTAAAAATGTAGCATATGCAATAGAAATTGTATAGGTAATATATATACAGAAAACTATATCTCAACATAATTTATGTGTATACCATTGATTATAAAATTTTTAAACATAATAAAAATGTATCATCTAAAATTAAAAATAACATCAAAGGATTAGTTTGATATAATTATATTTCGTTTTATTGAGTTTCATTATATGCTAAACTATTTCAATGCTATTCAATTATTTCATATTATTTTTCTTTCTTCATTAAGAACACAAATAACAGCTCATCATATTCATATATAAGCATACCATGTTCACCCTTTAATTTGATGAACAAATATTACAAATAAAAAGTAGAAACAATGAAACGGTTAAATAATTATTAAAGAGTAAGGAATGAGAAAAAAGTATTGTGAATAAAATGATAATAAAACTATATTTTATTTATATTCTTATTTATAAATCTATATAAGGCTGAAAATTGTATTGCTTTACTATCCAATGTTATTATTTTTTTTGCTTTTTTTCTGAATATTTTATGATGATATATAATTCTTGCCTATGCAGAAAATAATGTTTATATTTTCATCAAAATTTGGAATTACTTTTTTTCAAAAGTTAATATAAAATATATTTTTTGTAAATATATTAATAGTATAAAATTTATATTAACTTTATGAATATATTATATACATACTTATGCAAATTTTTTGAATTAAAAATATGCGTGATATATGGAATGAACGTATGTATGGCAGAAGAAAAAAAAACAAAATAAATATATATTATCATTACCCTATATTATTATTTATTAAAATTACAATTTTATAAAAAAGAAAAAATAATATTTGTTAATTAAATTTTAGGAAGAAAAATAAAAATTAGATATTCAAAATATTACTTTTTCTTTTTTTTTTTTTTTGTAATAATTTATTCAGGTAATTGATTTTTTTTTTCTTCTATCTTAACGCATTTTATTAAAAAAATCTTCAAACTTTTATGATGAGAAAAATAAAAAAGGGAAGAGTATAAGAACTCAAAGTATATCTAGTCTCATCATAATATTGTATTGAAGAAAGGGATGAAATAAATTATATTTTTTTTTTTAAAATGGGAATATTTGAAAAAAAACAATATCATAGTCCAACTGAGAATGATAATACTTATCAAGAAGATACAACAGATGATGAAGAAACAAAAAAAAAAAAGTTAATTGAAAGAAAACGAAAAATACAGCATGAAAAGGAAAGAGGGAAACATCGAGAAAGGGGTAAAGAGCAAGAAGAGGAAAAGGAAGAGGAAGATGAAGATGAAAAAGAAGAGGATGAAAAAAAACATCATAGAGATCGTGATAGAGAACGAGAAAACCGAATAAAATATAAAGAAATGAAAAGAAAAAAACGAGAAGAAGATTCAAATATTAGTAGTAGTAATAGTAGTAGTGATAATGAAAGTAGCAGTAGTGAGTCAGATGTAAAACATAAAAAAGAGTATAGTGAAAAATATGAAAAAATGAGGAGAGAACGTAAAAGGCACCGAGATAGAAGTCGGGGCAGAAGTAGGGACCGAAGTAGAGACAAATACAAACTTCGGGGAACATATACTAATGTAGAAGTTCGTATAAAGAGTAGTAAACATAGGAATAGAAGTTCAGATGACGAAAAAATAAAAGAAAAAAGAAAATATAAGAGACGAGATAGGGAGGATGATAAAAGTAAAGATAGTAACAGTAGTAATGATTCAGAAGAAGAAGAAGAAGAAGAAAGTAGAGAAGTGAATAAAAAGAAAAAAGCCATTGAAAAAGGGGAAGAAGATGAAAGTGAAAATAAAAATGAAAGTGATGATAGTAATGAAGGATCTGAAAAAAGTAGTGTTCGAAGTAGTAGTGGAAGTGAGAGTCATCGAAAAAAAATGAGAAGTCATAGTAGAAGTATTTATAGAGAAAGAAGAAGAAGAAGACACAGAAGTTCAGATCGAAGATCAAGAAGAGATCGACATAGAAGTAGTGAACGAAGAAGACGGAAAAGAAGAAGGGATAGAGAAAGAGATAGGGAAAGAGAACGAAGATATAAACGTAGAGAAAGAAGTTATAAATTTGATTCTCCTCCTGAATCTGAAACAGATGATAATAGTGATAATAATAAAAGTAAAAGAAAAAAAAGTAATTTTTCTTCAGAAAATCCAAATAGTAACATTATTGATAATGCTAATTTACTTTTAAATGCAAGCAATATAGCAAATGCTAATTTAAATGATCCATCAGCATTACTCAATATACTTGCATCTAATTCAAGTCAAAGTGGTGATAATGGAATTGCAAATCCTGCAAACCTATTATTAGATGCAAGAAATAAATTACTAGAGGATAAAAAAGGTATAGGACTAAATCAAAGTCCATTAAATTTACTTCTAAATACACAATCGTTACAACAATTATATAAAACAGCACTTGGTATTGGTGAATTAGGATTATCAACAATTGATGCTAATGCTGAAAAAACAGCTAGAGAATTATATGTTGGTAATATTCCACAAAATATAGATATACAAGAAATAGTAAAATTTTTAAATACATGTTTATTAATATTATATAATAAAGAAAATGAAAATGAAAATATATGTTTAAAAGCATGTATCCGTGGTGATACAAGATATGCATTTGTTGAATTTAGAAGTTTACAAGATACATCAAACTGTATGTTATTAAATGGTATATATTTTTACACTAATAATCTTCGTATTGGAAGGCCTAAAACATTTCCAGCCGAATATACAAAACTAATACCACCAGCTACTATTCCTCCTATAGATACATATTATCTATCTCAAGGGTTAATAGGAATAAAAGCATTTGTTATATTTCATCAAAATCGAGATGAAACAAAAAATGAATATCTTCCTGTTGATATGATTAAATTACAAAAACTATGTGTATCAAATATTTCTAAAAATAATGAGACTAATAAAATTAAAGAATTATTAGAAGCCTTTGGAGAAATTCAAAGTTTTGAATTTTTTGAAGGTGAAGAAAATTCAGATACTTATATTTGTCTTGTTGAATATAATAATGTAGAAAATGCAATACAAGCTCATAAAATATTAAATCAAAACACTAGTTATAGAATCCAATTTGAATATGAAATTGTTAATGATCCTACAATTAATCAGCTAGTTAAAAAAAAATATATGCAAAATAAAAATTCTATTCTTTCTCAGCAAATACCAACAAAAGTTGTTGTATTAAGTAAAATTGCTACATTTGATGAACTATCTAATCCTGAAGATTATAAAGAAATCTCAGAAGATATTAAAATCGAATGTGAAAAATATGGGCCTGTTGTTGAGGTTGTTTTACCTCTTATATCACCAGAAACTTATGAATATTTAACCAACAAATCAAAGAAAGAAAATGACAAAATAAATGAAGAGGGTGTGTCATCTGATAAAGTCAACGAAACTGATGAACAATCTAATAGTGATTTGGTTGAAAAAACAGAAAAAGATGATAATGAAGATGAGGAAACAGACCAAGATCGGGAACATCCCTACTATGATCTGAGTTCCATTGGTTGTGCTTTTATTTATTTTGAAACAATCGAAGGAGCAACTAAAACAAGAAAAGAACTTAGTGGTAGGAAATTTGGAGCCAATATTATAGAAGCCAATTATTATAGCGAAAAAAAATTTCTTATGAAAAATTTTAAAAATGTAAAATATAATTTTAAAAAATCTCATTCTTCTCTTTTTAACTTAAACTTGAAGTTAGGGAATTGTGCGTATTCTGATGGGTCTGATGAAGACTGACAAGATGGTGTATTCGTACCTATTTGTGTTTAAAACGTAAATGGGGGGATATATAATCCCTTAATAATTCGAATAAAATAAATTGCTGTTTTGTAATTCTCTCAGCATTTATTTATCATTGATATAGATATTCATTTTAATTTCCACATTTTCTGCGGTTTGTTTTTTTTTTCTTTCTTTTTTTTATCTTTCTCTTTTTTAGCAAATCTATGAAATTATAATAATCCAGAAAACCTGTAGATCGGTCCAGATATAGAGAATGAAAGAATAGGGAATACAAATAAGATCAAGATGTATATATTATGTGATCCTATGTTTATTTTGCTTTTTATTTGAAAAAATAAAAAAATAATAAAATGATGCATTTATTGCATATCTGTTATATATATAACATATTTTCTATGCTTTTTTTTTCCGTTTTTTTGTTTTTTTTTTTTATTTTACAGAGGAAAAAAAAAATAATTAAAAAACTTTTGGGGATTAAAGATTCCTGAGTTAGACATAATTTATCAATATGCAAAAAATATTAAAACACGAAAAAATATAAACACAATTAAAAAATAAGAAAAAAATGATAGCATATAAAACATTTTTTATCTGTTTAGCTGCTTATCTATTTTATTCACAGGTTTAAATTTCCTGTTTTGAGTCATTCATTTTGTTGGGCATAAAATTAGAATTAGTGATTAGCAAAAATGATATTCTATTTTGTATTTGTGATTATAAATATTGTCTTTCCTTTTTTTTATAGCATCATCTTTTACGTCGACTTAATTTTTTAGCAATTCTTTTGTTTATGATTTGGCGTTTTTTAGCTCGAGCAGCTAACTTTCCTTTTAATTTTTTTTTAAGTTTACCATATTGTATAACTGCATTTTTTTTTTTTTTTAATTTTTGCATAAGCATCATAACTGATTTTTTTTTTTCCTTTTCTTTATTGGTTTTAAATCGGGTTTCTCCACTATTTTGATTTTTAATCTTAATTATTTCTTTTTTTTTTAATTTTTTTTTATATAATAATTGATCCTCTGTTATTATTTTTTCCTTTTCACTATCACTGTCACTATCTGTATCTTCTTCATATTCGTCATTACATATTTCTGCTAATTCAGACAAAACAACATTTTTATTATTTTCAATATATTCTTTCATTTTTTTTAATTTTTTAAAATCTTCATCTGTTAATATTCTTTCACTTAATATTTCCTCATTTTTTCTTTGTATCTTCAGTTCACTTTTTATCTTTTTCTCCCTTCTCGCTTTCTTCCGGTCCGCCCTTATCTCTACATCTCCTTCCTCTTTGTCCGCTTCTCCCTCTACATCTCCTTCCTCTTTGTCCGCTTCTCCCTCTACATCTCCTTCCTCTTTGTCCACTTCTCCCTCTACATCTCCTTCCTCTTCCTCCTCCTCTGCATCTATCTCGTCTTCGTCCTCTTCTGCATCTTCCTCTGCATCTGCTTCCTCTTCTACATCTTCTTCATTTTCTCCATCTTCTTCACCTACTTCCTCTTCTACATCTTCCTCTACATCTTCTTCCTCTTCTGCATCTACCTCCTCACGAGCCCGCTTGCCCCTTGAGGCTTGTTCGAGCAAGTAGGAGTATTGCAATATGGATTGATCGTGTCGAGCTGCAGGTAAATCTGAGAGAATTTTTTCACGTTGAACTAGCATGGCTGTTTTTTTGTCCCATAGTTTTTTAGACATAACATGAGGGTTTGTATTTTTTGCAACATTAATAAATCGTCGAATGAGGATGGAAATATTTTTATTTTTGTAATCTTTAAATATTATGACAGATTCAAATATTTCCTCATTTAAACAGTTAGGGCATTTAATAATAATTTCGATTATTGAATTAATAATTAGATAAACAAATTCTTCAGATAAATTTAAAAGTAAAAATTTTTTAATTAAAACGTAGACAATTCTTTGTACATATTGTATTGGTATATCATCATGTAATGATTGAATAAAGATTGATAAATATTTTGACAAAGTATTTTTATTTTTTAAATGATATATTGTATTCTCGAAATATAAAAAAAAGTTTTCTTCAATGATTTTATATCGTTGATAAATTCGGCATAAAATATTTAAAAGTAAAATTTTAATAGTATTATTATTATTTGATCTATATTTTGTATATATAATATTAAATATTTTAGATGCAAATGAATAAGGATCAAATAATGAATCTATAAATAAATAATTAACATAATTAGATGCATATATATCTTTTTCTTCATCAGATGAATTTTTATTATTATTAAGTTCATCCATAATTTTTCCTTTTTTTAAATGTAATTTTTTTATTTTTGCTTTTGTCATTTTTTGATGTGTCTGATTACTTATAGATTTTAATTCATCGATATTTTTATTTTTATTTTCAATCTCTTTATTTATTTTTATTGAAAATTCTTTTATATCATATTTTCCTAACAAAGCATATGCAACACATTTTACAATTTTTAGATTTTTATAAAATATTCCTTCAGATATTATATTTATATTTTTTTTTTTTTGAGTATAAACATTTTTTTTTATCATATCAATAAGTATACTACATGCAAAATTATTCATAGATTCATTTACTTTTATATTTTTAAAATATGTAAAACTATTTATATTAGATGCATATTTTTTTTTAATCATTTTTCTTTGACTATTTTCAGCAAAAGCTTCATGTAATACATCTAAAACTGAATTTTTTAATTTTTCATCTCTCGTCTTCTTATTTATATATAAAACCATATTACTAACACATTTATATATATATGCTTTGATTCTATGAATAGGAATATCACTCATATATATTAATATTTGTATATATTTTACATAACATATATATCTCTTTATCTGTTTAAATGTTTTTACAATACTTAGTAATATACTTGGATATAGATTATTTTTATAATGAATAACTAATTGACAACATAAAAAATATAACTCTTCAACATAATTTATATCTTCTTTATTTTTAATCATTAAAAAGTTTATATATTCATTTATTTCGTTATATAATAATAATGGGTTCTGATTATGTTCTTCACGTTGGGTTACTAATGTAATAGCTTCTTGTGTTTGTTCATTTAGTTTGCTTAATATTTCTTTTTTTTTTTCTTCTATTATATTTGTTTGAAAAACTATTTCCTCATCATTTATGTCACTATTTTTTTCTTCATTTGATAAGTTGATATTATTTTGATTCTGTAAAGGGTTACATCTAACAGAAGAATCGGTATTCACATCTGCATCATTATTATAATTTTCTTTGCTTTCTAATTTATCGTCATCATTATCCTCAATACTACCACTACTGCTACTACTACTTCCAAAGTCTATGCTTATATCGGAATAATTCCCAATATCAGTTTCTGCTAATTTGGGTTCGTTTGAACCTTTTTCTTCATTTTCATTGCAGATTCTATTTTGATTGATTACACCATTTTCTGCATCTACTTTTTTCAGATTTTTTTCATTTTTTTTTTTGCTAAAAAAGTGGCTTGTATGACATAAAAAGCTTAATTGGCTGCATAATAATTCATTTTTTTTCGACGGGTTTAATAAAAGCATGCTATAATTAAAAAGGAATTTATCAAACTGCTCATAAAATTCAGTATTGTACAAGCTTGCATTTTTATAAATATTATGTTGTAGATGGTTTAAAACCCGTTGCCTCTTCGCCTTCACATCGCTCATATTTGACTTATGTTCAATTTATAATTCTATTTACAATATTATACATGTACAAGTCCCAATGACTGTTTCTTCTCCCTCCTACTGCGTTTGAATTGAATGCTCGAGGGGAAGGGACTTATACATAAAGGGAAGAAATATTTTTATTTGCCTTCTATTTATTCATTTATTGTTTACTTTTTATTTTTTTATTTTGATATCCAGTTTAAGAAGCAAAATATTTTCTGAATTTTTTCTCTGGATGAATAAAATATTTATTTTTTTTTTTTATATCTTATAAACCAATCAGCTGATACTTTCAAATATGTTTATTCTCACTGATGGTTTTGTATGTATATAAAAAAATGATATTAATCAAATATATATAAATATTTAAAAAAAAAATGTTTAAAAATATGGATATATAATTATTTTTTTAATATATTTATTTCTTTTATTTTTTATGTATTTTGTTATAATAATATCGATGAATTTTTTATGGAAAAAAAAAGCAACGTTAAATCTAGGGGACCCCGCTTTATCCTATTTTTTTTTAATTTTACAAAAAAAGAAATTGGGTTCTATAAATCGAAAAAAAATACATAAACAAATGTATGCAGCCATTTATTGTTTCCTTTTTTTTTCTTTCTGCTTTTTTCATTATTTTTTTTCTTTATTATTTGCATAGATTTAAAATAAGTCATTTTATTCTCCATTTTACATACAATTAAAAAATAATAAAAAAAAATAAAAATAAAAAAAAATGTACAATAACAATTAAAATGGCATATAGTTATACAATTTTTTTATACCTTTTCAATAAAATTTAATAAACCCTTTTTGGAACCAATTGTAATTTGGTATGCCTCGATATATATATATATATTTTTTTTCGTCTAAACAATTTTATTTTAAATATGGTTCTAGTAATATAGATAATTAAAAAAAAATATATTTTTTTTATGAGCATATTGAAGAAAGAGATACTTTCATATTCCTCAGTTTTCCATTCGATTTTGTTTTCATTTCTTTTTTTCTTTCACATTGTTGTATGTTTATAACTTCTATTGTTTGACATTGCATATGTTTGTGTTTTATTTTTTTTACAAATATATTAATCTGATTAATTAAAAATTGTGTTGTACATGTTTACATGATGAAGCATGTTTTGCTTGGGTATATTAAGAAAGGGAAGAGGTCTAAGAAATTGAGTAATACAAAAGGGATAGAAAAAAAGTTTGTATCAAAAATAGGGGGTAGACCATATTGGCTAGATAGAATAAATTTACCTGAAGAAGATAATTTTAAATGTATAATTTGTAATGAGCTATTATCATTTTTATTACAAATATATGCACCTATTGATAATATAGGACATTGTTTTCATAGATGCTTATATGTATTTATATGTTTTAGATGTGGGGATCAAGTTAAATGTTTTAGAACCCAATTACCCCGAAATAATCCATTTTACAATTTTTATTTAACTACTAATTTGAATAGTGATTCTGATCAGGATAATATTGAAACGAGTAAAAATGGAGAGAGTCAAAATAAATTTGATGAATTAAGTAGTGTTGAAAATGAACTTGATGAGTTTACATCTACAGAAAATAATTCTACTGATAATGATTCAGATGTAAATATTACAAAATACAAAAATTTAGATTCTACCGATTTAGTAACAGTTTCTGAAGATTTAAACAATTCTACTACAATATCTGCTGATATATGTAGTACTACATGTCCTGACGATTTAGCCAGTACCCCTTCCCATCGAATTGCAACTACAAACGAAGGTGAAAATGCTGAAAAAAATGCATCTATTAGTGTAACCAAAATGACTAACATAAATAAAGAGATTTTTGATAAGAATGTAGAATACCTTTTATGCTGTAATAGATGTGGTATACCATGTAAAGATAAAAAAAATAAAAAAATTCATAAAAAATGCGAGATGAAAAAACATATAATAATTTTAGAAAATAAAATAAATATAAATGATGAATATGATTGCGAGAGTAGTAGCATAGGGTCAGACGACTACTCCGATGAAAGTGAAGAATATGGTGAGGAAGAAGTGGAAAAGGTTGACACAGAAAAGGTGAGTGATGAATATAACAAGCCTGAGGGGGACGACGACGACGTGGACGTTAGTGAAATGAAGGCCATGGAGGATATACAAAAAGATGTATTTAAAAATCGACAAATAGATAATGTATTTTTAAATTATATTAAAAAAATATCTAGATTTCCTAAACAAATTATTAGATATTCTTATAATGGTAGCCCTTTATATGCATCAAACGATTTTCAAAACAAAAATAAAAATAATATATATTCTAGAGAATATGAAGATAATAAAAAATCTAATACTTTTACAAACATACCAAATTGCTATATATGTAAAAAAAGAAAAGTTTTTGAGTTTCAAGTCTTATCTACAATAATTAATTATTTAAAAATAAAAAATAAAAATTTAGACAATCAAGAATCAAAAATGAATTTAAAATTTATGACTATAAATATTTATACTTGTGAAAACAATTGTGATATATATGACATTAATATTTCAAAACAGAAAACAAACATACCACCTTTAGGTAGATATATACAGGAATATGTACATGTACAGGTAGAAAATTGATACTACTAATTGTAGTATTAAAGAATACAAAATATTAGATGCTTTAAAAACAAGTGTATACCTCAAAATGGATTAACAAAATAATAAAAAACTTTTATAAATTAACTAAAAATATATTTTTTTTTTCCTATTGTTTTAGCTATTTTCATTTTTTATTTGTACATAAATATATTGTGTGATTTTGTTGATATTCTTTTTAAAACACAATAACTATTTTATTAAATATATACATTTTTTAATATTATAACTTCGCTACATTTCAGTGTTAAAGTATGGAATGCAAATATGTTAAGGCTTTACAACAAGTGGCAATTTATCATCTATTTAGTATGCCATCTCAAAAAAAAAACAAAAAAAAGCAAAAAAAAATAAAGAATTAGCCATAATAGGTATAACACAATTTACGGTATGACATACTGTGTAATGTGAAAATGGGTTTTTAAATATGGCGGAAAATGTAAGAATTTTTCGATCTGTTTTTATAAAACTATTTAAAATGTCATAAATAATTGTAAAAATATAAATGATTGTTTTTTTTTTTTAATTAATAATGTATAATAATATTTTACATGTTCATAAAAAATGTGGAAAAAAAAATCATAAAATAATAAACCTTAATAAAAAATATCGAAACGAAAATATAAAAGTAAAAGAGGAAAAAAATATTTCACATCACAAGCCTTAAT
Organism: Plasmodium vinckei vinckei; assembly: GCF_900681995.1. NCBI lineage: Eukaryota > Apicomplexa > Aconoidasida > Haemosporida > Plasmodiidae > Plasmodium > Plasmodium vinckei. Next base: position 523,411 of record NC_051298.1, read on the forward strand.
ATATAATATTTTAATTAAACTTGTAAAAAAATTGTATATAAAAAACGATGTATTATTATTATGTATTTTATAAGCATTCCCTTTTATGAATGGCTTTGAATTTTTGGTGGCATAGTGAGAGTAAAATTTAAAGGGGAAATAATAAGAAGCATATAATTATTAATGTATATTATTAAAAAAATAAATTAAAATAATGCATAATGCATATATAATATATAGTTTTTTTTTCTTATTACTTTGCCTTTTTTACGATACTGTTTATTCTCATTTATTTGTTTGATTTTTCCATTTAATTTTTTTATGTGTATTTTTATTTATTTTATAATGTGCCCTTTAACTTTAGCCGTATCGAAAGTCATTTTTCTCTTCTGCTAAATAAGGATATCCACATACTGGATAATAAGCCATATGGTTTGATTAAAAATGTAAGCAGATTATTTATTAGCATATGCTTATTATTTACCTACGTATTAATTTTTGTATATTCTAAATGCACTATAATTAAAGGCCTAAAATGCTGAGAAATTCCGGTAAAGCAAAATTGCCAGACTACGGTATGAATATAATGTATGTAAATAATAATAATAATATATGATATGTAAATAATAATAATATTGAATTTGAATACATGCATGGTAATATATATATATAATTTGGCGCACCTCTAAAAAAATTGAACGAAAATATATTAAAAACAAAAGGCAAAATAATAATAGCCTTCTTTAATTTTTCAGCATATATAAATGGAAAAATAAATATTATATATGTATACTAAGAAATATTCAAATGATTAATGTAAATTGTAAATTCATTATGCACATTTTGGCTTTTATTTCATGATTATATTTTATAATAATATATTTATTAATTTAATAATTGTATTGGTAAATACTGTTTAATAAAAAGTAATTTTTTTTTTTTTTTCTCCTCTCTTACAATTTTTTTTTTTTTACTCCTTTAATTTGTTAAATGTTTTTTAAATAGTTAGCTTTTATTAATTATATATAATTATATATATATATAACCAAAAAATAATAAAATGACAATATTTTGTGTTTAGGTTTTTTAAATATTATATGTATGGTCGATTTTTTTTTATTCTCCATCCCTTAAAAGAAAAACGCTAGTTTTGGGCGATGTAAGAAAAAGTGTACATATATTCTTGCATTATATACCCTAATATATTTATAAATTTAACAAGATTGTTAATATAATTGTATATATCAGTGCAAGTAATATATTATACTATTATATACACACAAGATATTTAATATTATTATTATCGCCATTTTACTAAGTCCCTAGAAAATACAAAATGAAAGTTCTTTGGGGAAATACAATTGCTATCATAATTTGCTATTTTATTCAAAATGCAAATGCAATACAGCTATATGGAAATGATTTAAAATTTGATGACACTCTTAAGCCTAAAATACCAGCTGACAAAAAAAAAATATTAGAAGATACTCAATTTCAAGAGTCCTTAAAATCATTTTTAAAAAATAATGGAAATGAAGATTTTTTAAAAAAAAGTGCAAATGAAAATGATGATATATTTGGATCTGATAAATTTATAGAAGAAAATAAAGAATTTATTAATAGACAAATTTTATCTGATTTATATAGTAATTTTATTGTTAATGTAGTAAATGATAGCACTTTAAATTTTTTAGATGGTCTTAAATCCAATGATGATGCAAATACTGAATTTCAAATTGAATTTGAAGAAAGTTGTTCTCCATTTTTTTGTGAAAAAGTTATGAAAGCAGAAGAAGTTCCATCAAAAAATAAAACTAATGAAAGAGAAATTGTTTTACATCAAAATGGTAATGCAGATAAAGAAATGCTTCTTAATGTCAATCAATCTGAAAAAAGCGATGATATAAATAATCAAAATGGTGAAGATATGTTTGCCAGTCTTGATTCGGTGCTTGATAAAGCAAATTCCAATGCAAAAGGAGATGTAGATGCTATATATTCTCGAGAAATCGATGGAAATGAAGATAAACAAAAAATAGTTTTAACCGATGGAACAAATGTATATGTATTAGAAGAAGTAACACAAGATAATAATAATGAATTTATGGATGGTCAAAATATAAATCGTAGAAACGAAGATCAAGAAATAAAAATGCATATACCCCAAAATAATAATAAAAATGAAAATGATGACATTAGTGAATTATTTGAAAATGATGACTTTTTAAATAATGCTAATTTATTTGGTGATGATATTAGTGGGGATGGATTTGTTAATAGTGTTTATAAAGATAGTGAAAGAGGAATTAAAGAACATAAAATGGATTCTAATGAAAGTTTTGAAAATAAAAATGAAAATATATCCAATAATATCGATGAAAGTATATTAAATATGACTGAAGAAGAATTATCACAAAAAATATTTGATGATATAAAAATGAATAACGAAGATAAAATAGAATGCCATAACTATTCTAATAGTCAAGATAAATGTAATAGTTTTAAAAAATGTACATATGTTAATATTGACAATAAAGATGTTTGCTTTTTGGACTATAATTACATGCTTTTCTTAAAAAACACAAACTGTACTTTGCAATCGAAATCCTCGCTCCTTTCCATCTCAAAGGATTTACTTCAGTAAGACATTGCGCAATTTTTCATGCATTTTTCATTAATTTTGGCTGTTTTTTTATTCATTTTTCATTAATTTTGGCTGTTTTTTTATTCATTTTTCATTAATTTTGGCTGTTTTTTTATTCATTTCTCATTAATTTTGGCTGTTTTTTTTATTTATTTTTCATTAATTTTGGCTGTTTTTTTATTCATTTTTCATTAATTTTTGCCTACTTCCCCATTACAGGAACGAAATAATCAACAGACAAATGTTCCAGCTACTAAGAAACAGCAGCAACAACAATTTTATTTGTGACACAATTACCTATTCATTCCTTACAAGTGTTGTTGACAATACAAATTATGACGAAATATTTTCCTAAATTGAACTTTTAGGAAGCTATATATGCAGCTAGCCAATTTGGAAGAATTGCACACATATCCCTTTTTAAATTTTTGTAATAAAAATTGTACATATATATAAAAAAAACTTTGGCAGAGGAATAAGTAAAGAATATTTCATTAACGTATTGTTTTCATACCAACTAATATTCTAAACTTTTTCCTTTTTATGACTTTTACATTTTTTTTTTTTAACTTTATGTCATTTTAATATATATTTAAATACATACACACAAAATATAGCATTTATACATACATAGTGTGTACTTATGTATTTATATAATTGTTTGTATGTTGTGGTGCTATATATATGCATGATGCATTATAGTATGTATATATGTGTATATTTTTAATTTTGCAAAATGCACATTTTTTTTTTCCTATCACTAGAACAAATAATATTTTAGTAAACTTTTCTTTATTTCATTTTTTTAAGAATATTAAAATATTGTGTATACATATATCTGTACAAGGGTGTAAATACACTGGGTAGTATGAACGGCTTTTTGAGGCTCTATATGGAGAAAACTTTAAAAGCTTATTTTTAAATTGTTTTAATTTTCTTACGATAAAATAATAAATATAAATTATGTAGTACCATAAATTTATTAACATGTTCATAATTTTTTTTTAATTTTGAATTTCTACTCATTAATTTAAAAACACAAAGAAATATTATGGAAATTCTTTGGATGGGTGCAAAGGGCCTAACTTCGATTGCTATCATATCATGCTGTGCATTTTTAGAAAAATAATATAAAATAAATTAAATTAAAATTAAAAAAGTAGAAAAAAATGAACAAATTAAAAGTTTTGAATTCAAATTTTTGTTTTCAAAAATTAAATCATTGAAGTACGTCAAAGAGAAACAGCCAAAATAACATATTATTTTATGTAAATTTTTTTGTGATAAAAAAAAAATATTGACAATTTTATGCTTGTGAATAATGTCTTTACTAAAAGATCAATATCTAGAAGAGGTTAACAAAAGAATTATTGATAGTACTATAAAAAAATGTAGCAAATTTTACAACGTTCGAATTCTTGAAGCTATTAAAATAAGATGGTTAAAAATTTATGAACAAAAATTAAAAAACATGAACAGTTCTATGGATAACACAAATGAAAATATTGAGGACAAAAATAAAAATCAAACCAGTAAGTTCTAAATTTTACATTACATAGTAAAAATTATCTTTTCCTTATAAAAGTAAATCTGCATATAAGCATTATCCAGATTACTATTTTTATTTGATATAATTTTTTTGATATTTTTAATTTACTATTTGCACTCATTCTTAATATCAGATAACGATTTCGATGAAGACGAATTTGAGGATGCTGAAGTGGATGAAAAGCAAATTGCAGACTTTTCTGACCATGAAGATGAAAATGATGGTAATTTTACGCATAAACTAGTTTATTCATTTTATATATTATAGCTTTGTTGGTATTTACTTTTATTTATTTGTTTTTATTTTTATTAGAAGAATTGAATGACTTAGACGATGTTTCGATAAGTGATCTAAGCGATGTAGACCCCCCAACAAATAATGTTATTGTTGCCATATCAGAAAAGGTATAAACAGCTATATAGATCCAATCAAAGCTTTATCCACAAATTTGATAACAAGCATATATTATATATACATATTTATTTGCACATCCTTTTCAAATTTCTATACTATATGTATATTATTTCCTTTTTTTACTCATGTAGATATCAAAACCATGTGGAAGAAGAAATGCTAACAACAACTGGAAAATTAAACTAAAAGGGGGACTGATGAAGGTCTGTTTTTTTTTTTATTCATATATGTTCATTTTATTAAATATAATTTTTTTATGGTTAACTTAATTTTTTAAAAATAGTGACATAAAATTGTCAGCAATGTTTACAATTTTTTATAGGTGGATGGAAAAGAAATGTTTTTTCGAAGTTTACAAGGAGACCTTGAATTTTGACATGAATATTTTTTTTTTTTCATTATTATTATGATTAAATTATTATTATTGTTTTATTATTCCTATGATAATTTTATTGTTTTATTTATTTTAATTTTTTTTTTTTGCTTCCTTTTAAAAACCTCAATTTTAAAATACTTTTATGCCGTCAAATACCTATAACGGTATAAGCGGAATTTCCTAATATCTTTATCACCTAAAAAATAAAAATATCATTCTGATCGTTTATTCTATTATTTGTTTTGTATTGGATATATATTATACAACGAAAAATAATTTTTTTTTTGTATGTGTATTTGTGTGTATAATTATATTTTCTCTTTTTTTTTTTTTTTATTTATTATTGTTCATAATGTATGAGCTTTCAATTTTGAAATAATTAACTTTTATTATGAGGAGGACCTTGATCGGGAATAGAAATATATGGTTAGATCTGAAACAAATAATAATAAAAAATATGAGATATAACAAGTTTGATTTGTAGAATGGATAAGTTGTATATATACCTATTGATATTATTCATTTTTATATTCATTAATTTATTTTAATTGTACAGTTTGGTAGGTGGGGGTACTGATTCCCTATGTTTAAGTTATTACTTACAAAAAAAGAAGGTTAACATAAAATTATTAACGGTTAATAAAAAATGTAACTTAATAAATACACATTATTACAAGTCAAATATAATCGAAGGAGGTATATATTACTCCTTTACTTTAAATAATAAGTTTGATTCATTTTTTTCACTCATAAAGGATTTAAATATGGAACCACAAAGTAATATTTTATATAATAATCCAAATTAATATATCTATGCCAGTATTATAAGTTTATATAATAATGTGTGCAGCTAGCTTTTTTAAAATGTACATAATGAGCTAGCCATTTTTTTTTTTTGTCTTTTTCACCACAGTTGTCGAAAGAAACAAGTATTCCAACAATATTTCCTACTTAAGTGAAAATGGGAAATTTTATAAAATTAATAAATATTTATTTAGAATAATTTTCTTTATTCTAAAAGATTATTTTTTTCGTAGCTCTATAAATATAGAAAAGGTAAACTAAAAAAGGTGAAATAATTGAGAATATTTTGATCTGCATATTTTCGTAAACATTAGATTGCTTAAGTGGGGAATCCTCTCGATTTTTACAAATACTTATTGTGTAATATCATATATGTTGTATGCCCTTTTGTCTGCTTACCTTTTTGTGACTTCCCTTGTAGGACGAACTATTAAGCGAATTTCTTTCAAAAAATGTCGACAAGAAATTATGCAAAAGTTTGATAACCCCGTATTTGGACTACCATTTTGGGTATTCTTCAGAGCACGTTTTAATGAAGTAGGAAAAAAAAAAAATAAATGGAAGCATATTAACATTTGCATATGTGTGAATATACATGTTTTATGATCATTTAATTTTACTTTTTTGTTAGTTCCTATTTCCCTGATTTTGTGAAATCTGTACATAAAAATAAGTCTATTTTAAAAGCGATTATTTCTTCTAATAATAATCACAAGAATAATGAACCTAGTAATAATTCAAATGGGACTTTAAAAAATAAAATAATATTTAGATTTAAAGATGGAAATGTGGCCCTAACCAAGTATGACAATATAATAAAAAATTGTTTATATAAAATATTTGCCAGTATCATATTATGTATCTTTTTTTTTTTATTTATAGCAAACTTAGAGAGTACCTAGACCAATGTGACAATATGCAACGAATTGAAAATACAAGGAATTTTAAGATTGAACAGAAAGGGAAAAGGATTAAGGTACTTTATATTTTAAATACTCTAACTTGGAATATATAGTTGCACATATATATATACTTTTTTTATCGTCTATATATAACATTTCAGGTTAATGTTGGACGAGAATCAATAAAATGTAGTGAAGTAATTTTTTGTCTTAATCCTTTCGAATTGCGAAATTTATTAAAAAAAAAAAATATAAAAATTAATAACAAAAATAGTATGATAAAATATTTATTCAAATTTCGTCCCAAAAAAATTATGATAGTAAATGTTTGTTACAAAAAAAATGTGTTACCCTTTTCGCACACTTTGGTAAATTTATAGACACAAATCGAGTATATAAAATTAATATACATAAAATATTTTATATTATAAATTTGTTCTCTTATTTTTTTTTTGTTATTTTTCCTATCCATAGGAATCCTTACTTTTAATTAAAAAAAATTCCGAAAACAAATTAACTTCATTATTATATGATAATAATATATTTCCACAATTTGCACAAAATGAAGCACATATAAAAAGTTTACACCAAACATTGGAGACAAGGTATGAAATAAAAAAGGCCATTTCAACTATTTACATTGTGCCAATAAGTATGTGAATGCGTAATAATGGCTGCCTGTTTTAGTATACCATCGTATATTTTGGGCTTAACTATTTTTCTCTTTTTTTTTTTTTTTGAAGGCTTCGCTTTACGGCTTCAGAACAGGATGAAGAGAAATTAAAACTTCAAATTTTTGCATTCCTTAAAAATGTTTTAAATATTAAGGAAACACCAGATTTGGTAAAAAAAAAAAAAAAGTAAAAAAAATATGTCCCAATAGGCTGCCTAAAATTAAGCCTACTACTTTTCTTTTATTATATAATTAAAATAAATCAACATACCATTTTAGAGAAAAACAGAAATTGTAAGAATGACAGAATTATTCTTCTTTTATCTATTTGGTTTACATTTTTTTTTTTTTTTTGGCTAACTACTATAGGTCATAATCGAGCCACACATTGTATTCCCTTTTGATGAAATGGTTGATAAAAATTTCAAAAAATTAATTCAACAAAAAAATAAAAAAATAAAAATATTTTGGGATTTTGCCTTTTTCAAAAACATGGAGTTTTGTTTAAGTAGGACAAAAATTTTTTGTGACAATTTGGAACAAGAAAGATATAAAAACAGGACGTAAAAAATGTGCATATGTATTAAAAAAAAAAAGAAAAAAAAAATATATGGAGAAAAAAAAATTCTTAGCATACCCAGAATAAAATACTAAAATATTTAAAAAATTAATTTGACGTTTTTCATAATTTGAGATACTATTTTATTTCCATTTTTTTTTGCGTATTTTAAATATTAATTAGTATAATTATTTGTCATAAAGCAATGTAGCTTTTTGTGTTAATATTTTTTTTTTCTATGTTATTATATAGCTATACAACAATTTTATTTAAATAAAAAAAATGCGTAAAATCGAATGATCTGAAAATGTTCATCTTATGGATGTTAATAAAAATGTATTTATAAATATATATTAATTATATTTTTTGAAATAGATACGGTTTGACATTTATCAGTTCACATTACTCACACAAATCTGTGAGAATATGAATAGTAAGTCTATATGTACAGTTTTATTACTATTTGTAAAAATAGCTAGTTATTATTCTTATTATATCTCCCCCTTAAAAAAAAGTATATATACACCTCATATTTATAAAGGGCATGTATTAAAACTACAAAATGAGAAACCTGAAATTGATAATAATATAATAAACTATTTTAAAAATGTAAGATCAGATTATCCATTTTTTCAACAAACCAATTCTCCGATCTATTTTGACAATGCAGCCACAACACATAAACCTAAATCCGTAATAGAGGTAAGCTTTTTATAAGAATAAATAAATAATAATTTGTGAACTTAAATTTGCATAAACTTTCATATAATATATATATGGATGTATATTTTCCTCGTCTTTTTACAGAAAATCAAAAACTTTTATTCTTACAATAACTCAAATATACATCGAGGGATATACAAAATAAGTAGAAATGCAACAGATAATTATGAACAAGTAAGAAATATTGTACAAAAATATATAAACTGTGATAGCTCAGATGAAATTATTTTTACTAGTGGTGCAACTTATGGAATAAATCTAGTATGTAGTATAGTAATGGATAAATTTATAAAAAATGAAAATGATGAAATATATATAAGTTATTTAGAACATAATTCAAATGTTGTTCCATGGCAAGAAAATATACAAAAGAAAAAAAAAGGAAAATTAAAATATATACCATTAAAAAAAAATGGATATATAAATATAAAAAAATTTGTAGAAAAAATAAATGATAATACTAAAATTGTTTCTATTAATCATGTTTCAAATGTGTTAGGAAATATACAAAATATAAATTTAATTATTAAAAAAATTAAAAAAAAGAATCCAAATATAATCGTGATAATAGATGCAGCACAAAGTTTTCCCCATTTAAAATATGATATTAAAAAAATGAAATTAAAAAATGAAGACCCAGACATATTAGTTGCATCTGGACATAAATTTTGTGCACCATTTGGTAGTGGTTTTGTTTATATCAAAAAAAACCTTACCCATACATCTAAAACGAACCCATTTTTATATGGAAGTAATATAATAACAGATGTAAATAAATATAGATCTAAATTTGTGTCTTCACCCCATATCTTTGAAACCGGAACTCAAAATGTTTCAGGAATATTAGCAATGGGAGAAGCAATCAACTATTTGCAAAAAATAAATAATGAAGGAAATGCATATAAATATGAAATGTATTTATATGATCTGTTTCTATTTTATTTGCGTAGTTTTTTTACAGATAATTTGATTCAGATTCCATATATACCTAAACCGAATCCCCTCACTAAGCCAGATGAAATGTACACATCAACACAAGTAAGAAGTGACAAAATAGATGATAAATATTTCCATTCAGAAATTCAAAACGAAAATAATGATTATCCTAAAATTTTTGTTCATAATACTAGAAAAGATAATAAAAAGAAAATTGCAATATTGCCATTATGGTCTCCAAATTTTACTGCCTTTGATTTAGTTACATTTTTAGACTTCAAAAATATTTGTATAAGGTCAGGACATCATTGTGCTTCTCTATTACATAGCAAAATTTTTAATATAAATGATTCATCAAGGATATCCATGATGTTTTATAATACACCAGAAGAGGTGCGATACTTAGCAGAGCAAATTTCAGAGACGGCTCGCATGTTGTATAAAATGCGTAAAAATGGAAAATCAGTTTAGAAAATTTGTATCATTTTTTTAATTCTTATAATTTATTTTTTTTTCAGTTTTACATAAAACATGTATTTAATATTTAATAGTTATTTGTGTGTATTCATATTAACGCATATTTATATAATATAAATTGTTTATTTTATATCTTCATGTTTTAATGATTGTTTTATTTCGTTCACTAATTTGAACATACCACTATTTTATTTTTAGCATAATGCTTCTATCCCTTTGTTTTTTTATGAAAAATAAAATTTTCAATTTTTTTTTATTTTAATATCATACAATGAATTTTACTTTTCACCTGTTAGTCATATTATTTTATATACAATTTAAAAATGTATATTTATATGCACATAAATAAAATTGTAATGTCAATTTTTAAAAATTGGGGGTATACAATATATAGGATATGGGGTATGGAAAATAGGATGTTGAAATATTCCATAATAGGTTAGCTTTATAGATACGAAAAAATTGAAAAAAAAAATTTCTATAAATGTTAATTTAAATTAATTAGTAAAAAAATGTTACAAATTTAAAGGATGGGTTTATAACTATATAATATTTTCTATATTGTGAATATCATTATTTTATAACTCGTCCTTGCTTTACATGGAGAACCATATATTATGAACATCACAAAAAACAACTTGAAAGCTTTTAATCTATTAAAAAAAAATGAAAGAAATGTAAATGTGTTTAAATATAAAAACAATTTTTACTTAAAACATAAAGAATTGATCAAATCATGTGAAAATCAAAAAAATAAAGAGGGTATAATTTTAAAAAGTTATTTATTTAAAAAGGAGAAAGCCTATTTAAATGAAAAGGATATTGGAAAAATTCTGAACAAGGTCATAAAAAAAAAAATAAAAAATGAGTATATATGGGATAGTATACAAAACTTACTTTTTAAATTTCATTTAAGGAATATAGAAGAAAATAATTGTAATGAGATTAATGGACACAATCAAAATGTAATTCCAACTAATAATCAACCATCATTTTTTTATTATAATCAAAAATTTGATCACATAAATGTATATTTATTATCTATAGCTATTAAAACATTAAATAAAAGAAATGCATGTATGTTTAATTTTCTTTTTTCATATTTACACCATTTCTATTCATCCATAGAACCACGACATTTTATACATATATTTCATGTCTTAGTAAAAAATACATATCGTAATTTAATAAATGAATCAAAGGGAAATAACGACAATGTAAAGTATGATAATTGCACACATTTGAGAAAAGAAAATGGAGGAAATAATTATATGACCACTATCAGGGAAATATATCGAGATAAAATTATATGTTCAGAAAAAAATTTAATAGAATTACTAACTAAATATTGTATTGTAAATATAAATTATTTTTCTTATAACGATATAGGTTTGATATGTGAATCTCTTTGTTATTTTTCCATAAAGGACAACCCATTTTCTGAATATTGGAATGATTTTCTTTTTTATATATTCGATTTAAATATAAAAGGAAAGGGGGAAAATGGTGAAATTCATATTATAGAAAGCTCGAAACAATGCGAAAAATTATGTACAAGCAATATTTTTTTAAAAAATTATGAACATTCAGGATTATTTTTAGAAAATAAAAAGTTAGCATCAAATTTTGATATGGATGATAAATATGTTGAATTAAATGGAAAGAATGTACTAAGTATACTTAAATATGTTTATAATTATCATAATATATTTCCTGATATTATATATATAGGGACAAAATTGAAACATATTTTATTAAAAAATAATCTAGATATCACATTACATGAGTATTCAGAAATTTTATATTATTTAAACTGTTTAAATGAATTAGATTTAACATTTTTGAAGGAAAAAACAAATTTGTATCAATATGAATTGGAATCCGAATTGTTAAGTGCATATGATATAGAATGTTTATTAAAAATAAGTCAGATATATTTCTCTTATTTTGTTAGTATACCTTTTTTAAATATTTTTTTGAACAATGTGCATAAAATATCCACAGAAAATAGTTTGATATTATTAAAATTGATATTAAAATATTATGAGTGCAATGTATATTATCACAAAATATCAACACAAACAGTCGAACTTAAGAATGGATTGTCTTATAATGTAACGCATAGCAATATATCAAGTTACTGCTATCAAAAAGGGAAAACATATTTTATGGATCATATGCCATTAAACAACACACACTTTGATTATTCATTTCGTGGAACTATTCAAAATAAATATAATGATGTTGTAAATAATAATTATAAAATCAAATTTATTGAGGACGATTTATATGATGAAACAAACAGTTTTCGTGATAACTCAAATGAAAGTCAAAACTGCACAGAAAATTTAATTGATTCAAATGCATATAATAATAAAAAGAACCCATATTTTCATAATAAACTAACAAATAAATTATTAAAAGGTGGAAGAAAAAAAAGAAAAATAAACAAAAATCATGATAAAGATGACTTTTATAGTGACAACAATTTGATAAGGAGCCTTTTTTTATCCTTATATTCAACATGCTCTGAAATGATAAATACACTTTCATACAAAGAAATATTTTTTTTATGTGATATATTAAATAAAGAAAACTTTGTTCATTATGGTGTTATTAAAGGAATATCCAATAAAGTTGGTGAAGATTTGAGCAAGTGGAAATTAGCCAATTTACATGAGGACAAAAGTTACATTGACAAATACTATGTCGATTATCTTGTTTTCGTGGCTTCATTTATTTGCGATCACAATAATGAAGGAGAAAATATTATAGATTTTTTACTTGCCATTTTTTTAAATAATAAAAATGATAAACAAAGTTTGGTACAATCGAAACTTTATTATTATTATGCCTTTTATTTGCTAAATTTGAAAATAGTGAACAATAAAACAACATCGATTGAGCATTTAAATTTGGTGATAAGAAATGCTGCCCTATTTAATTATTCCGACTTATATAATAATATTTTGATATATTTTTTAAAAAGTTGTAAAAATAATTATAAATATATTATAAAGAACAGAAAACTTAATTTCAATGAAAAAAAAAAAATACAAAAAAAAAATTCTCAACCATCCTCTAAAGATGTTACAATAAACAATATGTATTATTCAAATGCTTATATTTTTAGTATAAAAAGTTTTAATATAGAGATGCTTAAAATATTTTTATACTTGTGGAATATCAATCAATATCGACCAGGTAGACGATGTCTTGATTTTATAGTTATGCTGAATAAATTTTATGACGATATAAGTGTAAGAACATATATTTGTTCATATAATTTAATTAATATGTTAAGTCGCTATGTTCATTTATTGCATATTAAAAAAGAGGGAAGCAAAAAAAAAACAACATCGAATTATATTTTCTATCTCAATGATCAAATAAAAGGAGCTACATTCCGTTTTAACTTAGAAAATGTTTTCTCATTATTTAATAAAGAAAAAAAGGACAGAAATATTTGTCTAGAAAAAAAGGTTTTTTTGCAAGATGACGATTCTGATAAAGTTGAAAAAATAAAAAATAGTGAAAACTATATATTGAATGATTATAAGCATAAAAAAAACATTGTAACGAAAAAGGAGATAAAAAACGCAAAACCGGCTAAGTATTTCAAAAATTGTAAAAAAGGGCAGCCAGTTGACCATTTTCTATCGATGTATGTAAATGAACATTCGAACTCTCAATAATCAATTAAATTATTACAAGCCCATGTGAAAATATCCATGTGCATGTACATCAATTTAAAGTACACTTTCAATAGTACCTAGATATATATAAGTCACCATATTGTAACATTTGAATTTTCTACTAAAGTATAAGAAAATTGAACAAGATAACCACAAAATGTTCCATATTAGTATGAAGTAAACATTTTAATTAATTCTTTTTAATATGATATTTTGTTTTAAAAGTTAAAAATGAAAAATGTATATAATGCATATATACACATATGTTATACGCAAACAGCGTAAACATTAAACATATATATATAATTAAAAATGTACAAATTAAAATTGTATCAATATATTATAATATACACACACATATATATATGTATATATGGGTGTGTAATATTAGGATTCAAAAAAAAGCATATAATGTAGAAGGATAAATAAATATACATAATATATATAAAAACAAATTTATGATTTGCATAAAATGGTGTTTTTCCATATATATATATATTTTTTATAAATACTTTTTTTATTTTAAACAAATTTAGCTAGCTTTTTCGTTTATTTGGCTAGTTTTTTTTATTTTATTTTTTATTTCGTTTTTTCGGTTTGGCTATTTTCTATGTATTATAACTAGCTTTTTATGTGTGAATATATTTACATTTGTTTGAAATAATTGACAGCTTATATACTATTAATGTTTTCATGGGAAACAACATATGCAGATAAGTATGCATATATATGAACCTAATTTGGGACCGTTTTTTAGTTTGTTTTTCTTTTCAATTATCCATTATTTTATACAAAAAAAAATTAATCATACTTTCCTATAAAATAGTCTTGATCAAAATGGTAAATTCTAGCAAAACCGTCTTCTCCTCCCGAAACAAAACCATCCCCATGTGGTAAAAATTTAATTGAGTGAACAGTACCGAAATGTCCCTTAATACTTCCCAATTCATTGGCATGTATAATGTCATAAAGTAAAGTTTGAAATTTACCTTCTCCAGTAGCAGTAGTAGTGACATGTTCTGCGGCTTGACCACCAGCTAAAATGATATGATTTTTTGGATTATTTTCACTTCGAAATAATGGAGATATATCACAAGTATTTAAAGGTCGATCTGCTTTATATTCATTAATAATATCAAAATTAACTGCATCTCTTAAAATAGCAGTTCCATCAGTTGAAGATGATAGCATAATCATTCTATCCTTGTCAAATGATAAATTTGTAACTTCTTTTGTGTGTGCTTGGAATTTTCGAATTTGATGTCCATCTTCGGAATTCCATATTACTATTTCACCATTTTCATGAGCAGATAAAATTAATTTATCAAAAAAGCACCATCTTACTTGTATACATCGGCTTTCATGTTCTTGTTTCCATATTAATGTATCACTTTTTAAATCATATAATTTTATAAATCTTTTATGATCTGCTTTTAGTCTATCAATTGCAGCAATTACTCTACTTTGATTTAATGGGTCTCTGTTAAATTCGACAAAACGTACAGGTCCTGACTCGTCAATAACTTTTAAAGTTTCTCCAGTATATACATCGAATATATATATTTTATTTGCTGCTGATGAGCATACTACCCTTTTGCTATCGAATGTGACATCAGAATTATATACAGCTCCACTACATTCATAAAGGCCTAAGGGAGGTGAACATAAAATATGTGATATAAAATTGGAAGGTAATTATAAATATGCTAAGCATAAAAATGTAGTAGTATAATTGTGAAAATGATCTAACCTATTTGATTTCCATCGGCCAAGTTCCATAAAATGAACTTTTTATCCTGAAAAAAAATAAAAAAAATAAAGTGTTTATGCATATACAAACAAAATAGTAAGGATAATAAACAAACACATATTGATAAGATCATAAAATATATCCATAGATAAGAAATGAACATATGAAAATTCTATGTATTAATTTTATCTAACCCTTCCTGTAGTAAATAATAAATCTCCATCACAGTTTGTATTTACATGAGTTAATGGACGATTGTGACCACATAAATACTTTCTCTTCATTTTTATAATGATTAATTTTAATCTCGTAAAAATATGTTATTTCTATATTATTATTTATTTATGTTTATATTTATTTTTGAATTTTTTTTTCGATTTTCCTTTCTTCTCTTTGGTTAAATAAACAAATTTTTGTTTTTTATATGCTTAATTTTTTTACTAATTATTTTATTTCTTTTAATTTTTTTTCTTTCCTTCTGTTTCATATCAGTAGTTTTTTAATGGTATTTATTTTCCTACTTGACCTTTATACTTTATATATTTTTTAAAAAATTTTTTTTTTAATTTAAACTAGCTCGATAAATGGGGTGTTACAATGATAGGAAAATAATTATTTAGTAAAAGATAAAAAAGGAAATATGAATAAAAATAAAACAGCACTACCCGACGGTATATATAGCATATATATTTATTATATATAATACCCACAATGGGCTTAAGCAATTATTATATAAAACCTTAACCTTATTTATTTTACTCGTATTTCCGTATATATATATATGCATATATTTATTTTACTTTTTTCACCCCATATCCATTTTTGCTGCATATATATATAGGGGAAAAAATGGCAAGGCAGGAAAAAATAAGATAGTACGTTATATTTATTATTATGGAGAATCGACCAAACCCAGTATTATTATTATATATAGAAAAAGTTATAAGATTGTATTTGTTACATATATAAAGATTGAAAAATGAATAATAAAAAATAAAAATTATTAGCTATATACCAAAATGCAATGTTATAGGAAATTTTGTTCACCCCCCCTTTTGAATATATTGCACATTATTATTATTATATGAAAATAATATATACTAATAATGATATTATTTGTGCTTTTTTATATTATATTATTTAGGATTTGACAATTTACCCTTAAAAATATATAGCACAAAACGTATTGTTCTTCTATAAGTATATAATATATAATTTTATATATAATACCTAAATATATTGTAACAAATACAAATAATATATATATTTATTAATGGGTAAAAATTTATACCTATATATTTCACAATATTTTTTATTGAATTATTTTGTAACAACAATAACCCTTTTTTGTGCTTTATAATAATTTCATGTGCATTTTTATTAAGCCCAATTTTTCATATTGAAAAAAAAAAAAAGCATTTCTTTATTTTAAAAAATTTATTTATTAGTATATATTTAATAAAATTTGTTTGCAATTTTAATTAGTCAATGTTATTTGATTTATATATGTTTTTTTTCTTTTTATTACTCTTGTTATTATTACTATATTGCATATATATCAGTTAAGAGAAAAAATAAAATACTCATAGTTTGTAATCATAAATGCTTTTATAATATTTGCTCTATTTATAAATCAGTCATATTATTTTTCATCTATTTTAAGATATATTATCTATCGAAGTGGTTTATCTTTTTAAAAAAAAAAATTTATAATCATTTTTTACAAGTTAAATTTCTTACTATTTATATATAATTATACATTTTAAAAAAAAACAACTAATGTAATTCTTGCGCAATGAGTGTTTAAATGTTCGTATAATTATATACATAAATAATTTAAACCTACAATTAATGCATCTTATACTTTAATGAAATTTTTTATAAGGTATATGATGTGTGTATACATTTTATTATTTATTTAGTTATATAAAAAAAGTATATATCTTTAATCTTTCTTACACATTAATAATGTTTTATTACATCATTTATATCTTATGCTATTTACATTTTTATGTTAATATTTTTCGAAATCACCACAGCATTATATAAATTCTTTATTTTTCCAATTCCATATTTTTTGGAAAAATAGAAATCGTAAGGGCTTTTGTAATAATGGGCTACTGTTAGGCATGTCGCCGAGGCTAGCTACGTGACATTTTATACTCACGCATATATATACATATATATATACTATACATGTACACATTTTTTTTTTATTTGTTTTCATTTTTGTCTATGCAAGCATTTGAAATGTTTATTAGTATGAAATATATTTATTGTACCGTTTAAATAATATGCTTCATACTTTATCCCACATTTCAATACGTAATTTGTTTATTTTTTTTTTGTTTTTTTGTTTTGTGCTATATTTAAATATAATGTGAAGCATATATATTCATGTTATTATGGCGTATTTATAAGGGTAATATTCCCAATATTCTCTATATTGCCATTTTCTTTTTCTCTAATTTTCACTTCTTTACTTACTTCTCACGAAGGCAAATTTGCAATGCATTTTATTGGCTAGCTTATTTTTCTCGTCTATTTTTTTACAAGCTTTCAAAAAAAAAAAATAGTCACATCGGATCTTTGGAAAAATAGAAAACAACGTGATAATAATACACACAGAGTCAAATTTTAAGCAACAATGCGTGTCATACAATAGTGATTGTTTGCTTACAAAGATATTTAAAATTCAAAAAAAACAAGTGATTATATGTGAATTAAAATAGGGAAGAGAAATAGCTATAACCTTTTAATATCTTTAAGCACAATGAAGAATTTTGTGTTAGAATCAAGTTTAATTTTGTTTGTTGTAAGTTATTGTGTACAGCCCATGTTAATAGATACAATAAAATATAATGGGTGCGCAAATTCGAGTACATTTATATTTTTAATCCCACATTATTTGTCAATGGTTATGGTTGGTTTTTTACCAACCAAATATAAATTACAAGATTGTGAATGGAAAAAAATATTATTTATATCAATTATGGATTTAATAAATCAAGTATTAAAAAAAGTTGGATTAATATATTCAGGCTCAGCTTTATATGTTATTATAGATAGTTCTACATTAATTTTTACAGCAATGTGGAATAAAATAATTTTAAAAAAAAAATTGTTAATTTTTCAGATTATTGGTATATTACTTATTACATTTGGGATAGCAATTAAATCGAATACTTTAAAAATAGAGGTACATGAAGAAGAAATTATTGGATCAATATTTATTATGTTAAGTAATATATTGACAGGTTTAGTTTTTGTTTTAAATGAAAAATATATGCATAAAATGGATGGTCCAAACATTGTATGTTTAATGGGCATATTCTGTTCTTCCGTTATATTTTTCTGGACGCTTATATGGACAATACCTAACTTCGATAATCTAATAACAAAAAATATTATAAAAAATAATGGAAATGTAAATACAATTATTATAGCATTTGTTTGTCTATTTTTATTTAATTTTATTACATCAGCAACTTTGTGGTATATAATGAAAACAAAAGGATCGTTATATATTGGCATATTAAAAGGGTTAAAAGTTGTAATAATTTTTGTGTTTAGTCATATTTTTTTTTGTAAATATGATTCAAAGCAATGTCTAAATTTACATTCATCACTTTCTGTTGTATTTTGTATGACCGGAGTGATTGTATATTCATACAACGACTATTTAACAAGTATTAAGGATAAGTTAGTATTATATAAATTACAAAATGACATAGGTAGCTTTATTAAGCCCAAAGTATAATCCCAAGAGCAATTCAACCAGTTTTAACCACAGAGATTGTAAAGTGTATACTTATAGAGTATGTATCAGAGTTTAAATCAATTAACCTTATGAAGTAATATAAAAATTTACTTCTTTTTCAAACACACCCACTTTAACATTATACAGATTATTTGCATTATATTTTTTACGAATGTTTTGTGAAACAATTTTTTATTTCATCCTTATGCTTTTATATAGCATGCACATATAACATAATTTTATAAATTATGTAATTTGGCTCTTCATTTGAGTGATGTATTTATGTTTTTAATTTAATTTTTTTTTTTTTTTTTATTGGAAATTTTTTATATTAAGTGTGTTCATACTTTCAATTTGTGATAACTAATTTTAAAGAGTATAAAATTCATTGTAATTTTTTCACCCCTTTTTTAAAAAATAAAATATTATTACTTAAATAATTTTATCAGATTGTCAAACAACTGACTGACTGACTGAGTGTATACAAATATACATATAAAATATGTATGGTCATTTTTTTTTGAATTATTTCATACTTTGAAATAATAAGAAATTATTGTATGGAATTATGTAAAATGTGTTTTTTTTTTATCATTTTTACCTTTAATTTTATGCTAAATAAAATGGTATATAAAAAATATTTCCTTACAATATGATGACGTTTTAAATGTACATTCAGTATGCATAAAAATTGTAAAAATAAAAAAATATTTTTTTTAAAAAGTATATCATACAAGCTTTAATTATTTCATAAATTTTTTTTCTATATTTGCTTGTAGACTTTCAAAATATCTTTCTTTTACATGTTTATATAATTAATTTAATCTTTAATTTTTGCTATCACACGTTAGGAAAATCCCAACGAAATTTAATATAAGGAAAAAATATTTGTTACCATAGACTAAGTTCTTAAATCTATGGCTAAATATACTCCTTTTTTTAATTAATAAAATGGAAATCAATGAAAAAATAATAAAAAAATATAAATCAATAAATAAAAAAAATAATAATATTTTCCAAAAATAAAATATTCGAATAGGGGGTTGATAAACCCAAATTTTGAATTACTATAAAATTTTAAAATGGTAAAAAAATATCATTTATTGTAAAATTTGTTTTAACTCTACATTGTATATGCATATATGCATGATGATATTTGTGCCTGTCTGTTTTATTTGCAAAAATGTATATTATTATGTATACTTTTTTCTTCATAGCTAAACGAATTGCTGTCGATAAAGAAAACCCCAAAAGATGGGATGAAAATGTTTTTGCACAATAAATGTGCATTAATAACTACAAAGTTGTCTCACCTAATTTTTTATTTCCTATACAATTTTCGAAACTTTTTAAATATTTCTCCCCGTTCCGCAATAATAGTAGGACCCAATAACTATAAGAAGAAATTAACTATAACCGTATATACATTTTACATATGTTTATTTATTTATTTATTTATTTATTTTATTTTTTAGATTTTCCTTATTAGTTATATTATCATTTTGTATTTCTTTTTTATGTGCTGGTAAGATTAAATTGAGCTAGAGCAAAATATATATACATATATGAACCTCCACAAACATTTTTTTGTCTTTTTTTTTAGGCATAGCTGTTATGAATATATTAAGAAAATTATTCATGAAGATTTGATGGGTATTTTTACAATAGTTGCAAAAAGAACTTATCCTATATATTTTCATATATATTTTGTTTCATTATTTTCTTTTTTTTTTTTTCACTTGATTTTCAGATGGCGAACTCGACCCATCTATACTAAACGAAATCGCCCCACAGTAATGAAAACGAAATAAATAAAAAGAACAAATTACAGACGGCTTTGTTTATAGGATGTGTATATATTGATAAAGTGAACTTAATATATAACCAAATATTTTATATATTTTCTTATTTTTTAAATAATACAGGATATTTTTCTCCATATGCAGCCTTTTACTTATTACTGTATAATAATAGAAATAAAAATAAGAATAAAAATGAAAAGAAAAATGAAATTTTATACTTTTGTGTGCCCTTTTTAATTCTCTATATTATTACTTTACAAATTTTATAGTTTTTATACATTGGGCATTTATTAGCATACTTGAATTTAAAAAATGAGGACCCCATTTCGGTAAATACAAGAAAAATGTATACCTACCCCCATCCCATATCTCGTATAATTTTCTTATATTTTTACAATTAAAATATATTTTTTGTAAAATAACTATTTGCAGATACCCGTGTCAACTTTAATCATTTTCTTTATCGTTCTTATGGTCTGCATTTTGTATGGCGTCCTTTTTAAATACAACAATTCAGCGGTATGAGAAAAAAAAAACAAAAAAAATATAGGGAATATGAAGACACAGATTTATAAATGTATATACTTGTTAATACATAATTAGAATTCATTTTATTTATATAAATCATTTTGCTGAACTTATTTAGAGTATGCTCCTTATTGGAATCAATGGAATTGCTACCCTAATTTTTGTTATTTACAAGGTTAGAAAAGAAAAGCGTTAAAAAATTATATGCAACATATGTATGTCCATATTTTTATTTTTCTATTTATTAACTTTTACATTTTTACAGAACCAAGATATTTATTTCCCCTCATTGATATGCGTAATAGCTAGTCGAAATTTTATGAAGAAAACAGCCATATAAATATATCATTTAAAAATTAAGGATATAGCTAAATATATTTTTTTATACAACTTTTAATTTTTTTACAGTCAGGATATTACTTATATTATCATGTTAAAAAATTGAATAAAATAAAATATATATATTATAACAGAGAAGAAAAATATTTAAAATTCCGTCTATGGGCATACACAATAATATTTATTTCAACTGTATTTGTGGTACTTTACAAAAAAATATGAGCAAAGACAAAAATGCATAGATAGACAAATTAATAAGAATAATTATTTCAATAAATCGAAAAATATTTTTTTTCTATTCCCCTTTTTAGAACTTTAATTGTATTGGAACTGAATTATTTTCTTTTCTTTTATTGGTGGCATTTGTAAGAGACATCAAAAAAGTTAAACTTATACTATATCAGTTCATATATATAACTATGTATTGATCAATTTTTTTTTTTTTCGATTATTTTGTAGGGTATATATTTCTATTCAGATTTTTGTCTTCATAAAGTGGAACTAACCTACGAACCGGTAATATTTTATTTGCCTACATATTTTCCTGCATATTTTCCTACATATTTTCCTGCATATTTTCCTGCATATTTTCCTACATATTTTCCTGCATATTTTCCTACATATTTTCCTACATATTTTCCTACATATTTTCCTACATATTTGCATTAAAAAAAAGTATAGCCTTTTTTCATCACGTATGGTACATAATTGTTTATACAAGTTTACATTTTTAGTAAAGCTGCATATTTATTTTTATTATTATTTTTTAAAATGCAGATCGATAGCAGGCTTCTACAAGCACAAGCATCCTCATTCTATGCAAACAATGAGACCTTAGGACCGATAAATTGAACAGTTCTAATTAGTGTCACTAAAACGGTTTTAGTAAAACCGTTTTAGTAAAATAATTTTTCCGAAGTTTAAATCATGATGCTTTAATCCGTTCTTTATTTTTTTTGTTTTTTTTTTTTTATCCTTTATTTTGCCATATCCTACTTATATTTTTGCTTTCATAAATTAATTTTTGTGCCTATATATTTTTTTTTTACTATCTTTAAATTCATTTTTTAAAATCGTGCTCTTTTTTCTCGACATGAAAATAATTTTTTAAATATATGAATAAAAGTATAATGTATATACATATATATATTTGCGCATGTTTGTAAAAAAATAATGAATATTTTTTTTTTAAATTTCTATATTTATAGTTTGATTTAAAATTATGATAAATATTTCTATTTTCATTTTATTGAAACATTTTTAATCCTTATAAATATGAAAAAAAAAAAAAAAATATATATATCGTAAGTATTATATATAATATATACTTGTATGAAGGATGGAAGGGAAATAAGCTTATAAATTTTAAGCCAGTAAAAAAAAATACATATATTATATATACATATGTGTGTATTTGTTTTTATATTTCCGCTCTAATTTTCACCATGTATTTTTGTTGTTCTATAAAAAAGTAAAGGAACAGAAATAGAGTTTTAGAGTACTATAACAGGAGAGTAAGTCCCTCTATACATATGTAAGTATATATAGTTACATAGATAAGTTTAAAACTAATAAAATAATTGACTAGCCAAATAAACATGCATGTTAGTGATAAATTAAATGAGATTTTTTACTGGGCAAAAGAAGAACTATCAGAAATAATAAATGATATAGAGCTTGAAAAAGGGGAAGAAAAAATTGGTGAAATATGTAAAAAAATAAAAAATACAATAAAAATTATAAATGATGGTAATAGTTTAGAAAATATACATAATATAGAGAGAAAAATTATTAAAAATAAAAATATAATTAATTGGAATGATTTAAATTTTTGTCTTTTTTATTATATTAATATTTATAAAAAAATATATGAAAACTTATATATAGAAGAAGAAGATTTTTTTTGTAAATTTGATACTTACAATTATTTTGTTAAAAAAAATTTTCAAATTAATTTAATATATCATCCATTGGTATATTCTATTGATAGTTCTTATTTTAATTTTTTGTTTTCTTTTATTTTTGATGGCTATAAAAAGGGAAATAAAAATTTATGTATTGATTTAGGGAGCAGATTATGTTTAGAGCAAAACCAAGACACAAAACATGGTTACTCAAATTTTGGGGGCAACAGTAAAAACAACTTTATAAGTGATCAAAATGTAGAGAATCAAAGTTATGAGGAAAAAATAAAACAGCCCAATGATGATATATCTGTAGAAAAATGGAATATAAAACAGAGTATGCTAAAAAAAGACCAACGAAAATTTTCTTGCAAAAATAAAATTACCTACATACTTAATGATGATGTAGAATATAAACAAAATTTTATAATAACAAATGAATCATATTTTAAATTATCTGAAATATTTACAAAGAATGAATATATATATAAATATATAGAAAATGCATCTGATTCTTTATATAATTTTGGCTATAAAAAGGGAATAGCTAACAAAAATAGCGAAAAAATTCCTCAACATTCAAATGATGGAGAAAATGAAGATATACTTAATAATAGTAACAACTTTTTTGATACAAATAAAAATATTGATAATGAGGGGGAAGGATATCGAAAAACAGATATAGGAGAAGCATATAATTATTCTATAGAAAATAAAACTTATATGATTGATAAAGAGTTAAATAAAAAAATAAAAATATATAATGGTGATATAGCAAATGTAGAAAGTCATGGTATAATACTTTATGCAAATAATAATTATAAATACTCTAAAAGTATATGTGAAAATTTATATTCTTCAAACTTAATGAAACTAGAAGAAGAAGAAAAATATGAAATCCGAACAAAAAAAAGTGGTGAAGTTTATTTAACAAATAGTTATGACAATATACATAAATATATATTACATGTTATGCTACCAAAATATAATAGTAAATTTATTTTAGCAACACATAATACTATGAATTTATGTGTTCATGAAATATTATATGCATGTTTTGAAAAAAAAATACAATCTATATCCATACCAATAGTATGTTTTAATTTATTTTTCCCGATAAATATATTTTTAATTACATTATTAAAAAGTTTACGTTCTTTATTATTAATACCACAATTTTACAATACAATAAAAAATATTATATTTGTAACAAATTCAAATGATATTTATTTTTTTTTGCTGAAATATATATCTATATTTTTTCCAAGAACAGAACAAGAACGATTTCTCTCTACAAATATTGCCATTATTGGAAATAAAATTGGATCTATAGATGTGCAAAATAGAAACATTACGATATTTAAGAGTTTGCGAAAAGTTCGAAAGAGAAAGCGAAAAAATAAAATAGAAAAACAGATAGAATATGATAACCAAGTTGATAGAAATTTGTTTATAAATAATGAGGCAAATAAAGAAGAATATATCTGGGATGATAGTGATGAAGAATTTTCTTCTGATGATTCAAATTCATCGGGTTCATCTACATCTGAAATTTTCAAAGAAGCAGATACCGAATTTTTGAATATAAAAACTCAAAATG
Source organism: Plasmodium vinckei vinckei (assembly GCF_900681995.1). Lineage (NCBI taxonomy): Eukaryota > Apicomplexa > Aconoidasida > Haemosporida > Plasmodiidae > Plasmodium > Plasmodium vinckei. Next base: position 548,825 of record NC_051298.1, read on the forward strand.
AAAGTCAAAAGAATTTTTTAAAATTAACTCAAATAAATAAAAGTGATGAAAATATGAATTTAGAATGTTATTTAAGATTAAGTTATAATTATAATAAAAAAGAAAAATTTGAAGAATTAAAAAAAATGAATTTTATATATGAATATGGTATAGATGAACTTGGTCGAAATATAATAATTATAAATTTTTGTAATTTTCCAATAATATATAATTATAATTTATTATATTTTTATTTAATATATTATTTTAATACCTTTATGAGAAATCAATTTATACTTTTGTTTATTTTTTCCGAAAGTATTTTGTCAAATATCACAAACATATTATCATTGTTTAAGGATATATTTCAAGTTATTCAAGAGTTTCTAAAAAATATTAAAATTATTTATTTTTTTAATTATTCGTTTATGTTTAAGTTTTTTATTTATGTATTATATCCGTTTATTCCCCCGGACATATACGAGAACATTGTCTATCTGAACGATGACCTGGTAGGCCATAAGACCGATAGCGTCATATAAAAAATGTTGAAAATTTACAAATTTAGAAATATATATATATGTTTTGCATACACTTGGTGAGTTCACTTCATTAATATGCCCATATTATTTACCTTCTTAAAAATATTTGCCTTTTTTTTTGCAGGAACTCTCAAAATATTTTGATGTTCGAAAAGTTTTGAAAAGGGAGTGATACTATATACAGTTTCTCACCCATATTACTTAAAAGTCAGAATTAATTTTTATGGAATCTTTGTTGAAAATATTTCGAATATAATAAAGTGCACTACCTATATTACATGTACACATTTTATTTTAGTCAAATATAAAAAAAACAAATTATATTATCCTTCGCCTTCTTAACGTTTTATTATCACGATTTTATTTTTTTTTATTTATTTCTACTTAACCAATATATCTAACCATTTGTTCGAACTTTATTTTGCTTTTTTTTTTTTGTTGAATTATCTTGGATTTTTACGTAGCCATTCATGTAAACTTTTGTATATGAAATTAAAATTTTACTTCTTAAATAAGGATGTGAAAGTTTTGATTATTCGATTTTCCTTAAACATTTCAATATTACTATCATTTGTTGTTTTGTTTATTTCCTTTCTTTCTCTTTTTGTTTTTCTCAACTTGTTGGCCCATTCATCATCCCCATATTCCCTTTGAATGAGATTCGTATTTTCTAAAATTGCTGACGAACCTAAAGTTAGAAGAAAATGAAAAAAAATGTAAAATAATGACAAATACAAACATAGTATATCATGGAATGGGCACAAAATGGGGCTACTAAAACAAAGGTGTGCCCGAAAATGTTAATAAAAATTTAATCATTATTTATATATAAGTATGTATGAGCATGTACAACTAGACTTGATCATATCACTGCTCAGTATTTATTACCATATATATATGCAGTCATGTTGAAAAAGTTATTTCGTTTAACGTCAAAAGGTTTATTAATATTTATTGTTGGAGAGATATAAGCTCTGTCTGTGTAATTATTTTTGTTTATATTATATTCATTACTGTTTAAGGTGGTTTGTATATTTGTGTTGTTTGTGAGATTACTATTTCCGTTATATTTTAAAACAGTGGATTCTACTTTTATTTCTTTTTTTAACATTTTAATTAGAATATGTTTCATTTTGGGTTTATCCATTTTTTTGCATGTTACAACTAAAACTCCTATACCTTCTTTTTTTTTTTCTGAATTACAGTTGGTTTCTTTTTCCTTCACCTCATTGTTTTCTTTGACATTTTCTTCGTTATTTATTCCGGTATTTAATTTGTTTGAACCGTTCAAGCAATCATTTGCTGTAACTCGGCAATTACTACCAGACTTTTGGTTAGTAAATATATTACTTTGTTTATCATTATTGGTGGTTGTATCGTTTAAATGTGGATTAAATATAAGTATTGCACTATATATATAATTATTTTTTACATAATTATAATCATCAGTAGAAAGGAATTCAAATTTTTCTTGAAATATTGATGGGTCTTTAAAAGCCTGATTTAATTTTACTACTTTATATTCTATGTCTTTTTTTATTTCATTTTTTTTACTAACCCAATTTTCTCCATATACATTATCAACATTTAAAAACCCCAAAAGGATTATCTCTCGTTCGTTATTATACTTATTATCACTAGCTAGCGTCATTTGTATTTTTTTTTTATATGGATTAATATGTATATATAGAGAGAAAGTCAAGTAATAAATTAATGTCCTTTTTTGAGGGGTAAAAAAAAATGTTATGATTTTTTTAAATTAAAAATGTGTTTACAAAGTTTAGTATTTTCGCGCATTTGTACACACACGTATATATCATGTTTATATCATATGCATGTTTATTTTATATGCATGTTTATTTTATATATCATGTTTATTTGATATACATGTATATATGTGTTACATATATTTGTGTGTGTATAGGTCGCATAAATTGTATATGAACTTAAACAGTGAAATTAAAATTTTCCATTTTATGTGTATAATTTACATACAGGTGGGTATATACATATTTTTTTATTTATTCAAGTAAATATAATTAAACAATTTTATTGCGATATTCTTCACAAATAATAATGATATATATATGACAATTTTTGTTAAATACAAATTTTGGCTATGGATGGTTGCCAGTTACACAAAATGAAATACATGTTTTTTTTTTATTGACAAAAAAGAAAAATGGAAAAAAAAAATAAAACCGAAACAATTTATTATTTTATTTTCACTAAAACATTACAAAAACAAACTGTATTTCCTCCTTTTTTCATTCTACTTTGGCGATTTTATAAAATTCAAAAAAAAATATAAAGTAAAATTTTATTAAATTCAAAAAAATATAAAAAAATAAATTTTATAAGAATAGGAAAGTTTAAATATTTGCATAGAATATAATATTTATCATTTTTTTCCATTAAATATGTTCAAAGTTTTAAAGGGAATAAAAAAACAAAAAAAAGGCAACAGTAAAAGGGTAAAGAACAAAAAGTATATATAAAAAAAACCTAAGCTAATATAACACCTCAAAATATGAGTATTAACCTTACATCCGATTTTGCTCGATTTAATATAAAAATATTACATTATAATCTTATATAAAACGAAAAAAAAATTCTTTATAAATTATTATGATTATATTTAGTAAAATACATTTTTTAAAATATTCAATTTTCCATATATTGGATATAATAAAACCCTTCTTTTATTAAACACTAAAATTTTGATATGTAATTGGAAAAAAAGGGACCTAAATAAGTTGAAATATGAATAAACTTAAAAATGTTAATACAATTTTTTAATTCATTAAAAGGGATAGTTATTTAATTATACTTTACAATAATATAGTTTCACTTTTTTTTAATTATTAAGTTTTGAAACTTTTCCATATTTAAATATTCCTTTTTTTTTTTTAATGTATAAAAATCATTACTTAACTTTGTGATAACTGAACAAAATATTTTTAAGGACACTTATCATAATTAATTGTTAATATATGTATATGAGAAAAGTATAGAAATAAAAAAAAATACAAGGGAAGAGTTATACATATATATATATATACACACAATTGGGATATACATGATATTTATAGCATACTACCGAAAGAGGTTAATATGAAAAATCTGGGGTTTATCATTTATTGACTTATCATGAAACCAAGAGCAAACTTTAGATAACGAAATGGTAACTTATTTAAAAAAGGAACACAAATTCAACATGTTCTAGATAATTTAATAACCCGGCTTACACCAAATTATGCATAATATATATGTATGTATGTATGTGTTTATATATACATAGGTAGACACGAATATATTGAGCGTGCTACTTTTTCAGTTTTATAAATATCTCATATATTATATATTTTTCCATTTACTCAAAATTTTATATTAAATGGAAAAATCAAAGGAGATATTTTACGACAAGGAAAAAAAATATTTTCTTTATTTAATGGTGTATGTTAGTCGATTTTTTATGAGTGATGAAGAGATAGTTATATTTGATATGTTTGTTCATAATGAATGCTTATATTTAGAAAAGGATATAATAAGTAGTGTTAACATGAACGAGCAAAAAATAAGGAGCATCTTATCAAAATTATTAAAAGAAAAATATATTATACAAGTACAAAAATATAAAAATAATGAAAAAGGATCATATTATCAAACTTATTATTGTCTAAACAATTATATTGTTTATGTAATTGATTTTAGAATAAAACAAATGGAATTAGAGCTTCAAAAAAAAAAAAATGAATGTGATGTATATATTTGTAAATTTTGTAACGCAACATATTCTCAGCTTGATGCTCAAATACTTCCACTAGATCCGTATGATGCACATTTTCTTTGCTTTTGCAATAATAAAATCGAATTAATCGTAAGAAAATTTATAAAACAACCAAACAGTTTCATAACAATTGTACATGTCTAAAAGTGACCATATTTTCATCTCCATACTATCTGTTAAAAAATGTATTTTATTTGGACACATATAATGCTGTATTTTTTGTATTTTTTTAATTTACAATATAATATGGAAAATGGCAAAAACGAATTTCACTAATTTCACTGATTTTCAATTTTGTAGGAAAAGGATGATGCTAGTACCGAAAAAATGTATAACAAATATACAAAATACTTGAACATATTAAAAGAACATATTGAAAAATTAAAGAATTATTTTATACCTCTATATACAGAAAAATTTTGTACAAAAAAATTAAACTCTGCTAATTCATATGTGGGAGATGTTTCTTCAGATGGTTCTGTTACAAACAACTCATCAGAAGTATCACAAACAAATAATTCATCTCTCATTTCCCATAGCAACACTATGATAGGTAATATAAAATGCTAAAAGAAAAAATAGGCTTGACAATTTCATATGGAATGATAACCCAAATTAACATAAAAAAATAATGAATACTTTTTTATTGTTATCAATTTGCAGATATTTTAAATAATAGGATTATTGAAAATGGACGAAAGAAAAAAGATGAAGGGCAAGCAGATGCTTGTAATAGTAGTATTATACGAACAGATAACAAAATCAAAATTTGTATGAACATGAAAGGTAAAAATGATTTGAAAGAAACTCAAAATAATGATAATATAAGACTTACTAATACAATAAATGATGAAAAACGAGAAAAAAATAAAATTATTAATGATATAAAGAGTAAAGTCATTGAAAATAAAAATAGTTCAATTGATAAGCGCGAACTTGGTGAACCAGAAATGCCACTCTTCTTTATCCAAAAGTTTAACAAGAAATTCACCCTTATCGGTAATTAATACTTTTTATAATTCTTCATATCTTTATAATAATTTTATCAAATGAAAAGGAAGCAAATTCTAATTCATTAGATATACCATTTGTTCTGTTCGCCATTTCTTATACATTCTCATATGTTTTTTTTTTTTTTTTTTTTTTTTATAGAGGCCCAAAAACATCAGCAAGATATGTCTCAGGAAGAATTTGAAAATTTCATGGAACTTCAAGACGAATATTTGGATCAAATATAAAAATTATGAATCGAAGGAAAGGACGAACAAAATATATATCCCTTGGAGAGACTATGTATTTTCGAAATGATACTCTTATTTTTAAATGGACTTTCAAAATATACATATATATATAATATATATTGTATATATATGTTTTCTCCTTTCCTGGAATACATAGATATAGTACTTAATTATTTATGTACAACTTTCCAACGGATATAAATTATGTAAATCCTCTTTGTACACACGCGAGAAGACATTAATATTTTTAATGTTTTCTTTTTACATTTTTTAGTATTTTTAAAATAATTAACTATATGTATATTTTTACATATGTGCTAATATATACGCAACCTACATATTTGAGCATTGTTTTCCTATTGGTTTTATGGTGCTAATTTTTGTTTTTATTTTTTTTTTTAATTTATATTACTTATTTTATAAAAAAAAAAAAGTGTAAGAATATGCATATACTTTTGTATGCTAATTTATCAAATAATTAATGCATTTAAAGTTATTTCACCTTTTTTATTTTTAACAACTTTTTAACAATTTGTTCACAGTCTTAATTGTAAAATATGTTCGCTGTGCTTTTGTTTTTTTTAACTAGTAAAAAGGAGAATATTTATTTTCTAAAGTTCTATAATTTTGATCATTAAAAAGTATTATATACATTTATAAATACATTATTTTTAATGAAAATGAAAATTTTCGATTTTTTATTTGGGTATACAAATTTATTTTTATTTTTCAAGGCGTACTCTCCATATATTTTTCTATAAAGTGTAGTTCTATTCATTTAAAAAAAAACGATGTTGCTATAATATATAATAGGCACTGGTAATTTCAGGAACAAATTTTCAAAATATATTCCTTATAATATTAATAAACAAAAGAAAATTTTCATAATATATAAAATATATTTTTTCTTTTAATTTTCATTTGTTTATTTTAAAAAAAATGTAATTTGGGGGGGACCATACGAAATAGGTAAAAAACATACACTAAATATATTTTCTTACTATAATATAATTAATTAAATATAATTTATAATATTACAGATTTTCATTATAAATACAAACTTGTATATATTACATGTATAGTATTATATGAATGTCCATGGTTTGTTATTTTAATTGGATTTAAAGAATTTTTTTTAAAAGATTTGCACAATCAGCATGTGATACTTGTTTGTTCCAATAAAATGGAAAATGGACAGATAAACGAAAACGATATACAAAATAAGGTTATCCATAAAAAAAAAAAACAAAAAATGAATAATTTTACAACTATAGAAAATGAAACAGGTCTCAAAAAAATAAAAAAAAACATAGAAGAGAACAATACCAATAATAGTTATGAAGAACCACTACCTTTTGATTTCCTCACTGAAAATGATTATAAAGAATATGAAAGTTTTGCTAACTTTTTTGAAGACCAATTTTCAAAAATTAACATAAAGGATATAAATAATAAAATAAATGAAATAAGAAATGAAGGAAATTCATATTTTTCAAACTATTTAAATAGTTCAGATGAAAGTGATGCTGAAAGAATGGAAAAAGGGGATCAATGTGATTCAGTTTTTAAGCAAACAAAGGAATATAACAAAAACTTAAAATTAATAAATATAAAAAAAAACAAAAGAGCGAGATTAAATATAATAGTTATAAAAAAAAAGTATATAGATAATAATTCAACAGTTGAAGAAAAAGGGAAGGAAATAAAAAAAAATACAATAATTATATCACCCCTATTTATGCCTGTTGGTACAAAATGTTGTATTAAAGGTCTAATAGAAGAAGAAGTAAAACAAATATGTAATTACATTATTTTAAGTAACACTTATCATGTGTCAAATATTTATGATATGACGATATTTCAAAAAAATAAAGATATTAACAATTTTATAAGGTTCCCAAATTCAATGCTTACAGATTCGGGTGGATTTCAAATGGTTTCTCTTAGTAAGAGAATTAAAATATTAGAAGAAGGAATATTATTTAACAACATATATGATAGTTCAGTTATTAAGAGAAATATGGAATTTCTTCTAAAGGATGAAACCGATTGTGGTAAGGCAACTGAAAGTGGTGAAATAAATAAAGATATCGATTTAAACGAAGGGGAAGATATACTTCTTACCCCTGAAAAATCAATTCAACTACAAAATATGATTGGAAGTGATATAATAATGGCATTAGATGATGTTCGACCTGCCACAGAAAGTGATATAAATAAAATTGAGGAAGCAACTTATAGAACAAATAGATGGTTAGAGAGGTGTATAAAAAGTCATGGAAAAAAAGAAGATCAAACTTTATTTGGAATAATACAAGGTGGATTACATATTGATTTAAGAAATAAATCTATGGATTTTATTTTACGACAGAAATTAAATGGATATGCTATAGGGGGGTTATGTGGAGGTGAAAAAAAAAAAAAATTTATAGAAATAATAAATCATTGTTCTAATGAAAATAATTTAAAATATAATTATTTACCAATAAATAAATGTAGATATATAATGGGTATAGGATATTTAATGGATATATTATTTTGTTCGATTTTAGGATATGATATGTATGATTGTGTATATCCATCAAGAACTGCCAGATTTAATACAGCATTAAGTTATGATGGAACATTAAAATTAAAACAAGCTAAATATAAATATGATTTTACACCACTTGTTAAAAATTGTTCTTGTTATGTTTGTAATAATTATTCTAAATCATTTTTACATTTACTTATAACTAAAAAAAATCCGGTTGTTAATACTTTATTAACAATTCATAATATTTTTTTTACACTCCATTTTTGCTATCTAATGAGGGTATCTATTTTTTCGAACAAAATAGACTATTTTGTTACCACTGCTTTGTATAACAATTTTGTCATTGGATATAAAAATGGAAATTACAAAATCCCAGACAGTAACATGACTGATAGTGATAATACACCAGTAAATAATGACCCAATAAATATATGCAGTAATAATACAGTTGTGAAAGAAACAAATGGGGTATCAGAAAATTATGACTATTCTGCTAATAATTTAAAAAATGAATTTTCCACCTCAAAAAATGACAAAATAAATGAACTAATAAAGCGATTACCAATTTGGGCATTAGAAGCCTTGAAATATGCAAATATAGAACTTAAGTTTTGAAAACATAGCTATAAAAAATTTGTCTATTTGTAGTACATTTTTCAAGTTTACCCTTATACTTTTTAAGAATTTTTTAAAATTATTTTTTTTTTTTTTTATTTTCCATATATTTTTCCGTGTTTGTGTCTTTTGCAATTTCTACAATGTTGCTATTTTTAAATTAATGAAAAAATAGCTGAAAATTTGGAAAAAGTTTTCAAAATGAGGCATATAATCATGTTTATTAAAAAGTGCACGCATATGTTCTATACCTCACATATATATATAGCAATTTTAATAGTCCATGAAATTTCATTTTAATTTCGAATTATTTAAAATTGTATATTCATTTTTTATATGATTATTGGTATATATAAAAATAGCAAGTATATAATACCCTCAAATATGCGCAACCTAGCAATTTTTCGAAAAAAATAATATTATATATATAGTATGTTCATAAAATATATTATAACAAAGCATAAAGCACACAATAATTTTTGAATGGATTATGTCTTATTGGAGAAAGCTTATGCTCATATTATGATTGCCTTTTAAAAAAATTTTTTAAGTTTGGTAATTTTCCAATAAAATGAAAAAAAAACACAAACAAATGTAATATATACATATTTTATGTTTTTTTTTCACTTTCTTTGGAAATAGTTACTATCCTTTATAGGTGAATACATACATGCATATGTTAAGTCTCCTGTTTTTATTTTGTTAACAAAATTTAATTGGCTAGCTTTTTTACATTATGGCAAAAAAAATATATGAAAAGTTTATTTTGTTTTTTCATTAACATAAAATATATTAAAGAATTGAAATAATTTTCCTATTAAACAAACAAGCATTTTAAGAAATATAAACCAATGTCCAAATAAATGTATCACTGTATATATAATATTTCCATATACGATTATATATATATTTATCATTATATTATTGAATAGTATATTTTTTTTCCGTTACTTGTGCGTAAAGTTTATATTATTTTTTCTGTGCATTTTTTTGTACTTTTTTTTATGCATGCACAAAAAAAAATAAAAACAATAAATAAATATATATATAATAAATAAACACACAAGTATTAAAAAAAAGGGGGGAAATTTATTTAGCATAAAATATAGGGAAGTTAAAGTGCATGTATGTTCATATTAAGGAAATTATGTTATATACACACAAATGATAATAATATAAATGTGTGTATAAATACATAATATTTCACACTTCAGTATATACTTGCATAGTTTACATAAATATATATATATTGGATATTTATACATACATACAAAATTGCATATCGCCAATTGTGTACACACATATTTATGCTTCCAAAAAGGGAATATAAAACTTATAATTTTCCATAAATCATTTTCATTCGTCAAGCATTTTTTATGTAAAAAAACATTATAAGTATATATATACCTATATATAATAAAAATGGGGCAGGAAATGTCTACACAGAGTGATATACAAAATGAAGACAAAAAAGGAAACAAGAAAAATTTAAAGGGAGGACAAGGAAAAAATAATGCTTTGAAAGAAAGGAGTACTAGTATATCAAAAGAAATAGTTAAAAATAGTTTTAATAATAGTAAATTAAGACCTGGTATGTTCATACAAAATAGTAATGTAGTATTTAATGAGCAATATAAAGGAATCAAAATTTTAGGAAAAGGCTCATTTGGTGAAGTTATATTAAGTAGAGATAAGCATACAGGTCATGAATATGCAATTAAAGTAATTAGCAAAAAGCATGTCAAAAGAAAAACAGATAAACAAAGTCTTTTAAGAGAAGTAGAATTATTAAAAATGTTAGATCATATAAATATAATGAAATTATATGAATTTTTTGAAGATAACAATTATTATTATTTAGTATCGGATGTATATTCTGGAGGAGAATTATTTGATGAAATTATTAGTAGGAAGAGATTTTATGAAGTGGATGCAGCAAGAATAATTAAACAAGTATTAAGTGGTATTACATATATGCATAAAAATAATGTAGTTCATAGGGATTTAAAACCTGAAAATATTCTTCTTGAAACAAAAAATAAAGAAGATATGATTATAAAAATTATTGATTTTGGATTATCAACCCATTTTGAATATAGTAAAAAAATGAAAGATAAAATAGGTACTGCCTATTATATTGCTCCGGATGTTTTACACGGAACTTATGATGAAAAATGTGATATATGGTCATGTGGTGTCATATTATATATCCTCTTATCAGGTATTAAACTTTCAAAACAGTTTTATTATGAATTATGCCATGTCTTATGAATGTATCGATATTCCTTGCTAAATGAATATGAAAAAAATGTGCAAAAATGTTTTTCAAAAATTTAGACATCAATTCATTGTATATATCGTGTCTGTTCCTATATATATATTTTTTTTTTGCAAAATAATTATTATATTTTTTTTCTTCTTTTTTATAGGATGCCCACCTTTTAATGGGTCTAATGAGTATGACATTTTGAAAAAAGTCGAGACCGGAAAATATACCTTTGATTTACCTCAATTTAAAAAAATAAGTGACAAAGCAAAAGACTTGATAAAAAAAATGCTAATGTACACAAGTGCTGTGAGAATATCAGCAAGAGATGCATTAGAGCATGAATGGATAAGATTAATGACAAGTAAAGATAATTTAAATATTGATATTCCATCACTTGAATTAAGTATTGCAAATATAAAACAATTTCAAAGTACTCAAAAATTAGCACAAGCTGCACTATTATATATGGGATCAAAATTAACAACAATAGATGAAACAAAAGAACTTACTAAAATTTTTAAAAAAATGGATAAAAATGGAGATGGTCAATTAGACAGAAATGAATTAATAATAGGGTATAAGGAATTATTAAAAATAAAAGGGGATGGTACAACTGATTTAGATAATGCAGCTATTGAAGTTGAAGTCGATCAAATTTTAAGTTCTATAGATTTAGATCAAAATGGATATATAGAATATTCAGAATTTTTAACTGTTGCTATTGATAGAAAATTATTATTATCAACTGAAAGATTAGAAAAGGCATTTAAATTATTTGATAAAGATGGGTCAGGAAAAATATCTGCAAATGAATTAGCTCAATTGTTTGGATTAGGAGATGTTAGTTCAGATTGTTGGAAAACTGTTTTGAAGGAGGTTGATCAAAATAACGATGGGGAAATTGATTTTAAAGAATTCAGAGACATGTTAATAAAATTATGTAACTATTAAATATATAAAAGGGTAAACACATATAGGTATATACACATGAATATAATACTTATTTGATTTTCAGCCCATTTTCATGTTGAATACCTTAAATAATTCAGTATATTATTGCAAATGTTGTAATAAAAAAATATATAAAATAATAAAGCATACAAAATAGAAATAACCAACAAGATTAATAAAAAAATAGGATGTTACATGTATACATATTTAAATCCTATTATTCAATACATAAATATATATTATGCAAAATTATTTTTTTGAATGAGCTCTAAATTCATAAAAAAATTATTTTAATTGGTATTATACAGATATGCCATTATTAAATTCATTATGTATATATATGCTTGGCTTTCTTCCGAATATTTATTTATTTCGTAATTTAACTTCTCATAAGTTCCCACACATGTCATTATTTTTACATTTATATAGCCAATTTAAACCATTTTAATAGCTAATAATAATAATTTTGCAAATAAAAATACCGTAGCATATACATATTCTTTTCCCCTATATATTTTAAATACTTATTTATTAATTATATATATGTATATAATGTATGTTGCGTTTTTCGGCTCCTTGACAATAAAATAATAATTGCTTTAATATGGCTCTTTAAAAAAATACAACACTATTTTTATTTATAGCTATTTACAAATTTGCTTATGTCATTTTTTCTTCGTCTTTTTTTTCTTTTTTGCTAACCCGTTACATTAAAATACTAAAAACAAATTAGCATATATTATATATATGCATATAGAGTTATTACTTAGTTGAAAAAAAATACATTAAGACAATAATTAAAATACAACAAATATATTTTGTGTGGTTTCTTTTTTTATTTATCACGTTAAAAAAGAAAAAACGAAAAAAAAGAAAGATATATATTTTCATTAGCATATTATGCTATGAAACAAATGGATTTTATAAAGAAATCAAAATTGATTAAAAAATAATATGAAACTAAACATGTATGCATTTTTATTTTTTTTTTTAAAATTATAAAAAATGCATATATAGAGATATGTAAAAAAATATATTTGGGTGTCATTGATATGAATATATGTGATACAAACTTGAATCTATGACGCGGTATTGCTAAAATTTGCAAATTTTTTTATCCTTTTTTTGAGAAGTTCATTTTCATCTTTTAAAGACATAAGCTCTTTTAATAGCTTATCATTTTGTTTGCTAAAAAAAAGACAAAAATATTATATGTTAATATATTATAGTGAATATTTAAAAAAAAATTTAATTAAATGTGTGCATGTTATTACCTTTCTGTTTTGTTATCATCTTTTTTTGAAGCTTCATTTTTTTTTGATTTTTCAATATCTGTATAAAAAAAGGCATATGTGTATGTAGAAATTATTTTGACAAATATTTTACTGTTACAAAATGGATTTATATAGAGTATTGAGCTTTTAGTTAGCATATAATGTGTTTGTTTGTTGTTTGACGATATTTTTATTTGTACCTTTTGCTAAAGAATCAACCAATTTTGTTAATCTGTTTTTTTCCGAAGTTAATAAATTTAGTTCATTTGATATTTTGATATTTTCCTTTTGTAAAGAGTTATTATTTTTTTTAACTTCTTTTAATTCCTTTAGTGATTCATATGTTTCTTGGTTTTTTTGTTTTTCCTCCTAATATAAATAGTAAATTTCACATATTATATGTACAAGCACATTTTTTATGGATCATTTATAATTATCTATATTATAATTTATTAATAATGTTTATTACTTGTAAAGACTTGTTTAAAAGTTCCAATTTTAAATTTAAATTTTCTACTTTATTCTCTAAATCGGTTTTATTTCCCTTTTCTTCTAAATATAAATTATGTATTTTTTTATTTTCATTTAACAAGTTAATCTGTAAAAAAAAGTTGTTTTAATTATTTTGTATGGATACTGTCATAATAGATTGGAAGTAAATAACTAACCAAACTAAGTTACATATGTATATATATATATATATATATGTTTGTGTATTTTTATTTATTATAATATTTTTTTAACCTTTTCTTTTTCGATAGACTGTATTTTTTCTTGTAATTTTTGATCCTCTTTCGAGTTAGTCTATAAATTGTATGATAAAAAATATACATATATATCCATATGTAAATAAAACAAAAATAATGTAGTAACATTTTTTCTGTCTGTTCTAGATTATGATGAAAAACAAACATTTTTAATATTACCTTGGACATATTCTCCTGTACTAATTTTTTATATTTTTCAATATCATTTAATAATAATTTATACTGTAAAATGGGATAAAAATGTTCAAATAAAAAAATATATATACTCGTATTTATTTTACATGATTTATTATTATTATATTGTTATCTCTGTATATTTTACCTTGTCTTTAAAAAATAAATCCACATTTTTGTATTTATCTTGTAATATTTTGATCTCCTTCATAAGTTTTTCGTTTTCTTTTATCAGTTCGGTTTGATCCTTGAACTTTTTGGCAGTATCTATGGATGGATAAATGTGTAGAGATTTCATGTATAAGTATATAAAATGTGAATAATGTGCATGTCATAGTCATTCCTTAATTATAAAAAGGTCAAAATTCATATGGCATTTTAAGAAAAAGCATTGATACATATTACTTTTTAATGTGAAAACTTTTGATATATAAAAAAAGACAATGAAATATGTTTGAGAATAATATATTTATGAATGGGATGTAGATATGGGAATTACCTAATTGGAATTGAAATGCTTCTATCGTATTTTTGAGATCATCTTCGAGGGCATTTTTTTCATTCTGTAAATTATGAATTTTGTTGAGGTACTTTTGATTTATTTTTCTATTTAGTAATAGCTCTTTGTTTAGATTTTCAAGAATTGAATTAACATCTACATTGTTAAAAATATTTTTAACTCTAGTTTTTTCAAAATTTTGATTTATATTATTGAATATATATTCATTGATAATATATAAATTAGCATGCATATATTTTAATAAAATAGATATTAAATCTCGATGTCTTTTAAATAGGCATTTGCATTTATAAGACTCATTTTCATTAACATGTAATAAAAAGTGATTATTATTTTCATCATTTTTGTTATGCTTTTCTGTTTTACGATCTGTATCAATAAATTCTACATATGGATATATATGATGAAATTTATAATTCCACATATTTTTCATTTTATTATTTTGATTAATAATTTTTATTTCATTTTTATATATATGCAACATATATATATATTCGTTTTCCCCTTCTAAATTGGAATACACACTTTGATTGTCAACATAATTATAATCGTTATACGTACTAAATGAGTTACTAGTTTTGCTCTCATTAAATATAATATTTTCTAAAGTTTTTTGATCATAATATTTGTTTTCATTTTGTAGACTATTATTTTTTTTGTCTTCTTTGCTTAATATATATATAGGGTATTTAATTGTATCATTATATATAATAGTTTCTAACATATTTTTAGTTTTGGTATTCAAATTAAATGGCCCAATTTCGGCAATAGCCACACCATGATATTTGTTATTAATTTGAGACAAGTTTTGATTGTATGAATTAGTAGTTTGCGTTTCAAATATTTTATTTTTTTCATTTTTTGTATTACTAAACAAAGATAATTCACCATCAGATTTTAATAACCCTCTTTTTGTAGATCGTTTTAACATATTTTCATCATCACTTTCATTGTTATTTTTTTTTTTATTCTTCATGTTTTTATAATAACTATTTATAGATGTGTTTGATGAATTTTTACTGTAATTGCTTATATTTTCTAAATTGCTTTTTTCACTATTTTGTATATTATCATAACTTTTTTTATTATTTAATTTTTCATATTGTGATGTGTAACTTTCTTTTGCCGTACCTTTGAATGTGTTTTTAAATGATGAAGCATCATTGTAAAAAGAATTTTTATCATTGTTCATGTTGATATTATTGTTATTTTCCGCCTTTTCATATTCATCAAAATGTGTGTCTCTATAATTTTCCGAAGGGATAGAACCATTATCCATTTGCTCACTATTAATACAAGTGCATTCTACAGATATTTTAAATCCAATATCATCAGAAGTTAATTCATATTCACTACCATAACAACCTTTACCATTTCCTGGTGTTACTTTTTTTTGTATATTTTTATTCCCTGTATTATTTAAATTTTGTTCTATTAATCCATATTCTTTGTCATAATATATTCGCCTCCATTTATAAATACATGGTAATTTTTTATTTGTATCTTTTTCATATGCATATGCAATAATTTTATTTTCTTCATTTTCTGAAATAACATCAATAGTAAATCCAAAATTATATTTCCCTTTAATAATGATATCATTTTTTTCACATGTAAATAGATTTTGATTATTTTTTTTTTTTCCTGCTACTCCTTCGTCTTTTTCCTCATCCTCTTCTTCATCACTTTCATTACTTTCTTTTCTTTTATTTGTAAATATATTTTTATAAATATTTTTATTTATAACAATTTCTTCTTCATTTATATATATTGTATTTTTCAGATTTTCAATATTACATGGTGATTTACAAAAAGGGTAGTTCATATTTTTTTGAGCTTCTTTAGCTGTATATTTAATATGTTCTTTTACTTCATCAAATACATTTTTTGCATGTTTCATTTTATTACTTATAATTCCGTTAATTATTTTTTTTAGTTTGCTATTTTTATTATTACTATTTCCATTGTTCACAATTTCTTTGGTGTTATCAGTGTCTGTAGAACTGATTACACGCACGCATCCAATCATCTCATTAAATGCATTATTTGCCATTTTTTTTTTTAATTTTTATAACTTTTTTATTTTGACGTATCACAACTTATTTAATTATTTTTGTCTTTATTCACACCATTTAATTTTATATTATTATATTTTTAATAATTGTACAAATTTGTATATACCTTTGCTACCTGTCCATACATGTTTATGTCCAATTCGAGGAATGTGTACAAACAAAACAAAAAAAAACAAATAATTGGTTTTATATATTCCCACTACTTTGTTCACAAACTTATTATTATTCCTAGTATCACTACTACCATTAGTATTGTTTAATTCCTTCAACGTTTTTTTTTTTGTTATTATATTTTTTGCTTCCTCTTTGTATCCAACTGTTTATCATAAATGTGGATAAGTTAAACCAAATCAAACAGATAAAAAGAATAGGGAAAATGTATAACGGCAAAATAGAGAAAGAGAAAGGGAAAACAAATAAATTTTAAATTTGCCTAAATAAATAAATAGAAATATGTAAAAAAAAATGTGAAAATACGTATACATATAAATATACAAAAATGTATTATCAATGCACACATAAATATGCATGTATAAATGTATACAAACAATTAAACACAAAAAATAAAATATAAATAACTGTAAATGAATATACAAATTGATGACTAAAGAATAAACAATATTAAATAAGCGAGTAAAATAAATGAAGAAATAATGAACGCTTTGAATTCATATAATCACGAAAATCATTTAATTTTAGCATTATTATAAATGATTTAAAAATATATATATAATAAATAAAGTGAATAAATATATGAAGATATTATATGTATAATCATAAAAGTAACTGTTTCAAAATTTTTTTTAATAACTGTAAAATAAAATATCCCTGGCTCTTTATTTGTGGAAAAGTGTGCATGGAAAAAAAAATAAAAAATATTAAAAAATATAAAAAATTAAAATAAATATACAAAAAGCATATGTATGTCTGTTTAATTTCGAAGAATAAACAAATTAAAGGCCCCTTTCAACATAAATAAGACTTATAAATGAATAAATACAAACATTTTGATAATTATATTAACATATTTCTGTCTATAAGTATGTATGTTTCTCCCTATTGAACAAATGTGTGTGCTTAAAACTGTACAAAGTTTATACTTTTTTAAACAATTGTTACAGTGTAAAACATTTATCAGTTATTTTATCAACAAATTAAAAAAATAATTACGTATATTTTGAGCCTTCACATTAGTATGCTAATATTACTCTTTTCTTTTTAGAGGTATGTAGGAAGTAATACTTTATATTTGATAAAAAAATATGAATAAATAAAAAAAGTATAAATATTTTTTGCTTTATTTTCAATATGAAATTTAACTTGTAAAGTCGCTAAAAATTAAAATCAGGAAAATATTCAAAACTTGTCTACAGGTCTAGTGATATATTTTGTATCCATTGTACTACAATTCAATAAAAAGAGAAAAAATAATTTCATATTTTTAGGAATATTTTGAGCATGCTTAATACATAATAAGTTAAAACAAGTTGACGATTAATCACATGTACGAAAAAAAAAACATTCAATTTGTAACTTGGGTATATGTATATATCAAGTTTTGAAAATCATATTTCCATAAAAGCTAGGTTAATAAAAGAAGGTTATTTACTTTACTCAAAGTACCTATATAGATCCCATATGGGAATTATTTATGACTTATAAATATGCAATAATGATATTGTTTTAAAAATTACACAGCTTTGTGTTCATTCTTCTTTTTATCAAGTTAAGATATAGGAGGTAGTGAGTATCCTCACCCCCAAAAAAAAATATAAATTTCATATAATAAATATGTACACAATAAAATGTAATGTAGTAATACAAAATTGTGCAATAAAGTGCTATAAGCACGAAAAAAATATTAGAAAAATACAATAAAGTGAAAAAAATAATTCACAAGAACAAATAGTAAAGCATACTTTTAAAAGGTAATAACATATTTATAAAGTTTGCATATATTATTATTCTTTCCTTTTTTTTAATACTTATTCTATGAATGGAATAAAATCAGTGTTCATGTATGGTCTTAATTTTTCAGGGACCATAATACCTTCTCCATTTTGATAATTTTCTAAAAGACAACATAAAAATCTTTGTCCAGCTACCATAGTACCATTTAATAAATGAACATAATTTTTATTTTCAACAGGAAAATCATGATTAAATTTTTCATATTCACTATCAACATATTCATCTCTTGTTTCATCTTTAGCATTTTCATCATTCTTATCTTTTGAACTTTTTGTAATGCCTGCTATTTTTATATTTGAATCGGTATATCTAATATTTAAATTAATACTTTGATAATCTGTACAATTACTACATGATACCAATTCTCTATATTGTCCACTACTAGGGAAATATCCTTCGATATCATATTTTAAGGCAGCAGCATTATTGAGAGCTCCTGATACGATATTTACAATTTTGTATGGAATATTTAAAGATTGATAAAATTCTTCACAAGTTTTTATCATTTCTTCATGTAATTTATAACTTGTTTGTGGTAAAGAAATACAAAATTGCTCGACTTTATCAAATTGATGAACTCTCAATATACCTCTAATATCTTTTCCGTGTGCCCCTGCTTCTTTTCTAAAACAGGAAGAAATACCTACATATTTTAAAGGCAGATACCTTGATTCTAATGTTTCATCTCTGTGTAATGCACATAGTGGTTGTTCAGATGTGGCTATTAAAAATAAGTCGTCTCTATTTGATTTTTCATTTGAAATATTATTATTGTTATTATTTGTAGCAATTTTCGGGTCCTCAGCACTAGCAACACTTGACGAGCTTATTTTATACAATGTTTCTTCAAAATCATCTAACTCTGCACATTCCTCCATTATGGTTTTTTTCATAAAAAACGGAGGATATACAGGTGTATATTTTTTATTCACAAGAAAATTTATGGCATATTGCATAATAGCATTATTTAATAAAAAACCTGCACCAGTAAGATAATAACCTCTATGCCCAGCTACTAAAACTCCTTTCTTAAAATTCACTCCCCCTATTTTTCTTAGCAAATCATAATGATAATAATATTTCTTTTTTATTTCACTTATTATACTAACTTTATTTTGTCCATCATTATTGTTACCTACTTCTCTTTTAGTATTAGGAGTACCTACTTTCTTTGTATCACTTTTTTCTAAATCGGTTGGTTCATAATTTTTGCATTCTCCCCATGTTCGCACCACTTTATTATGTTCTTCATCATTATTAATTACAACTTTACTACTTAATATATTTCCTACTTTTGCTAAATATGTATTTCTTTGTTTTAATAAATGTTTTTCTTCGTTTTGGATCAATGGAATTTCTTCTTTCATGCTTAAACTTTTTTGTTTCAAATCCTCAACATTAGCATTTTTATCTTCTTTTTTTTTATTTCCTATTGTTTTATTTATTAGGTTAATGTTTTTTTTTAACTCCTCTAATTTAAATATACTCTTTCTCCATTTCTCATCATATTCTATAACTTTATCTACATTACTTACATCATTAAATCTGTTCTTTTCAGACTCTTTAATTTTTTCTGGGTTACCTCCTTTTTCAGTTCTAAATAAATTGATATCCAAAACCATTTTTTTCAAAGTTTTTTTTGCTAAGAAAATAAAATTATTTTATTAAAAAAGTTCTATCCAAAGCAAGTAGTTACAAACAGCTGTGCTTATGTACATAGATATGCTCATACATGCATAGATAATATGTATGCTTATTTATTTGTATGTTTTCTGTGCTAATTTATTTGACCAATATGATACATTTTTATCTAACTGTTTTTCTTTTTACACAATATAAGTTATATATGTTAAAACATAAAGGAAAAAGAAAATAAATAGAGAAATCAAAGAAATATAATATTTCAAAATTTTTAAATAAAATAATAATTAATCGGCAAATATAACAATAAATTAAATATATATAGTGAACGGATATATAAAATTAATATATCAAATATATTGTTGTGCATAAATAAAGAAGCCATAGGAAAAAACTATAAATTTTTTTTTTTTATTGTATTATACAAAATTTATCTTTATATTCCTTTTGACATATTTTCCTTTCTATTATATAATAATTTCTGTGGTATTATTCTCATTTGAACACATTTTTATACATTATATACATAGAAATAAAATATTAGCAAAACCATGTATTTTTTTGTATCATGTTATTAAATTCTATTAATGTTCCAGATTAATCGTTTTCATCAAAAAAAATATATATATAAATTATTGTGGCGAGGAAGCTCTTTTTACTTTAATTTTCCTTCACTCATATAAAATAAATTTTACTAAAAATCAACAAAATTTATTCGTAGAAATATTTTGCATTACGTAATATATAATATATGTATATAACACATATGTATATATTCCATGCTTGAAAAGTATTACAAATCATAAAGCAATCTCATTTTATTCAAAAATAGAAATACATGCATATATGTGTATGTATGTTTATGTAGTATAGAGCATGTGTGCTAAATGCCCACATTCTCTCATTATAGTTATTGTATATGTTTGAATATATACATTTTTTATACCTATAGATTAGACATATGTATATAGATACCCCGATTTGTATATAATAGGGCAAGCTTATATCAAGTATTTCTCATATGTGTGGGTATGCATTTTATTTCTTGACTGGTTATCTGCTTATTGTCATCCTGTTCCCTTTGGGTGGTCTCTCAAGTTTTTCATTCATTTTGAATATAGAAAATGATCGTGAAGGTATTTATTAATTTCATCATAGTTTGTTATGTTTATATCTATATACTGATTAAAAGGATTAAGATATCTTACTGTTTTATCACATGTATAATGTGTTTGATTTTTTGTGTCTTTCTGGTTTTTGTGTAAGCTTTTCAAATCATGGCGCTGTTTACATTCCTGATCACATGAAATGTTCATGTTGTTATTATTAAAAATAGTATTCTTGTTTTTTTCGATTTTTTTCAATTCGCAACCAACATTAGTGATTTTTAAATTTGGCATAACAGATATACTATTAACATTCTTTGGATAACTCAAATGGTGCATGAAATTATTTTTGACATTATTTATTTCATTTCCATTATGCATGATACTATAATCTGGATTGATTATACTACAATCGATATAATATTTATCAATCGGATATGTTTCATTAACCAGTTTATTATTATATGTATTGTTACCCTTGTTATATTCGTCCTTTCTACTTCCTGAAAAATAATTATTATAATTTAATAAAAACTGTTTAAAATTGTTAATTTTTTCACTCTTCTTTCTAATAATATTTTTATCCATTTCATCATTTTCCTCCTTCAATTCACTTTTATCTCCCATGTCATTGTTCTTATGAACAGTTTCATGATTTTGCTTATAATCCTCTAAATTAGTCACATTTCCAATTATATTTATATCCTCTCTATTATTATTATCAGTAATTGTAATATTTTTCGTATCATTAATACTCCCATTCATGCATGCACTATTTCTACAAATATGATCATCCATGGTTCTCGATTTTTCAACACCGCAACTATCTTTTCTTACTTTACCATTTCCATCAACTTGATTACAATAGTATTTATATTTATTTTTAGAAATGTCTCTATGAGAAAAAGAAGATAAATTTTTTCCTCTGTTTATTTTTAATTTTTTATTTATTAACGACCTATTGCTTGGAATCAAATATTTTTTCCTTCCATTATATTTTTCATAAAATCCTCCATTTTGTTGTCCATCACGTGCATCTTCTGATTCCCACAAAAAACAATTTATTGTCCCGCTTAATATTCTATTTATTTTATAACAACAATCAAAAGGGAGATTGTAAACATTCTTCTTTTTCTTTTTTTCATTTTTGTCTTCATTTCTAACATCGCTATTTATAATCATATATTTCCATTTGTCATTTACCATTTGTGGGGCAGATGAAATATTACATACTTTTTTGTTGTTATCAGATGATTCTCTTTTTCCATTTAATGGAATGGCATCAGGATAATATGGAACAATAGTCTCATGTATTATATTATTATTGCTAATTTCATTTGGCCATTCGGAAAAATAATTTTCGCAAAAAGATTCTTTTAATTTATTGCACAATGACAAATAATTTTCATCTGAAAATTCAATATTTTCATTATCAATATATTTGTACTTTTCATCGTTTAGTATATTACTATAAAAGTAATGATAATATGGATAAATGCCCATAGGTATAGAAGTGAAATTATTCCGTTGCATTTCGTTAGCTATTTTTTCTTCATTTTTCAATAACTGTATAAATGTATGATTGCTTAAAATTGTATTTATTTTTTTATTTTTTGTTGGAACCTTATTTTTCTTGGGTATCAATTCTTTTTCTTCACTTTTGTGTAATGCCTCATTATCCTCTTCCTCTGTCTTTTTATTGGTCATATTCAAATCACTAGTATCAACATTTTTATCGGCATATTCCTTTACTATTTTAATATCTTCCATTGTTTTGGTCTCGTTTTCACAAATTTCATCATCACTTTTTTTTTCAAAAGTTTTATTATCATAATTCTCCCTTGACGTATTTACTGAAGATTCATCACTGACTTTTTCATAAGTAGTTAAAGTTCTGCATTCATCTATTTTGCTTTTTAAATTTATCCATCTATGCAAAGATATTTTTTTCTTTTTATGCCATTTAAAACGCTTGGATTTTAATTTATTGATGCATCTTACTTCGTTTTTCATTTTATTATATATATTTTTCATATTACGCCTCATTTTTCGAAGTTCATAAGATTCCTTAGATTGATCATTTTCCTCTATTATTTTTTCTAAATATGTTACTCTATTTTTCATAAGAACAATTTCATCTAAATATTCTCCATTTTTTAATTCCAACTCATTTATATAAGATAATTTATTTTTTAATGTGCCAATTGTATCATTTAATTTCATATTTTCATGATTTTTTTGCACTAATTGACTTTTTAATTCACGAATTTCTTCATATTGAATATCTCCAAAATCGAGAGATTCTTTTATTTTTTGTCTCAACAATTTATTTTTTCCATCTAATGCGTTCATATAATATTCATATCGATCAATTAATTTGGGAACATAATCATGCAATAAACTATTTATTATTTTCATAATATTATCTATAGACCCACTATTATTATTTTTACTTTTTGGTTTTCCAACTGTCCCTTCTAAAGAGTCCATCATCTTTTTATAATACTCAATATTTTTTTTATTGTCATTTAAAAATTTGAATTGACGAAGACTTTTAGAACTATTGAATAAATTAGTATCATTTGACTTTCTTTTTGTTAAATCTTTAGAACTTTTAGTGCTTGTATCATTATTCATATACATACAACCAATGTCATATGTTGATGAGCTACTTTTTTTTTGTAATCTATTAGACACACTATTTTGGAAAGAATAAACTTTATTTAATCGTTTATTTAAAGAATCCATACTATAATATTTTGAAATTTTCTCACTATGTACTAATAGAGGACTTTTGCTATGTTGTTTTGAATTTTTCAACAACAATTGATCTTCGGGTTTTCCTTCAATTTTGTTTTCATTTTTTTTGGGCGAGCTTTTATTTTTACTCTTCTTAAAAGTATTCTTTCTTAAAAAAGTATCACTTTTTATATTTAAATCGTCGGAATTTAGTGTATGGATTGTTTTTACTTTTATTTTTTTCGGTACTGGTGTTGCATTAGCTGATAAATTTTTCTTTGCTGTCTTTTCTTTATTTTTTTTAGATGATTTACTATTCTTTGACCCTTTTTCCAATTTTTTGTATAAATTTAATAAATTCAAATCATATTCCATAATTTCATTTTTTACATATTCGAGCTTTCTATCTTTTGGTTGTTCTTTTAAAAGTCCTTCTTCATTATATTCCATTCTTTCATTATCAAACAATTTATAATTTATATCAAAGTTTTGATTGTTATCCTCTTTTTCTTCGTAGGAAGATTTATTCTTAAAATTTGTACGACTTTTACCTAAATGACCCAGTTTATTTCGAAAACTATCTTGAGAATCAATCTTTTTAATTTCACTACTATTTGTGGTAGCATATTTTTTATATATATTGGGTGCAGGCTCGTCAAAACCATTGAAGCTATTGATCTCCATAGAACCCCCTTTACGCTTCTTCTGAAAACTTATTTTATCATCTAAGAACTTTCCTGTGTCATTTGTACACTCATCATCTGTTTCGTCCAAGCTATTTAATGTTAGTAATTTTTTATTTTTCTCCCTACATTTTTTAACGAAGAATTTAACATTTTTAACTAGGATATTTAACTTATTTGATTTTTTCATTTTTATATTATATCACTATTATATATTAGCATGTAATGTATTTCTTCTTTGTCTACTTTTAACAATTATATTGTCATATAATAAGCATATTTCAATGAATATTTTTTCAAATATAAAAAATAATACTTTTATTTTTAAAAAGTAAAAAGAAGAACGCAAAAATTATCACATAAATATTAATAATTAGCAGTGTAAATAATGTTTTTTATTTATAATTTAATTAAACAAGTTGTACATGTCTAATGGTGTCTAGGTATAAAATGTAGGAAGCATTCAAATGTGCAACACATGGTCACAATAACAATGTGTTTATATTTATGCATATGCATATATTGTGAAAATTGTAAAGACGAAAAACTAAAACAAAAAAACTAAAATAAAAATTGTACAAAATAAATGAATAGAAAAATATAATTATAAATATATTCAAAAAATACATAATGCAAAAAATAGTATATATTTTTTCATCCTCAATTATGCATATATATTGTTCCAATTAATATATAAGCAAATCATTTAAACGGATGAAAATAAATAAAAATAAATAAAACTTAAAAATTAATCATAAAAATAAAATCCTAATATGTTAAAAATATATACATATATATGTTTTGTGTGTGGGTGCTTGTGTAAAATTGTTAATCTATAACAACGTACAAAATGTTCAAGTGTCCACTTAAAGTCTATTATAAATTTACATTCTATATTCAATGTTAATTTTTTCCTTTTATTTCATAATATTTCAAATACTTAAAAATATAATAAAAAATAACACATTTTCTTTTTGTTTTTAATAAATATTCTGAACAGTCATCATTTTTATATTAAATAACTATTTATTTTTTTAACACTTTTTGAATAGGTGCTAAAAAAACAAAAAAAAGTGGTATATTTTTTTGTCTACTAAATTCAGCAATTGTAATATTATTTTCTTATATAAATAAATTCAGTTCCACACAATATTTTTATAAGCAATTTTTATTATATTTTTTTTTGTATATATAATTTCTTAAAAAAATCTGAACGGCAATAATATTTAGCTTAAATTATTTTTTTTCTTCGTCTATTAATTCGTTAGCCATCATCTAAAAAAAAAAAAAAAATAGCCATTAAGAATATCCAGTAAAAGCATATAAAAATATACAATTTCTTTTAACTGCATACGGATAATGTATAAATGCATTTTTTGAAGTTACCAAAGCTGCTACGTAACAACCCTTTTCGGCTTCTTTTATTTTTTCATTTGTAAAATTTAAACTATCCTCAATTAAGTCATTTCTTTGCGAATCCTCTTCTATAAGAGCAGTTAGCACTTCATTGTAAATAGTTTCGTCGTCGGTACTCTTAAATAAAAAAAGTAAGTAACAAATATGTTAATGCATAAATATATAAGCACCTTATATAATTATATGCAATAAATAACAATTATTTAATACAAATCATGATATGCACAAGACAGATATATTGTTCAGTATTACATTTGGTAGATCCTTTATATGTCTTTTTATAAGAGTGTTTTCTATAACCTTTGACTCTGTCGTCCTAATAAAAATATAAATATATTCGTATGTTTTACAATATAACATATAGGCATTTATCCAAATAAATTGTAACTATATTCGTATTCCGATTTTAATAAAAATATACCACATTGTTAGCAATCCAAATTGGTGCATTCGTGCATGTATTGATTCGACCTTGTCTATAATTTCCTCTTTAATGTTACTGGGTAATTTAACTATCTACAATAAGGAATATTAATTTTTATAAATAAATATAGAAGCTTTACGAATGTGTGCAATAAAACAAAGATACTCGTTCAAAAAATAGTATACCTTATCTATTTTTTCGATAATTTCATTTGGTTTATATTCATCGAGCTTCGTTCCTTTACCTCTGAAAAGTTAACCAAAAAAGAAACATATATATATCCATTCATGACCATTCCACATGCACATATCATAAATCTGCATAGGCATACTTGGTATAAAACAAAAAGGTTGGTGTTCCCCTAGAAATTATCATATTTGGCGCATAATCATTTTTCTCAATATTATACTTCTTTATTTTCAATTCAATCTAAATAATAAAAACAAAGACAAATATATTATATGTGTGTAAAAATTTATTGAAATAGTGACAATATACATAGTTATGGGTATATCTTTTTAAAAATTGAATTACGTTATTCTCTTTGAATAGTTTGTATAAGCTGTTTATAAAAGGCTTGTATAAAAAGCATAAGAAGCATGTATTTTCAAACAAAACTAAAAGGATGTCATTTTTCTTGGAATCTTCAATAACCTAGAAAACAAAAAGAATTTCAAAAGTGTATGCACAATATATATGTGCATTGAAACTATAAAAATAATATAATTCGAGCTACATATTTTTATAAATTACCTCCTTTTCAAATGTGTCATGCGTTACGTACGTTGGGAATGTCCCATTATTTCCTTCATTTAATTTTTCAGCGTTTTCACTAATAGGTACAAAAAATTGTTCAAATATTTCTTTTATGGAACTAGTATCTACTAACTCTTCTTTTGTTATATTTCTTCGTCTCCTTCCTTTATAAATATAGCAAGCAAAATCTCTGCTTTCCTCATGAAATGTATAAAGATAGTTTAAATTTTTAATGTTGAGTTTTTCAATTTCATGTTTTAAAAACTGAACTTTTTTTTTTTCGTCACTCAATTTGTTTTTATCTATAACAAATAGTACGATATTATCTACCCTATCAAAAACATCATCAGATATTTCGGTCATTTCATTTAGAAAATTTGATATTTTTTTTTTTTCATCCCATTTGAAAGCGCCATAACCTAATATGCTACTAATAAGTATACTTAACATATATATTCTTTTTTTCCGATTTGAATTTATTTTATTGTCCACATTTGCCGTGTTTGTAATGTTCCTTTGTATAATGTTCTTAAAGTTAGCTTTTGCATTTATACTCTTATTAACACAATTTCCGACTCTATAAGGATAATTAAAATGAACAAACATGCGTTTATTACTTGGTAGTATTGCTTTTCTACTGTTGATCCTTAGTAGTATGTTATTCATTTCTATATTTCGTATCAATTTCTTTTTTTATGTTTTTTTGCGTTATCTATATATTTCTGTATATATGAATATACATAAAGCATTTATTAGTCGAAAAGTTAATGCTAAAAAATAGGTATATGCTTTTGTTTCAGCTCTTAAAATATAAAACTTCCTACAATGAGATATCAACACTTAAATTGTGCCTTATATATATCATAAAAAAAATGATTTGTTCTTTTTTTCTATATTCATTTTCTTTCTGTTAAGCTGTTCATTTTGTTGTTTTACAATATTATATTTATATATATAATGTATATAAATAAAAAGTATAAATGTTTATATAATATAGTACATAAATATTTTAAATGTATTACGCAAAATCTACCAAATATGTGAGCATATCAAATGAAAAGTGTGCTGTGCTATTTTTTCAATCATATTTGTCGTTTATTATTAATAACCAAAAAAATGTTCATATTTTTTTTATTTAACAAAAATTTACATTTATATGTTGTAAATATATTTTTTTTATAATACAAAATTTAAATTCCTTTTTCTAATTATAGATCATACTTATTTATGTATACTGACTCATTTTAATTTTAAATGATATGTATAAATTGTTCATACTAGCTTTACGGAAATCCTACAATGTATGCTTGATAAAAAAGGAAAATTCTTAATATAATTATTACATGAATGAAAAAAAAAATCGTAAATTAATGAGATATCCCTTAAAAATTAAATATTTAAAGTTTTATAGTTTATAAATAATTTTTTTATATTAATGGGGAATATATTTTTGTGTAGTCTTACAATTTCGCTAGTTTCATATATATTACATTTTTTATGCATAAGTCATTCACAATATATATACTAAGGAATGTATTGAACTTTCATCCGTGTACGTGTGGATTTATGTTTCAAATAATGCATCTTATGTAAACAAAAATGTGGAAAATAACATACTATAACACAATAAAAATTATGTTTCTTAAAAAACGTTCATAAACAAAAAATCGGTGTGCACATCCAATATATTCAATTATCGATTTTGTATACATTTTTTTATATGTAAATAATTCTTAGGTATGTTTCTACTTTAGTATTAGGACACCAGATACATTTCTTTCTATCCATTTTTCTTTTTTCTCTTTCGAATTGAGCGTTAGGTAAAATATTGGTTCATTATCATTCAAGCTATTATCTAAGAAAGGAAGAAATTATGGTATTATAACGATGTATATATCTATTTAAGTTGTTATATATATAGCTATACGAATCATAGTATATAGTGTGAGATTGTGCAAAGAACTAGGAATGGCCAGACACAAAGGTCTCATTATGTGGTGGAATATATCATGTATAAACGCACCTGTTTTATGTATATGCTTATATATTGGGCATTTGAAAACTTGAAAATTCGATTTATTGTTTTTATCATTGATAGTAGGTATGTTTTTAGTGATAAAGTCGATTTTAATATAAGGGATAGGGCAATATAATTCTTTATTTGTTGATTCTTTTATTATTAAATTTGCAACATCAAAAACGGCTCCTTCAATAAATATCCCCCCAACAAAATAACTATCTTCTTTAATATCTTCTTCATTAAAATATGATGATAGTTCGTACTTTAATTTTATATTATTTGCATCGACTTTCATTTCTTTACTAAACTTTTCTCGAATGGCTAAAATTAAACTCTGTAAAAAACGTGGTAAACACATATATGCAACATGTTCATATGAAAATGTGTTGATATATAAACAATAATAATAGAATGGGCAAATATGCGTATAAATGTGGTCGAACAAACTTGATATATATAGCCATAAAAAGAGCTACTGAGTTAGATAACTTATTGCCGTATTTTTTCTAATGAGCTATTACAAATTGGAAATAAACTATCACGGAACATATATGCAACGGTTGGTTAGTATGAATCATTTTAATAATTTTACCTTCGGAGAAATGAAGGACGCCAAATTAAAAACTTTGTTGGACAAATTGCTTATGTACTTGACGATGTAAGAAAATTTTAACTTAATTAATTTAGCAAAATGAAATATTTGTAGTTTTGAATAGAACGAATTCGTTATCCATTTTTTGGGTATAGATAAATTCATTAGAGAATTATAGGTATTATATATTTTTTCAAAATTTCCTTTTCCTTTTATAAAATTTATTATGTTAGTTAAATCGTTATAAATAATTCTCAATAAATTATTATATTTATCGGCTTCAATTTTCAAGAATGTTACAATAGAACAATTTAAGTTGTTTAAAAATATATCTTTTAACATATTAGAATCTATAAAAGGTGGTAGAATGCTTTTTAATATGTCTATTATATATAATATATGAACATCCTTCTTATCTTTTAATACATCACATTCTAAACGCTCTAAGTTTTTTAAAATTTTTAAATTATAATTTTTTAAATATAACACATTAAGTGATGGGTGTAAATTAAATATTGAAAAGTCTGTAATAAAAGGTAATGATTTTATATATCGTAAAAATATATTTTTATTTGAGCTGTGTGGACAATAATAAGAATTATTAAATTTGTATTCACTATTTGAATATATAACTTTATCATTAATATATTTTTTTAATATAATATTAAAACATTTTTGATCATTGCGATCTATTATTATACCGCCATATATAATATTACCAATTAAATATCTTAATAAATTTATATCAATATTTTTATTATTAAAAAATTTACATATATTTTTTTTAGACAATTTTAATTCGATATCTGTAAATTCGTATACGTTGTTGAACCCTTTATTTTTAAATTTATTCCTTTCTTGTATTAAAGAATGAAAAAAGCATAAAATAAAATTTAGTTTATTTATTAATATTTTCTCGTTTTCATTCCTTTTTGTTTTCTTCGATTTTTTTTCAAATGGAAAATTATCACAATCATCATTCTGATCCTTACTGTTCAAGTTAAATAGTTCACTCATTTCGTCAACATTCTCAAGATTCTTATCATCATCTACATAATCATTATATCCACTACAATCTAAATCTTCTTCTCCTTCATCTAATTCTCCTGGCTGATTTTCCCCATCATCATCTAGTTCATCCTCATCAATGCTGGAATAAACATTAATAAGAGAAGACTTTAAATTATAAGCATTTTCGAATGTAATTTTTACACATAATTTTAATAAATAATGAGGAAATGATGTAACAGAGCTTGTACTTATCCATATTCTAAATTCTGGATTAGAATATTGTATATTGCAAATTTCTATATATTTTTCAATTTCTAAAATAAGATGAATATTTAAATGAGCATTTTCAATTAACACCCATAACCCATTTTTAATAGCATCGTTTAATATTTTGAGCAAATAATTTTTATCATGTTTATTGTATATTATTAAATTATTTTTTCCTGTAATTTTTTCACTTAATGTCATAATTTCATTTGCTGTATTTAAACGGTGTTCAGAAAGAATTAGAATTAATTTATTTTTTGATGAATGCTCATAACATTTATATAAGTCTTTTGCATAATTTTGTGATGATATATTTAAATGTCGATCTACATAATTATTCATATTTAATTTTAATATGTCAAAATGAAATATTTTATAAATTATTAATTTTTCAAAGTCACCCAATAAATTTTTTATATCTTTATGTTGTAATATTGTATGATCTGTTTTTATATTTCTAAATATATATTCATATTCATTCAATACTTTTTTAAAAAATATATAATATTTTTCTTTCTTTATCAATTTTTTTACGCTGATATATTCTTTCATATTTAACCAAGACAAGTTTTTTGTTTCAAATTCGAAAACATACTTCGAATCATTATCTACTTGAATAACCTCATCATTTTTACTTTCCTCAAATGTTTCTATAATTACATTATCTTCAAGAGAATTCATAAAATTGTCATTCTTATTATTTTGTTGTAGTATCATGTATTGGGTATGTGTATCAGCATATTGTCCATTGGATGCTTGTCTAGGAATATCCGTGAACTTGTATCCTTTTTCACTACAAACACTTTCCTTATCACTACTTTCCTCGAGAGTGTGCAAAGATATATTATCTTGATTCATATTATTATCTTCATCATCGCTTGTTAATTGCATATCTTCGTCAGAACTTGTGCCTTTTTCATTTTCTAAATTGAATCTTCCATCATCTTTTGTTTTGATATCAATGCTAGTATCCCAATTAGGAAAGGGGTTATATGATTCTCCAAATTTCTCAACATCACCAGCTTGCCTATCACTAGTCAAGAAATTCCTGGTCGATGCCTCTGTTATGATACTTTCCCTCCTTTGCTTGTGGTATTGTTTATTTTGAACCATTTTGACCACCTCATTTTTCACATTGAAAGATTGTGGATAGTCATCATATATAAGAAAGTAATAATCATCGTATTCAATTTCCTTTTTATATATATTTATCATACAAACAAGATAGAAAAAGAAAATATATTGATGCTTTTCGGAAAGAGTTCGTGAAATTTCATAGTGTATTTTTTTTGTAAAAATATTGAGTATGTCTTTTTTTCTTTTATCTAATAATTTATTTTCCTCTGATTTATCTATGCTAATATTTAATAGATTGACAAATGATAAAATTGAAGAATTATAGAAAGGATTAAAAGCGATTAATTTATTCATAGAATGATAAATGATAGATATATGTTCTGACATACTAATATAATTTTTTCTAATTTTCATAATTTCTTTTTTATTAATTTTAAATTCTTTAATTTTTTTTTTATTTTCATGAAATAAATTATTTGCATTTTCAAACGTTTTAACAATATCATCGTCACTTAATATATCTTCTTTGTAATTTAAAATATATAAAATTTCATTTTCTTTACTTATAATTTGATTATTTAAATCATGGATATGATGAATAAGCATAGTTCTCTTGTCATTAGAACTTTTTGACAATTTTTCTATTAAAGTTTCTAAGAAATATTCTTCTAATATTTTTAAATTAATATTAAAATTTACTACGTTTAAAAGATTTTGTGTGTTGTCATCAAAATGTGGATTACCATATACGATAAAATAAATATTAAATGAATTATTAATAGTGATTATTTTGTTATTAAAATTGACACAATTATTTTTCATATTGTTAGATTTTTCATTATCCTTTTTTATTGGTACTTTACTATCAATACTACAACTTTCGTCATCTTTGTTTTCAATAACAACAGAATTATTCAATGACGTCGACAAGATATTAACTTGATTTTCGCAATTAAGGTAATTATCTTCTTTTTTATCATTTTTTTTATTTCTAACATTTTGCAAATTAATCAAACTTTTATTTATTTTATAATTAAACAATGGAGAAAATAATATACTTGCACTGTCGTCGTAATGTGTAAACAAAACGATAATACCCAATCGCATACATCTTTCGACTTTGTCAATAAAGTTAGAACTGTTGTTTCTTAGTATTTCTACATCTTTTTTTTTATCATATAAATTTTTAAGAAAATTTGTAACAATAAAATGTGGATCTATTAATAAATTATACTTTATACTATTATTCATTATTACAATGTTTTCAAAATAAAATTTACTTTTTGTTAAACCATATGCTACCCATCTTTCTAAATTTATTTTTGATTCTAAAAAATTATAAATAGATATATTTTTTGTATATTGAATATTAAACTGTGTTAATATTTTTAAAATTTTTAATTTAATAATAATTCTATATTCATAGGAAAAATAGGATATATAATTCATAAGTGATGCTATAATTATAGAATCTCCAATAAGTAATTCTCGCTTTTTTTTAAAATGTTCTTTTTTTTTAATCCATTTAATCTCTTGTTCTAATAAACAGGTTAGAATAATTTTAGATCTTTTAATTTTTTCTTTTATATTTTCTATTTTTTCAATTAATTCGTTTTGTTTAACAATTATTTCTTCCTTTTCTGTCTCAATTCTTTTTATATTCTCATTTACTGTGTTTAAATCGTTTCTACATATTTCTAAGTATTCTAGTTCTTTATTTATTTCATTCTCTAGCATAATAACTTCTTCTTTTTTTGGTTTCAATTCTTTATTTATTACGAAATAATTATAAATTGCCAAAATCCATTGACACATTGTTTCACAAGCTTTTGAAGCTTTTCTTACAAATTTTGGATTGAAGTTTTTATTTTTGATTAATGGTTCAATCTTTATTATCATTTCTTCTTCAATTGCATTTTTATCATATTTTTTTAAATTTTCTAGAAATGCCTTTGAATCTCTGAATATTGTTTTTTGAGCTAGGACCCAATAATTTAGTGTTTTGGATCTAATTAATTTTCCTTGTAAATATTTTTCGTCTTCTTTTAAAAATGTTAATATGCATTGTATCACCATGACAACAATTGATGGTGGATTTATAAAAGCTTTTAATTCTCTT
Organism: Plasmodium vinckei vinckei; assembly: GCF_900681995.1. Taxonomy (NCBI): domain Eukaryota; phylum Apicomplexa; class Aconoidasida; order Haemosporida; family Plasmodiidae; genus Plasmodium; species Plasmodium vinckei. Next base: position 583,380 of record NC_051298.1, read on the forward strand.
AAATGCTCAACTTTTAATTTATTTAAATTATCTAATGAATCACTTAACAATGTAAAACTTTTAGATATCTCTGCATTTACTTCATTTTTTAAATGTGTAATACTTCTTATTTTGGCTTTCATTTCATTTTCTTTCTTTTTAATTTCAGCTTGTTTTATATATGCATCTTTTTTATCTCTTTCAATTTCGTTTGCTTTTTTTTTCAATTCTATATTTGTATTGTTTAAGACAGGTTGCATATTTAATAAATAGTTTTTCATAATTTTTATGTCTTGTTCACATTTTCTTAATTTGTTTAATGCTTTACCATATAAATCAATATTTTTCTCAAATTCGATTTTTTTTAAATTATAAAAATAGTCAAAGTAATGTAATAAATGAATATATTTGTTATAATTTATACAAATATGTATTTGTTTTTCTTTTTTATATTTCTTTGATAATAATACAATTTCTTTATGGATTCTAAGAAATATTTTATTTTCCACAATATTGTCTATCCATTTAGATTCTCCTTCGTTGCTTATAATTTCCATTTCTGATTCGTGTAATAATGTATGTTTCTCATTCATTTCGATATTATTTACATTTAAAATTGTGTAAGGATTTGTTCCTTCATCAAATTTGTTATCGTTTCCAATGCATTTATTATCATCACCTATTACATTGTTGCAAAGTTTTATATTTCCATTCTTATCTTTATCAGAAGTATTTGTATCATTGATAATATTTGTGTCGCATTCTTCTTGTAATTTATTTTCTTCTTCTACTGGTTTTACTTTATTTATTTGCCCTACTTCAAGTGTTGAATCTACTATTGTATTGTGGTTTATTATGCATTTTCTTTCGTTTTTTACATCTATTGTTTGTTCTGGTGTCACATTTTCATCTCCCATTTGTTCTTTTGTAGTTTTTATTGTGGGTTCGGCAGATGAATGCTCATTCAGTATTTTTTTTGTGTCACATTCTAGAATATTTTTGAAAAAATTCTTTGCAATTATGTGTAAACCTTGTTTATTATCTTCTTCAAAATATATGATATGCGAGTTTTTTAAAATATATGGATATTTCAGTATATAGTCGACTGTTCTTAATGATATATTTAAACTCACATGAAATTTCTTTCTTATCGTTTTTTTATATATATTATAAATATTTGTTATGTTTCTGACTAGATGCTCTTCTTCACATTTACTTTTACATTCATTATAAATTTTTTTTAAGTTTTCTTCATTATATAATATATAGCTATCATTATAATTATAAATATTATTTAAATTTTCTAAAATAAAATCGAAATTATTATTTTCGTCATTTATATAATAGACATACTGTTTTTCGTATATACCACAGTCAAATAAGCATCTTTTAATTTCTTCTTTGAAAACCTTTTTTTTACTATTTTTATTTAATTCAGATATAACTAGTGTTTTGTTAATTATGAATGCACATATTTTATTTACGCTTTTTTTAATAGTGTCATTTATACCAATAGACAAGATATGCGAATTTTCAATCATAAATGTTTTTGTAATTTTACATATATATATTAATATATTATCAAACAAAATTAAATTAATCTTTTCTTTATTATTATACTCAGAAATATACGAATTTATACAACTATATAAATCGTTTATATCATATACTTGTTCATATATATTTTGATATAAATTTAAAAAGTTGCAAAATGCTATATTATTATACTGACTATATATTTTATCAAATTCATTGGGAAAATATTCTTTAAATTTGTTTTTAATTATTTCTGCACATTCCTTTTTATTACTTTTTGATTTAAAGCTTTCTACATATAAGGATTTATTTTCATTTATAAAATAAAGTAGTATTTGTTCTTTTCTAGTATTTATGTTTTTTGATAAATAGAAAATATATTTAAATACTTTTTTAATATTATTAATATCAAAGAAATTTAAAAATACCTCTGCTTTTCTACCAGAGTAACAATCAAAATTATTGTTATATTTCATTTCTTTGAGAGACTTATAAATATCTATTTGCATGTCTACTATATTTTTTACTAGACTTTTTATATTTATATCATACACATTAAATAAATAATTCAAATAAGTAAAAAATATATTATGAATTTCTTTATAATTATAATTATTATAATAAATAATATTAAAATTGTTATATAATCTGCTAGTTTTGTTATTAGCGTGTGAATTGTTCATAGTTGCTAAACAAGTTAAATCATCAACATATTTTAAATTTAAGTGTTCATCTATAAAAAAATTATAATTAAATAGCATTCTTAAAAACTCGTGTGATGATAAATAATGACTTCTTTTAACAGATCCAACTTCTGTTTCAATATTTATATCATCTATATAGAAAGTACATATTTTATTATTTGGTGTTCCATAAAAATTATTTCGTATCTTAATTAACTTTGATTCAATATAATTTCGAACATGTTTACTTGTAGTACTATTTGAAAAATAAAAATCAACTGTGAAGAATTTATCGTTTCCTATAATCCTATTTAAATAGCAATCAACAGTTAACGATTTTCCTATATTGCTGCATCCTGATATTATAATATTTTTTTTATTTTTTATAAACACATCTATATTATACAACATAGATATTTGTTTTTTTTGTTTTACCATCATATCATTATTGTTCATATATTCATCAATGCATGTAAATTTATTTTCCTTATTAGTTAAATGGCTTAAAACATTTTTTTGATAATTAAAATAAAAATCGAATAAGTTTATGTCTAATTTTGGTTCTTTTCTAGTATTATAACTCTTTTTGTCATACATTTTTTTAATTTCATGATTTATATCATTTTCTTTGTTTTTTCTAGAAGGTAAGAGGCATCTATCTTCTAAAAATATATTTTCTTGCATCTCTATTTGCTCATTTTTGCTTTCTTCCACTGAAGTGACAGTATTATTAGTTTGATATGTTGTTTCAATTGGTATAGTCTCTTCTGTAATTTCTATTACTTCTGCATCTTTTGATATTTGGTGAGTTTGAGTCAAATTATAAATGTCATTATAATAATTAACACTGTATATAATATCGTCTACATTTTCTGGGTCATACTTGTTTTCTAATTTTTTAGAGTTTCTACTTTTTTTCCTTTTTAAATATCGATCATCATTACTCGAATTAGAATCTGAACTATAATTTCCATATGATTTTTGGAGAACTGTATTATTAATTTCATTATCAACGTTTATATCATAATTTTTATATAAATTTTTACATTTTTTATAAACCTTTAAATAATAATCATATATGCTATTTATGTTCTCATAATAACTATCAATATTTTTATTATCTTCGTTATATATATCAATGTCAACATCTGAATCTGTATCATAATCATTCTCAATAACATTTATATCGTTAATTGAATCTGTTTCTTTTATGTAATTTTTTTTATCATGTTCCCCATCCAATGTGTCATTTATCTGATCATCTATTATATTTGTTTTCAAATAGTTACTTATATTTTCACTCTCCATTTTTTTACTATGAATAACATTATTACTTGTAGTATTATTAGACTCTGTATTAGAAATATTCATAGTAAGATTCATTTCTTGGGGTGTATCTTGATTAATTTCTGTTTTTCCATCGATAACCTCACTATAATTATTATCCCCTTCTGCTACGGTAGCGTCCTTTGTATTTTCTTTGTTTAAGGACTCATATGGCTTTATATTTATATCATCTAATAATTTGGCATTATATGAAAAAGATAACGATCCGAGAGAAGATAAAGAATTGTTATTTTTTCTTTTTTTTATGCTTGTCTTATGTATGTCTCTGATATTTATTATTCTTCCATCTAATTTCTCAAAACTTAGTTTTAAATTATATTTTAAAATATTTTTACATAAAAAATTGTTAAAAATCTTTCTTCCTCTTTTATATGTATTTGAACCAACACTCCATATTAAAGCATAAATAAATATCGATGTAATATATTTTTGAAAGCTCTCTTTTTTATCAGAATCATTAATTTCAAAAGAGCAATATGAAAATAAACTATCAATACATTTAATAAATGATATACAATAATAGTATTCATTAAATGCATAAACAAATAAGTTATTAATACAAATAAATAATAAGGATTTGTGAAAAAGACACATAAATAAATTTAATAAAATATGTTTATGTATAGGATCAAAATTATTCGGTAATGTATTTATATATGAGCATATGTATGATGCAATACTTAAATCACAATTATTTAATATTATTAATCCACATCGACTAATTGTTGCCATAGTAACATCTTTTAAATCTGACGTTTCCATTATGAAACGCGTATGATTATGTATAGGTATAATATCACATTTAGATAAACATAAAATTTTTGATTCATCTAAAACAGAATTTAAATTTTCTATCCATAATGAATGTAAATAACAATCAAAATATATTATATTCAAATAATCATCACTATTATATGTCGAATTTATTTCTAATATTTTTTTAGTTAATATACCATGGACCCACTTATTAGATACTTCTTCATAAAAACCTAATAAATATTTTTCTTTTATCACATTTGCATTGATAATATAATCATTCATTTTTCTTTTTATTATTTCTCTATCATTAATTGTATTTATTGTTTTATTTAAAATTTTATAAGATGTTGTTTTAGATAATGGATAAGACAAAAATAACACACCTGTATGAAATTTTATCATATTATATAATTGAATTAATTTACCTACATATCTATCGGTACCAACATAATTTAATTCTAACATTTTTTTTTTTAATGTTTTTTTTAAATAATCTTCAACCATTTCTTTTTTCCATAAAAATGATTTATTATGTTTACTATTTATTCCTTTTATTGATTCCCTTATATTGCAATTTAATAATTTATTAGTGCTTATATTTTTTTTTGCATCTTGATTTTGTTCCTTATCCTTATTATTTACATTATTGTTATTACTATTTTCATCCTTATGCACAAGTGCATCACATTGGTCATTTGGCAACCCTTCTTTTTTTGCATTAAGTGCATTATCGTGATTAAATTTATTCGTAGAATCATTTTTTTCGTTTGAATTACATATTTCGTAGGACCCATTATTTTCTACTTTATCTGCACAAGCGTCTTTTGAATCTTCTTTTGTCAATTCTTCTATCTCTTCAATTTCTTGTAATCCTCTAACCCTTTTTATATCAGAATTAAATGGTTCTTTTTCATCATTCATGTTACAATAAAAATCTTTTAAATACATTAATATACTGTTATCATTATTTCTACTATCTGATATAATATATCTCAGATCTATCATATTTTCTGTCTTTTCAGAATGATTCAAAGATTGATTATATGTATATAATTCGTAAAAAATATTTTTTAATATATTAAGAAACAAATATATATCATTCTTTACTATAGATGGCATAATACATTCAATAATAGCAATAAATAAATATTTATATTCATAAAAAATATTTTTATTAGTATTATTATTCTCTTTGTCTTTTATTATTTTCCCCATAACATACGTTATTTTTTTTACTGTCCTTAAATCATACTTGTAATGTTTTTGACGACTTAAATTGTGTTCACATAATTCAAATAATAAAATAATTTTTTTTGATAGTATTTTACTATATTGATACCCCTTTGAATATAACATAACTTCTACAATAGTAAAAAAATCAGGTTTTATAAAATTAAAAAACCTAAAAAGTGCTTTAATATTATTTGGTAAAACACTTCGTCCTTTATAAAAAGGATTTATTATAATAAATATGTTAAATTCTTCGTTAACTTTTATATATTTTCCTTCGAAAAAAAGTATATTTTTCTTTGAAGTTATCAAATTATGTTCATCTTTTTTTTTCAATTTGTTAATATTATTTATACTTCCCCAAGATGTCTTATCCGCAATGTTATTTTCGTTTTCCCCTTTAGCATATGAACTATCATCTTTAGAAAAACTAACTTCATTATTTTCGGTACTTTTATCTGATTTAACGGATAATATATTCACTTGTTCTTTTTTCTTTTTATTTTTTTGGCCTTCGATATTACTCATAAGGAATTTCTTCGATTTCGCATTAAATAAGTTACTCAGTTGTTGAGCTAATACACTTAATGCTTCAATAGATATTCTATTAAATTCATCGAAACAGAAAAATATTCCATTGGTTGCAATACCAAAAAATAAATTTTTTAAAAAATCAAAATTTATATTACTACTGCAATTATAGACAAAATTAAACTTTCCGATAAATTTAGAAAAATATTTGGTTGTCTCTGTTTTCCCAGTACCTGCTAACCCAACTGAGCATACTCCTAATTTTGAACTATACGAATGTAATATAGAAATAAAATACTTATTTATTAAATTTGTTAAAATGATCTTGTTATCATTATGTATATATTCATAACCATATATATGTGATTCATTCAAATATTTTATATATAAATTTCTGTTATAATAGAAATATTTTAATTGTATTAGCCAATTAAAATTATTAACATCATTTACTCTTTTTTTAATTAATTTTTCAACTATATCCCTATTATGAACTAAAGATATGATTAATGTGTGTAATAATACACTCTTTTTTTTATCTACTTTATTTATTATATTTATGTATTCATATAACTCCTCATTTAAAATATTTTTATATTTATTTAAATTATTATATTTTAAAAATAGTTCAACTAAATTAGACCAAAACAAATTCTTTATTATCAACACAAATTGGCTATTTTTAGTTAGTGAAAATTTAATTTTTTTATTAAAGTTTCCATATGATTCTATATCTAAATCGGTATCTTCAAGACCTATTTCATTTTGTACCGTATCCATATTTCTTACATTGTTAATAATATTTCCATCTGTAACATTATTTTGGTTGTATTCCTTATTTTGTCTTACATCACAACTATTATCATATATTAAACTATTATGTGAAGAAAATGAACTAATAGATGATGCAGTTGATTCATTGGATAGACATTTTCTGTAGTTTGTTGCATCATTACTTTTTAGAAAATCCTCTTCTTTTATATTTATTAAGTTTTTATATTCTAAAATATTATCATATATTTGTTTTTTAACACTAAAAAACATTTCTTTTTCTACTTCAACTAAAATTTCGGTTATCTCTTTTTTTTCAATTGGTATTTCATTACATAATAATAATTCTTCTCCTCTTTGAGACTGAAAACCAACAATACTTCCATTTACTAATACAAGTTTATATACACTGGTAAATATTTTAAATAAATAAGTATTTATTTGACCATTTATATTTGATGATATTAAATTTATTAAATCGTCGGTACTTAGGAAATAAAATCTATTAAATATTTCTCTTTTCAAATCAAGATATTCATTTATACTTTTTAATAAAAAATTTAAATTGCTATATAACTCTGTAAGTTTTTCTTTTGTATCTTTTCTCGAGCAAAATGTTTCGAGCTTTTTATCTTCCTCAATTATTTTGTATATGTTTTGGAAATTGTTATATATAAGTTTATATCTGAAAATTAAAAAAAAGGGAAAAATGTTTAGAAGTTTTAGTGTAATGTTTCATCGTTGTTGATGTTTAAAGTATTATTAGCATTAATGTCTTTTTCGCTATATTTTATACTCTACCATGTTGTATGCATATAATACTTCTAATATTTTGAACTGTTCTATATACAGTAATGCATATATAATTTTAAGATATAAATAAAAATTAGTAGTGTACATACTTTTTTGACTCATTTGTCAATTGTTTTGATATGTCAGTTAATACAAATATTCTGCTTAAATATAAAAACAAATTTTGGCTTTTCTTTAAAATATTTATAATTGTATTAGCATTTATCATCATATTTTGATTATTAATTATATCTATGTGATATATTTCATAGATGTTTATTATTAATAAATTTTGATTTAATACGATATTTTCTTCAATTCTTGTTAATATTTCATTTATGTTTGATATGATAGATATTTTGTTATTTTCTTCTTGTTTCATTTGGAATTCTATTTTGTTAAAGTTGTTTTTTATTTTCACCAAGAACTACAAAAAAGAAAGGGAAAAAACATTCAAAAATATATATGTACATGTATATGTGAAGAGCGATATAAGTAGACAGCCATTTTATTAAAACGAAGAAGAAAAAAATATATTTTTTAATATGTTTAAACAGGTTTCTCATGTTTTTTTTTCTTACCTTTTCAATTGCATTTTCTTTATTTGCCTTTTCACATATATTAATAATACTTGTTATCTTACTATTTATGTTTAACTTCAGTAACTCGTTGAATGTTATATTGTTGAAATCGACTGTGTTTTTTTCGTCAATTATTTGTGCAATCTGCGAATAAACAAATTAATAAAATATATGCGCAAACGTATTATTAGTAATAATGACAAGAAAATGTATCATCATTTATATCTATAAAGTATATTCACAGAAACATGGTCAGATGGAAATTTCTGCAGTTTTATATTTCACCTGTTTTATGTGTCTTTCCTTTATACTTGGTTTTCTCAAAGAAATAAGCAAAGATACGTATGAATTAAAAAATGTCAACTTTTCATTCATTTTTTTAATCAAGCTATTTTTATTCTTATAATACTCATTAGCGTGCTTATTAATTGTATTCATGTTTTTTAAAATAAAATTAAAGTCTTCTTCTATTTTTTTATAATTTAAAGAATTTATTTTTTTATCAAATCTTTCATCCATAGTTTTTATGCTTTTGCATATTAACCAAAATGTTTGATATAGATTTAGTTCCTTAGAAATATGAAAAGGAAAAAATGTAAAAAATGAATATTATATTTACAAAATTTTCATATAATAATATATATTAACTTATTGTGAGCAACACATGCATTAATTTCCTTACGTTTTGAATTTTTAATAGTATCGTAAAATCAGATATTTCAATGTTAAAAAGTTTTTCTCGAAGATTAATTTCTTTTGATTCTTTTATTAAAACAGTTAGTTGATTTTGGACAGTTAAAATAAATTTGTTTATATTTAAGTAATTATTTTCATCGTTAAAACTTTTAATAGATTGAATATTTTCTTTCATATCAACAATATTACTCTGGAATCTTGATTCTTCATTTATGAGTTCTTCTAATAGAACATTTTTTTGCTTAACAATATTTTCATTAACTTCTTTTACAATTTTTTCTATTTTACTAGGTCTATTTATAATTTTCCAATAAGATAAATAATCTTCATTTGAAAATTTATAATTTAACTTATTTAAATAGTTAAACAACACGTTAATTTCTTTTATATCGTTAGATACAAAATCACGACTTTTTTTCATCCCTTTTATATATTCTTCCTTTTCATATACTTCTTGTATATTATTTGTTTTTTTTTTTAAGCGTACAATTATTGAATTATAAAACATTAAATTAGAAGTGTATTTTTCCTTATATCTGGAAAAAATAAAGAGAAAAAAGGAGAATGTTTTAATTTTATTTGAAATTTAATATGCATAAATATAAGCACAGGCTCTAAGAATATTGCAACTGTGAATAGTAGTATGTATATGTGCATTTTTGCTATAATTTTTATTATATATGTGTTAATATATAAAATAATAACTTAACATATTTTTAGACAAAACAAAAAAGTTGTGTAAGCATACCTTTGAACAATGATACTAGTTAAGGCTTTAATATAATTATTAATTTCATTAATAATAAAAAGCTTAATAGCTTTTGATTTTACCAAAAATACACCTAAATTTATATTATCTTCTATTGTATCATTTATTTTTTGTATTTTTTCTAAATTTTTATAAATTATGTTTTGTATATGTTCAACACTTGTGTTTATGTCTATATTTTTAATAGCTTCATTAACATTAAAATTTAAAATATCTGAATGTTTGTTAATTTTTGATAAATAATTATTTACCATTGTTTTAGATTCTTCGAATATATTTTTTAACTCATTTAATTTTTCATTTATAAAAACATCATTTTCTTTCATAGATTTATAAAAAATAAATTTGTCATTTTTAAATATTTGTGGTATCACTAACTTTTCTATTTTTTCGATTTGTTGATATTTAATCAAAATTGAAATAATTAAATTTTCAATTTGTTCATAAAAATAAATTGGGTTATTATCTAATATAAATCGTGAATAATCAAATTTTTTTGTTATATTAATTACAAATATAGGTGTATAATTTTTATTCTTTCTACAACTTTGAATATTTTGTACAAAGTTGTCTACAAAACTTTCTATATTACTAATTAGCATTTCATTTATTTTTTTCTCGATCATAAGTTTTAAAATATTAAAAAAAATTCTTATTTTGGTATATTTAAATGTTTCGATAGATATATCCTTTAAACTATAATTTCCTTTTGTACAATTTTTTAAGTTTTCTTCAATTGTAAATTTTATGTCGTTCATCCATATACTGTTTACAGTTTCAAATGACTATAAAAAAAAGGTGAATCATGTACACAATGTCTAATGGAAATAATAATACATGTATAAATAATTTGGACGCAGATGTGCGCATATGAATGTATAGCAAATTTAATATAAGGAGCGAATTATTAGTATAACTCCAAATTGCATATGTCTACATGGATACATATTCTATTCCAGTTTTTTCCAACCTTTAAAACAGAGGTATTTTGCAACTGAAAAAATTCGTTTAATTCAAAGGAATTTTCTATAGCTGTATGAAATATAGATATTTTTATCAGTGAGCATTTATTTGATATTCCTAAAAAAGTTTTAATAACTTTTTCATTTTCGAATAATACACATTGTTTAATAATATTTTTTTTATTTTCAAAATCATAATTATAATATTTAATCTCCTTTGGGTTCCTTTCTATTTTTCTATAATAATTATTGAACTTGTTATTTGATATGCTTCTACCTAGCCATACACTACAAAAACTGTTTAGCTCCTTGGCCACAATATCAACATTTTTAGAGTTTTTTATATTTATATCATTTTTTATAATATCTTCGGCTTCATTCATAATACAATTAAGGTTTAGAAATGTATTATCAATTTCTAAATAATGTCTTCTTCTTTTTAAGCTATTTGATTTATTCTTAATAGCATTAAATAATTTTTCTGCATACAAAATTGGATTTTCGCTAGTAAAAAAAAACTGGATTCTATCAATTTCAAAAAATTCACTTGATGATTTTTTTTTTACTTTAAATAATTTAGTATCATAATTATAATTATATATGTATATATCATCAAATGTACTTTCAAAAATAGGGCTATTTCTTGAGACAACCCCTTTTGCTTTAAATGGGACAATATATTCGTCTTTCCCCTTTCCCCCTTCAGAGCTTATATCTTTTAATTTATGTTTCTCTATTTCTTGGTTTCTTTCTAATTCATTTATATAGCTTTCTTCTTTAAGCTCCTTTATTATCTCTTCAATCGTAAAAATATCAAAAGAACTATCGTTGTAGTTTATTATATCTTCCCATTTTAAATTTATTTCTTCAGAATCGAGTAACTTCTTTTTCTCATTTAATACATCGTGAATATTAATACTTTTATATTTATTTTTTATTTTTTCTATTGTTATAAATCTTGGTTCATTTTCTTTTTTATTCTTGTAAGTAACAAATAATTTGCACCTTTTTTCTTTTGAAGAAAACTCTCTACTATAGATTTCTTCGTCTTTAAATATGTCTATATAAAATTGTTTGAGAAAAAAATAAAAATGTAAAAAGATGTCTCAATTATTATATTGGGGTGTGTAAATCAAACATTGTCCTTTATGCTTATCACACTTTGCTCTTCATTTTAACTTTCTCTCTATATATATGTAGACTTATTCATTTATCATGTTGGTTATTTACCCTTTTGGTCATCTTCATTGTATGAAAAATTATCTGCAGACAGATAATTATTTTCTTGGTATCCTTTTCGTGGTGCTTCCCTTATGTTTTCTCTTATTAAGTTCTACAATTGAATGTTACAAATTGAAATTAGTTAGTGTTAAAATGTGATGAGAATGTAAAAATTGAGCAAAAGGTAGATGCTTAATAGGTGTACATATTTATGTGAATTTTTTATGAATGCATAAATTATATTGCATATAAGACTCTTTACATTTTTCTATAATAATATTTTTTTTTGAGTTTATGATTTGAACTATTAAAAAAATGCATACTTATGTTCTTTTGTTTACTTTTAAATTATCTGAATGACAAAAAATGGTAGACAGGAAAACATTTTTCTTAATATAATTGTTGTTTGTGCTCATTTTAATTACATTTCTCTATATTTAATCACATTTAAAAAGTTTATATAAAAAATATAAAGTAATATTACATTGCGATGTATTAATTTATTTTCTTATATATACAATTAGGGTTATTTTTAACAATAATTTTATTGGGGGAAAATACGCAGATTCTATTTTATAAGCATTTTATTTTTATTTTCGCGCATTTACTATGTTTTTAAAAATTATTATATATTAATAATATATAAGACAAAAATATTTCATGCCCATTTTTATTTTCCGCGTCATCGTGAAATGCTTTGAAAAAATATATATACTATTTAAAAAAGAAAGATAGAAAATTTTAAAAATACCGCTATTGCTTATTATGCTTAACATAAAAAAATATAAAAACTGTTTTAAAATTAATTCTATCAATTTTAGCCAAATTCATAAAAAAAATATATAAGTATATATGTGTCTATCTATAATAAAAATGATACTTTATTTTTTTCTTCTATTTTTTTGTACAGAAGAAAATTTTATTTGTAAAAAATATTTTTGGGGGAATTTATGACGATTTTGTTTTAATGATTTATTTAACTATAAACAAAAGTTGTGTATTATATATTATAAACAAAAAAAAGAAAGAAATAATACATATAAAATTGAGAATATTTAAATTAAAAGCACATTAAAGTAAATATATATATACATATTTACAAAAAAAAATAACCTCAAAGAATTTTAAAATATATTTAATATGCACATTGCGTAGGTTAGGATACACAAAAAATGAATGAAACATATTATAATAGGGCTAGTGTCGATAATTGATAGAACACTAAGTTCAAAGAAAGGACTTGAATAGTATATTATAAAAGACACTCAAATATATAAAACATTGTTTGAATTATAACATGATAAGTAGGTATTTATATAGTATTTTTTGTTTTAAATACATTCAAAAGATATTGCTTCCTTGCTATAAGTTGTTTCCCTATCAAATGTGACACATATGGTGTAGATAAAAAATCATTGGAACAACTTAAAAGTTTTTTAATTTTTAATAAACTTTTTAATATAATATCTTCACAGTACCAAAATATGATTTCTTTTCTTCTTAAAACATTTGATTCTCTTAAACAAATAACCTTAATATAATCTGGTATATTGGGATGCTTTAAATAAATGTGTAACGGCCCTGTGTACCATGCGTGTATAATTTTATATGGAAAAGAGTAAAAATAAATTGGCTTGAAAAAAAAGTTAGCATCAGATTTATTTTTAACTGTTTTTTCATCATTCAACGGTAAGCATAAATGCTCAATGGGTAAATGTATGTTCATAAATATATCTAAATTTGTGAATTCATTAAATAATGATGATTCATTTAAAAAATAATACACATTGTTACAAATATTACTTGGATTAAAAAATTTATGTTTTTTCATATTTTCAATATTTTTTGTATTTCTTCTGTTATTATCTTGAAAACTGAAAATGTTATTTTCTAATTTCGCAATTTTTTTTAAAATGTTTTTATAATTTAAACAATTGGTTATATTATCACAAAAGTCACATTTATGCTTCATATTTCGAATGATAGTATCATATAATGATGTTATGGCCTTTTTGTTTTGATTGATATTGTTGCTACCAATTTTTTCATTTGATGGTAAATTATTTATTTTAATTAAATCGATGTTATTGCTATTACAATCCTTTAAGTTGATATCGCATTTTTTTTCATCGCCTTTCATAATAGTATTTTTTATTTTTATTTGATCATTATATTCCAAAGGAGATGATAATGCCACACATTCTTCATAATCAGAAGTTTCAGTGTCTGTTTCTGTTTCATCATGAAAAGGCTTACAAATATACCTTTTTTCCTTCTTTTCTTGTATATAATTTTTTAGAATTTTATCAGTGAATTCTTTTTTATCAAATAAATCAACATAATCATTTTCATTTTCTGGCATTTTGATATTTTTTATTTTTTCATTTGATGGTGAAAAAAAATCGTGTCCAATAATTTCACAGGCTAATAATCTTTCATACGGTATATAATTTAAAAGGTCTGCTAATAAATTCCAATAATCATCACTATAATTTAATGGATATTCAAATTTATTAAAACATTTTTTAATACCCTTTTTTCTATTTGCAAAATTATCATAGCAGACATCTTTTAAAATAACAGCTAAATATTTATTTGTTAATCTACTATTCCAATATTCTTTGTTTCCAGTCATGTAATCTTTTTGTATATTTGCTTTGAATTCTTGTAAATATCTTTCTTTCTCTTTTTTATTTCTGAATTTAAATATCCCTGAACCAATATTTTTAATGGTTAATTCGATTTTCAAAAATGATTGTGTTTCATAACTATAATTATAAGTTAAATTATTAATGATTATTAAAAATAGTAATAATAATATTCTCTCAATATTATTTTCATTCATCATGTGCTTAAATAATTTATAATATTTTACAAATTCATTTTTTATATATGAAATTTTATCAACTTTTATATAGTCTTTATATTTTAAAATAAAAGATTTATAATATTTTGTAAATAATTCTAAGGATTTAATGTTATTGTCATTATTTCCTTTGCTTTGATTACATTCATCAAAATTCAATGTGCTTTTAATTTGGCTGTTATTTAAAAGTGTATTTTTATTGGTGTTTGTTTCTTCCTTATTATCATAATTATTATTATGAGTATTCGATTTGTCTTTACAAAATGAAACATCATTTGGTATTGGTTCGTTGGTATTATCGATAACACAACAGTTATTCCCTGGTATATCTCCTTTACTGTTATTATTTTCCAAGCTTTTATATTTTTGTTTTTTTGAATAATTGTTGTTACTACTATCATTATTCTGTTTATTTTCCATTTCTGAATTGTCTCGTTTTTTATTTCTATCTGTATTTTTGTTAATTTGATCGTTTTCAATTTCCTCATTATCCCATTGCATACTTAAAATATCATAATAATTCATTATATATTGTAAATAAAAATTTTCTTCATCATCTAAAATATTTAAATCATTTAATATTATACTATTTAAATCGGTAATTTTCCCTTTAGATATATTATTATTCCCATTTCCTTTTTCCGAAATCATATGTTCATAAGAACCAATTCCACACTTACCTAAATCTGCTAATATGATCCCTAATGACCAGCTATCACTTCTGACATCGAAAGGTAAATATTCTGTAGAATTATTAATTTTGTTATTTTCAGCAAGATTTGCTTTATCACTTGGCTCCTTTTTATCATTATTTTCCTCTTCTATTTTTCCTTTCTTTTTTGAACTTATGTTATTCCCATTAGTATTTGCACTTTCATTAGCTTTCGCATTTTTGTTAGTACTACTTTTTTTTTTTTGATTTTTATTTTCTTCCCCTTTACATACTTCACCACTATTTTTATCAGCATCCATGATATTCGACGTGTTATTCACTCCGTGTTTGTCGTCTTTCTTTTCCAAAAAATGAAAATTAGATGGTGAATTTACGTTTAAAATGTTAAAATTATTTATCGAGTTTTTAATAGAAACCAATGGCATTTGTAACTCTTGAAATCTGTCTTCAATATTTCCAAAATTTTGTTCATAAAAATAAATCAACTTGTTATATTTTGATTGTCTAAAATTACCCATATGATCATAGCATAAACCTTCAGGTGCCATAGTATAAACAGTTCCTTGGAAATAAGAAGATAACTGGTTTTTAAATTGGTACTTCCATTGATTTAACAATGTTTTATATGCATTTATATAATTTTTCGAATTTTCTAAATAGAAAGTAGCATATTCCATTGCAGAACAACCAAAATCAGATATACATAAATGCCATTTCATAGGATTATAAACATTATATATATCTGTAAAAACTAAAATATTTTGTAATTTTATATCAGTTAAACGTATGATATTTGATTGGTAGCACGTTTGCAAAAAGCTAATGCCATTTACTATTTGAAAAAATAAAAATTTACATTCAGATTCGGTTAAACCACAATTATATACTTTTATATTTTCATAAATATAATCAAATTTAGGATACTTTATTTCAATGACACTATTATTTAACTTAATTTTTATTTTTTTTAATTTTTCATAACATAGACCTATACACATTTTCTCATTTTCATTTTTGTAACATTTGTATTTTTTTCCAAATATAGTATGAATTAGCTTTAAAATTTTATTAACTTTTTTTCTTTTTTCGTACTCTTTTTTCCTATGATATATTAAATTTTGTAATAATTTTCTTAGATCTCCATTAGCGCAATGCATTAATATTTCATAATTTTGCTTTTCTTTCAAATTCCCAACTTTTGTACTTAAAGGTTTTATAACATTAC